>NC_091063.1:168609424-168933877 GCF_000393655.2 Nicotiana sylvestris
AATGGTAAAAGCCTAAAAGAAATATCCCCAGCAAAGTAATAACCAGCAGAGTCGCCACACTGTCGCTCCCCCTTTTTCTCGTGAAATCAAGCTTGTGACATTTGGGAGGACAACTCGTTCCCTTTTAGGAATTGGGTTTTGGAATTTGAAGATTCGCCACCTAATGATTAAGTGCATTAGGACACTAAGAAGGGTTTGAGTTTGAAGAACCAGAGTTTGGGTAAGGGCTAAAAATTATCTCGAGGAGAAGGTGTTAGGCACCCCTCAAGATCCACTAGTGTGGTTCTCGGCCATGTTACAATTGTGACTTCACATTATCAAATAAGCAATTAAGGGCCTCAAATAGAAGGGGATTTTCACATATTATTGCAAGCAAATTGAAAGTTTGAAGAGAATAAAGAAAGCAGAAATTTTAAGGAAATAGTTCAGACAATAAAACATGTTAAAAAGAAAGAGGGTCCTAGGTTTACAAATAATATGGATCACATCAATGCAATACCCGGTAATCACTCCTCAAAAGAGGGGTTACACGTGGTATTAGTGCACCTGTCATCATTTCCATAACTACCCTTCCCACCCTGTTAAGGTATTAAAGCATAGAATGGTGTCGTTACTTATTGCATGCTAGTACACGCCCCAATCCTATCAGCCCCGGAGGCATTTGGGACTACTAGTCCTAAAGGGGAGGGAGATTTGGCTTTTCAGAGTTTTAAAAGGATAAAATTCTAGGGCGACAATCAAAACATATAAGGCAGGTATGGGAGAACACGTAACAGTTAAAGGGCTCAAACAGGCCTCCTCATTTAAAGAAACAAATTGGCTAGCATGACTTACAAGTACTGGTTATGGTCTGAAATCAAATTAAAGCGTAGGATAGGCTGATTCATCACATATTTCTCAGATGAGAAGTCCGAATTAGCCTTCCCTGGTTGTAATTTATCAAAAACTGATGCAGTTAATTAATTACCTAATGGTTTGCCTAAGTGAGACCTATAGGCATAATATCTAACAGTGTACACTGATTTTAAAGAAGGCTTACAGATTGTAGAAAACACATAAGTTCTTGAGAGGTTAAATGACATTACTACTGATTTTAAACTTGTAGCTGAAATAAACGAATCAGATTCAACTGGTTACTCCTATAGGCATGATTTTTAGGTGTTGTTGGTTTCAAAACGATTATGAAAGTGCAGGGAGTCCTATAGACATGGTATCTAGAAGGCATTTGATTATTGTTTTAACCTATGGCTATTTGCCTAATGATAGATAAAAACGCAGAAGTACAGGACACCTATAGTCATGATTTCTATATGCAGAAGTACAGAAACTTATAGGCAGGATTTCTACATGATGTGCATAAGTGCAGAAACTATAGGCAGGATTTCTATATGATGTGCAAAAGTGTAAAAACTATAGGCAGGATTTCTATATGACGTGCATAAGTGCAGAAAACTTATAGGCAGGATTTCTACATGATGTGCATGAGTGTAGAAAACTTATAGACAGGATTTCTACATGATAGGCGTGAGTGCAGAAAACCTATAGGCAGGATTTCTACATGATATGCGTAAGTGCAGAGCTTGTAAATAGTAATGCCTATGAGCATGCCGTCTACCCTTTGCATACTTAAATGACCCTCCCCTTTTCACTAGAACCCCATAAGGTATTATAACATATTACAGACTAGAATGAATTAAGAAAAGTAAAATTACATTAGAAATTAAGCTATAACCAAGGAGCCTAATTCAGACTCAAGGTCTAACAATATGAGATGAACCAGCTTCCAGGATCAGGTTTCCAAAGCCTTTCTCTTATTTGGGATGTATCAAAGTTCCCAAAAGTCTCAAAGGGCTCCGGGCAATACTTACACCCCAAACACATTGCAGAATTAAGAGCATAGTGTAGTGTGGAAATGCGAGCCCTCAGATGTCCAAGTTCAGAGGGAACTCAAGGTCCCAAAGCAAGGCTCATAGGAGAGGGGCAGAACATAGAATCTAAGAGTAAGTGTAAGTTCATAGAGGGGGAATTAGGGAAAGCCATGGCAGGCTGGGGGTCATGCCCAACAATTAGGAGTGCTGGCACATCCCTGACTAGCCTGTTAGCCATATTTATTGGGAGGTAGGATCCATTGAGGATCAGGTTCAGACCTAAGCAGCAATTTGGATGTTGTTAGGCCATGAACCTTAACTCAAACACATAGAAGGGAGTGGGGGTATAGGGAATTCACAACAAACATGTAAAGCAGATGCAAAGAGAGAGTAGCATATTCAGTACAGAACATGAATAGCAAAGTAGACAGGAGTGTAGCAATTGTAAAGTAAACATATAGGGATGGTGCTGAGATCAAAATTAAGACATACCAGTTTCAGGGAAACAAATAAGTGAAAGCTGAAGTCTTGTAAACCAAATTGCAAGCAAACAGTACAAAAGATCTCAAAAGAGAGTAGAGTATTGAAAGAGTATTGTAATTGAGAGGTGTGTGTGTAAGGTATTGAATTCGAAGTGTTGAACTGAAAGTTCAAGGTGTCCAAGTGCAGAAGGGTCGTGCCCCTTTTATAGTGCAGAAAACAAGTAAGAAAAGGTAAGGGAATAGTTTGCAATCAATCACACAGAATCTCCCTTCAGTTAAGAGATTCTGATTTCAAACGGGTAGAAAACAATTAAGGAAAGAATTGGATTAAAATCTTTTCCAAAGTAATACAAGAAGGGTAAATACACAGGGCTTATTTAAGGCAAAAGTCCAATGGTACACGGTTTGTAAAAAAATAAGGAAAGGGAATCAAAAAAATCGAAATTGTAGGCTTTGTTCGAATGAACCAAGTCAGGAAAAGGTAAAGAAGGTTCATTTAGAGAAAATCAGTAAATATCAATCAAACCCTATTAAAAGGAATTCAGAATCAATCAATAGTTGGCAAAACCCTTTTGAAAAAAGAATTTCTCATATATAAAGCACACAAATATGTGAAACAAGAAGGAACTGTCATGTTACTTAGAAAAGAGTCTAACATAGAAAGGTTCAAAATCATAAGCAAAGGGATACAAGTCTAGTTTGCAGGCTCACAATGAGTCTGAGAGTCCAGGGTCCCAAAGTGGCCCTAGTCCAAAATAAAACTTGCCAAAACCTAAAACCTAGGGTTTTCAACTTTAATCAGAAGCATATACGAGAAGACAGATAACAGGCTCAGAGGTCTCTTTCAGAGACTCATGAGAAACAAACATACATGATAGCAGGTTTGAAACAACAAAGTAAAAAATTGATTTAAAGAGCATAAAGAACATGTTTAAGAAAAGTCAGAACTTAAGCAAGTTCATGAGAGGAGAAGGGTGATATAAGCTTAAGAAACAATAGTAATACATGCTTAGAACTCCAACAAGAGTCCAGTAAAACAAACAAAGTTAAAGAACTCAGCAAGAAACACATACAGTAAGAGAATGCAGGAAAGTATAGCAAAGAACATGTAGGAAAACATAACAAATATTAACATGCGAGCCTACTCTAGAGGCACAATAGAGTACAAGGGTACGGAAGAGTCATGTATAGCAGAAAGAAAGGTAGAAAAACAACACATGCATGGTAAAACATAGTAAAGGCAAATACACATAAAAAAAGAAAAAGGAAGAATTAGAAAGACGTTTTGAAATCCTTTCGAAAACCCTAAATCAAAGACAAACGGTTTTGAAAAGAAAATTTGGGAAAAACACTTTAAAAATCAAGTACAGCACAGATACATCATAGATCTAAGAAAACAAACAGAGAAAAATCTCGAATAGCTTAGGGTTTTGGCGAAACCCTAGAAATGAGAAAGGCTCGGAAGAAAATCCGATCTGGAGTCGGCTGAGTTAGAAAAGGTTTCTAATGCTTGAATATGCCGGAGCATGGCCGAAGAACCATAGAACTGTAGATCTGAGAGGATCTGAAGGAGAACCATTGAGGTCAGGCCTCAAATCTTCGAACACCCAAGGTTTAATGTTGGAGGGGGTGGGTACAGGCCATCCATGGCCTGAGAAGCCACGGATTCTGGTGGAAACATGGTAGAATAAGGTGGGAGATAGCTAGGGTTCCGAAGAGTTTTGAGAGAGTTTGAGAGACGAAGGGTTTCAATGCGGCGGGTCAGGTGAGAATGAGGGAGATTAGGGTAGTTGTTTAGGAGTTAAAAAGGAAAGGGCTAGTTTTGGTCGTTGATCTTGAGTGATCAGCGGTCCGGATTTAAGTGGTAGGTGGGGAACGGGTTGGGTTATAATTGGAATTGGGTTGGTTTTAATTTGGGCGGAATTGGGGTCAAATTGAGGTTAAAATTGAAAGGAAATGAGGCTGTAATTGAAATAGAAATAGACTAAATATTAAATAGCCAATTTTCTCTTTTATTTTATAAAAATAGTGAAAATGGACTTTAAAAACAAATTAAAAGTACTTGCCCAACTAATAATGCATAAATATTAATTTTAAAATATTGAAACCAATTTTACAATTATAGAAATGCTATTAATCTTAAAATAGGCTATAATTGCAATTATATGCAATCTATTCTTTTAAATACCAAATAAATTTGTAAAAATATATAAAAATTATCTTAACTATATTTTGGTATAAATATGGGAATAAAATAAATTATTCACCACAATTGATGATTTTGGGAATAATTATGGATTTTGTACTGCTAAAATGGATAGTAAATTGATTTAAAAACTCGTCAAAAGATTGGAAAAATACTAAAACACTTGGGTATGCTTATATATGCATATATATATATTATTTTGAAAGTATTTTGTATATAAAATACATAGGGAAAAAATTAGGTATCAACAGCTGCCCCTCTTTACCCGGGAAGGATGAAAGAGTTGCCGGGTAAAGATATGATGCCCAATTTTGACCTAATGAAACGATTTGAAGTATTTTGACCGAGCTCTGGTTCCCGAGTTGCCTACATATCCCTGGTCTTACAGGAATCAGGCCATATGTAGTTCAGGATCCATTGGCGGAATATACCGATGGAGATTTTGAAAAGCGGGGGCGATGTTCGGGTTGAGAAGGATGGTCAGAGTCTGATAGGCTGCGGAAACTGGAGCGAGATCGCCCCTGCTAAGATGGTCGTTGCTAGCCGGTTTACCTGCAAATGAGCATATATTGTGCATAAATTTAAACGTGATGCAAGTTCCCATTGGACCATGAATGCTGTCTTCGGATGGTTGGGATGACGTCCTCGGACTATGACGTCCTGGGCCATGAAGCGTATGATAAAGGATTCGCAGGCTATGAAGTGATGTTCTCGGGCTATGCGAATGATGCCTCCGAACTATGATGCCTTTGAATAATGATATGCAAAAGATAAAATGGGGTCCTCAGGCCAAGGCATGGCGTTCTCGGGCTATGCAAATGGTGCCTCCGAACAATGACGCCTTTGGACAATTTGGCGATCTTTCAACCCATGAAATGCAGAAGGTGGCAATATTTCAGCCGATGCAAGACATAAATAAAAGGTGGCGCTATTTCAGCTGATATAAGACATAAATAAAAGATGGCAATATTTCAGCCGATGCAAGAGGGGACAGAGCTTAGTCTCGGAAGGTAGAAAGGTAGCCTTATGCAATGCAGAGAAATGCAGATGGAGACAGAGCTTAGTTTCGGAAGGCAGAAAGGTAGGCTTATGCAATGCAGAGAAATGCAGATGGAGGTAGAGCTCAACCTCAGAAGGTAGAAAGGTAGCCTTATGAAAGGCAGAAAGGTAGCCTTATGCAATATAGGAATGTAGATGGAGACAGAGCTTAGTCTCGGAAGGCAGAAAGGTAGCCTTATGCAATGCAAGGAAATGCAGATGGAGACAATGCTTAGTCTCGGAAGGCAGAAAGGTAGCCTTATGCAATGCAGGAATGCAGATGGAGACAGAGCTTAGTATCGGAAGGCAGAAAGGTAGATTTATGCAATGCAGAGAAATGTAGATGGAGACAATGCTTAGTCTCGGAAGGCAGAAAGGTAGCCTTATACAATGCAGGGAAATGCAGATGGAGGTAGAGCTCAACCTCGGAAGGTAGAAAGGTAGCCTTATGCAATCCAGGAATGTAGATGGAGACAGAGCTTAGTCTCTGAAGGCAGAAAGGTAACCTTATGCAATGCAGAGAAATGCAGATGGAGACAATGCTTAGTCTCGGAAGGCAGAAAGATAGCCTTATGCAATGTAGAGAAATGAAGATAGAGACAATGCTTAGTCTCGGAAGGCAGAAAGGTAGCCTTATGCAATGTAGGAATGCATATGGAGACAAAGCTTAGTCTCGGAAGGCAGAAAGGTAGCCTTATGCAATACAGAGAAATGCAGATGGAGACAGAGCTTAGTCTCGGAAGGCAGAAAGGTAGCCTTATGAAATGCAGAGAAATGCAGATGGAGATAATGCTTAGTCTCGGAAGGCAGAAAGGTAGCCTTATGCAATGCAGGGAAATGTAGATGGAGGTAGAGCTTAACCTCGGAAGGCAAAAAGGTAGCCTTATGCAATGCAGAGAAATGCAGATGGAGGTAGAGCTTAACCTCGGAAGGTAGAAAGGTAGCCTTATGCAAAGAGTAAAAAGGGCAAAATGATGATAGAATTTTCTTAGCTGATAGCGGATCAAGGCATTGCGACTGCTGGGGATACTATGTCTGCTGGGAGCACTGCGTGCGGATAGCAGCTGTGAGTAAGTGCAATGGTTCTGAGAGTTATATTCCTAAGCAATGTGACTCTCGTGAGTGTATAGTATATTTGATGATTTTGCAACTCAAGTGCCTGCATTCAAAGAAAAATCGTGAGACTAAGCATGATCTGATAGGCTGCGGGATTTGGAGCGAGATCACCCCTGCTGAGACGGCCGTTGCTAGCCGGTTTACCTACAAATGAGCATATATTGTGCACAAATTTAAACATGATGCAAGTTTCCATTGGACCATGAATGGTGTCTTCGAACAGTTGGGATGACGTCCTCGGACTATGACGTCCTGGGCCATGAAGTGTATGATAAAGGATTCGCAGGCTATGAAATGATGTTCTCGGGCTATGAGAATGATGCCTCCGAACTATGATGCCTTTGAATAATGATATACAAAAGATAAAATGGATTCCTCAGGCCATAGCATGGCATTCTCGGGCTATGATAATGGTGCCTCCGAACAATGATGCCTTTGGACAATTTGTCGATCTTTTAGCCCATGAAATGCAGAAGGTGGCAATATTTTAGCCGATGCAAGATGGGGACAGAGGTATCCAAAACATGTGCATACCATTCCGGCGTGAAGAGGCATACCATTGATGAGTGCCGCTCTCTGAAGGATAAGATCCAAGTTTTGATTGACCACAAGATCATCAAGAAAAGGAGCCAGCTCCTAATGTCCGCAACAACCCTCTGCCTGACCACAAGGGTGGGGGCGTTCACATGATTGAGATAGAGGACAATTGGGACCCCAAAGGGTCGATCAGATTGATCGCTGAAGGTGACGAGCCAAAGGAACAAATGGTCACACTTAATCCGATTGTGGTCCAGATCCAGCCTTCTAAAAATGCTGAAGTAGACATGTCCATACCACTTGAGTTCGAAGCACCTTCTTCTTCAAAGATGCCAGGACCTATTGAGGTCGAGTTTGGGTCTCCAAATACACCTGTACCATTCGAAGTGGCTGTGTTACCATCTAAGGCAAAGGTGCCCATTCCGGTGGCCATGACAGCCATAACACCATTCCATACGAAAGCCATACCATGGGATTACACCGTCGAGACGAGAAGGAAAGGGAAAATCAAATTTGGAAAAGCAATCGCAGTACAGGGTATGACAAGAACTGATAGGGTTTATACCCCAGAACATCTAGCCAAGCCCAGTAAGCAGGCCTCTGGATGACCAAATATCACTGAAATTGGGCCTGATGATCTTTGGAGGAAGATACAAGCTAAAGAGTATTTGGTCATTGATCAGTTGAACAAAACGCCGGCCTTGATCTCTATCTTGGCTCTATTACAAAGTTATGACGCACATAAGAATGCCTTATTGAAGGTGCTGAGCGAGGCATATGTACCCAGCAACATAACTGGAGGAGAAATGGCAAACATGGTGGGGCAAGTATTGGAGAGTCACAAAATCACTTTCCATAAAGATGAGCTGCCACCTGAAGGGCTAAGCCACAACAAGGCCTTGCATATCACTGTGCAGTACGAAGATCATTTCATCATCAGAATCCTGATTGACGGAGGGTCCAGTCTCAATATTTGTCCATTGGTGACTCTTAAAACATTGGGAAAGAGCCTGCATGAGATCAGGTATGGAGACATCAATGTCAAAGCTTTCGATGGATCCCAAAGGTCCACTATTTGGGAAATTAGTTTGTGTTTGCAAATGGGACCGACTTGGTTCGACGTTGATTTTCAAGTGATAGACGTCCCAACATCTTACAACTTGCTATTGGGATGGCCCTGGATCCATGCCGCTGGGGCTGTAGCATCAACCCTACATCAAACAGTAAAATTCGAGTGGAATCACCAAGACGTAATTATTCACGGTGACGATAGCAATCCCATATACAGTCGATAGACCATCCCAGCAATCGGAGGAAGAAGGAAGATAGGCGGAGAAACTTACCATCACATTGAGCGAGTCAACACCGTAGATAAGGACAAATGGTGGGATAATAAAATAGAAAGTATACTGAATTGGTGTGGATACGAATCTAGTAAGGGACTTGGCAAGAAACTCCAAAGAATCGCTAAGCCTATCAAGTTGAAGAAACACGGTACCACTTTCGGTTTGGGATATGAATACACTTGGGAGGAATTCAACCACTGGTCGCCACAAATACTACTACCCACTGGAGCATCCAATACCTCGCTTGGAGCAGACTTTCCAGCCCGCCAATGTCATATATGGGTCGGGAGAAGAGGAAGAACTGGCGGCGATGAGGAATTTGCTTTTGGAAGATGATAATATGGATTGTTGTGTCATTTTCGAGTAGGAGGGGGAGGAAGGCCCTTCTATACAGGCCGTAAGCCGAGGAGCACGCCTCAACAATTGGTCCATCAGAAACACCAAGGCCCGGAAAGCTTTGGGGTAGCAAGGCTGAACAAAGCACCATGCATTATCTTTATTTTTCGCTAATTGACTTTCTTTCCGCATTTTTAATATTGAAATAAGAGCTCCAATGTTCAAAACAATTATGAAATTTATCAAAGCATTTTAGTTTCTTATAAATCTCGCTCTTATTACTTTTTATTATTTACTATATTTACATAGCATTACTATTACTTATCCTGATGAACCGACGATTGTGACGTGCAACGAGGCAACGCAACAAACGGATATGGACTCAGAAAAAGATGATGTACCGTAAGAGGTTGTTAAAGAGGTTGAGGATTTTGAGAACAGACCTAAGTCTAATCTGGACAAAACTGAGACTGTCAACCTAGGAGACGCAGAAAATGTCAAAAAAACACGAATCAGCGTTCATCTGTCACCATCAGAAAAGAAAGAGTACACAGAATTTCTAAGGGAATATGAGGACATATTCGCCTAGTCTATGATGACATGACTGGTTTCAGTACATCTATTGTAGCTCACAAACTACCAATCGATCCGACATGTCCACTAGTAAAACAGAAGCTCAGGAAGTTCAAACTTGACATGAGTTTGAAAATCAAGGAAGAAGTCACCAAGCAAGTCAAAGCCAAGGTTCTCAGGGTAGTAGAGTATCCAACATGGTTAGCCAATATTGTGCCAGTGCCGAAGAAGGACGGGAAGGTTAGAGTCTGTGTCGACTACTGGGATCTCAACCGGGCCCATCTGAAAGACGACTTCCCCTTGCCAAACATACACATTCTAATTGACAACCGCGCCAAGCATGAACTGCAGTTGTTCGTTGATTGTTTTGCTGGATATCATCAGATATGGATGGATGAGGAAGACGCGGAGAAAACAGCTTTCATTACGCCATGGGGGATGTATTGTTACAAGATGATGTCGTTCAGTTTAAAGAATGCTGGAGCCACCTACATGAGGGCCATGACTGCTATTTTTCATGACATGATACACAAAAAGATCGAGGTATATGTAGATGACTTCATCATCAAATCCAAGAGAGCCAATGACCACATGGAAGATCTAAGGAAGTTCTTCAACAGACTAAGAAGGTACAACTTGAGGCTGAATCCCACCAAATGTGCATTCGGGGTTCCTGCTGGAAAACTACTTGGGTTCATTATGAGTCGTCGAGGAATAGAACTGGATCCGTCAAAGGTCAAAGCCATCCAAGAATTGCCACCACCGAAGAACAAGAAAGTGGTTATGAGTTTCTTGGGAAGACTTAACTACATCAGCCGGTTCATAGCTCAATCCACTGTCATTTATGAGCCAATCTTTAAGATGTTGAAGAAGTACGCCGCTACCAATTGGGCTAATGATTGTCAGAAAGCCTTCAACAGAATCAAGGAATACCTATCAATGCCGCCAGTTTTGGTCTCGTCCGAGCCGGATAGACCTCTATTACTCTACCTCGCAGTATTGGATGGAGCTTTCGGTTGTGTTCTGGGGCAGCATGATGAAACGAGAAGAAAGAAGTAGGCCATCTATTATCTCAGCAAGAAGTTCACCCCGTACGAGGCCCGATATTCTCTATTGGAACGCACCTGTTGTGCTCTGACTTGGGTAGCTCAGAAGTTGAGACATTATTTCTGTGCCTATACCACTTACCTCATATCAAGAATGGATCCTTTGAAGTACATCTTTCAGAAGCCCATGCCCACTGGCAAGATAGCCAAGTGGCAGATCCTGCTGAGTGAATTCGACATTGTTTACGTAACTTAGAAGGCAATCAAAGGACAAGCACTGGCCGATCATCTTGCTGAAAATCCCGTGGATGGAGAATACGAGCCTCTAAAGACATATTTTCCTGATGAAGAGGTATCTTTCATAGGGGAAGATATAGCAGAACCCTATGATGGTTCGAGAATGTTTTTCGACGGAGTAGCAAACTTCAAAGGAATTGGCATAGAAGCGGTCCTAGTATAAAAAACTGGCCAGCATTATCCGGTGTCTGCCAAGCTCAGGTTCCCGTGCACCAACAACATGGCCGAGTATGAAGCTTGCATCTTAGGGCTCAAGATGGCTATTGACATGAACATTCCGGAATTGCTAGTGACCGGAGACTCAAACCTGCTTATACATCAGGTCCGAGAAGAATGGGCAACTAAGAACTCCAAGATACTCCCTTATCTGCATCATGTACAGGAAATGAGGAAGAGGTTCACAAAGACAGAGATCCAACATGTTCCTAGAGTTCAGAATGAGTTTGCCGATGCATTGGCTACCCTATCATCCATGATACAGCACCCAGACAAGAACTTCATTGATCCTATTCCGGTGAAGATCTATGATCAGCCAGCTTACTGCACTCATGTAGAATAAGAAGCGGACGAAAAACCTTGGTTTCATGATATCAAGGAATATTTGACGAAAGGAGAATATCCAGAACTCGCAGATCCTACTCAAAAATGCACACTTCGGAGATTATCTAACAACTTCTTTCATAGCGGAGGAATCTTGTATAGGAGGACTCCTGATTTGGGGTTACTAAGGTCTATCGATGCAAAGGAAGCATCCAGGCTATTGGAGGAAATTCATACAAGGACCTGCGGTCCGCATATGAACGGCTTTGTCTTAGACAAGAAAATACTCCGAGCTAGTTATTTTTGGATAACTATGGAAACGGACTGCAGCCAATATGTCCGAAAATGCCATCGCTATTAGATATATGCAAACAAGATAAAGGTGCCTCCAAAAGAGCTTACTGCAACAAGCTCGCCATGGCCGTTCGCCGCTTGGGGAGTGGATGTTATCGGACCTATCGAGCCTGCCGCATCAAACGGGCATATGTTCATTCTAGTGGCAATTGATTATTTCACCAAATGGGTTGAAGCAACATCGTACAAAGTAGTGACTAAGAAAGTGGTAGCAGATTTTGTCCGCGATCGTATTGTTTGTCGGTTTGGAATTTGGAGTCAATCATCACTGATAATGGTTCCAATCTCAACAGCGACCTGATGAATACCATGTGTGAAACATTCAAGATCAAACACAAGAATTCTACAGCTTACAGACCTCAGATGAACGGAGCTATAAAAGCCGCCAATAAGAATATCAAGAAGATACTAAGGAAGATGATAGAAAAGCATAAGCAGTGGCATGAGAAGTTATCACTTGCCTTGTTGGGATACCGCACCACAGTCCGCACATCAACCGGGGCAACTCCCTATATGTTGGTTTATGGTACAGAAGCAGTCATTCCCACCGATGTAGAAATCCTCTCATTAAGAATCATACAGGAAGCCGAACTCGACAATGTAGAATGGGTAGAGAGTCGCTACGAGTAGCTAGCTCTTATAGATGGAAAGAGAATGAATGCAGTTTGCCACGGTCAGCTCTATCAGAATAGAATGTCCAGAGCCTTCAACAAAAGAGTCAAGCTGAGACAGTTTATACCGGGGCAGCTGGTGTTAAAGAAGATTTTCCCACATCAAGAGGAAGCCAAAAGGAAGTTCTCTCCTAATTGGCAGGGTCCATACATGGTTCACCGGGTCCTCACCTGAGGAGCCCTCATACTTGCAGAAATGGACGGTGAAGTTTGGCCAAGGCCGATCAATTCAGATGCAGTGAAGCGATACTATGTGTAACTTTTATGTTTCCTCATATGATGTAATTTGAACTACGCCTGACCTGATTCCTGTTTAAGAGGGAATACGTAGGCAGCCCTATGGGTTCGGTCATAATTCAATAAAATTTTCATTTCCCCTTGTTATTGGAAACTGGGGCAGAATTTTGAGGAGGACTCTCAAAATTCCGAAGTGATTTCAGCCATTCGACGCAAGCAGTCATTGAAAGCAGCAGCCTAGTAAACTGGGGCAGAATTTTGAGGAGGACCCTAGAAATTCCGGAGCGAGAGAAGTTGCAGTATCTTGGACCATGTCGCAGTCGTCAGTTCATCTAAAGAAAACTATTCTTAATTATGTATTTATTGTCATATTTCTTTACTAAATCATGCATGTTTGTTACCCAAAGTTGCTTCGTTTAGCAACGCTACCCTAATGATATACCCAATATCATCGGAACGGAGCCGAGCAGGTCAAGCAGAGCCCGCGGGAATACGAACTAACCTCCCCTCTTTACAAAACTCATGATTTTTCTTTGAATGCAGGCACTTGAGTTGCAAAATCATCAAATATACTATACACTCACGAGACTCACATTGCTCTGGAATATAACTCTCAGAACCATTGCACTTACTCACAGCTGCTATCCGCACGCAGTACTCCTAGTAGACACAGTATCCCCAGCAATCGCAATGCCTCGATCCGCTATCAGCTAAGAAAATTCTATCATTATTTTTCCCTTTTTACTCTTTACATAAGGCTACCTTTCTGCCTTTTGAGACTAAGCACTGTCTCCATCTGCATTTCTCTGCTTTGCATAAGGCTACCTTTTTGCCTTCCGATACTAAGCACTATCTCCATCTGCATTTCCTGCATTGCATAAGGCTACCTTTCATCCTTCCGAGACTAAGCACTATCTCCATCTGCATTTCCTGCATTGCATAAGGCTACCTTTATGCCTTCCGAGACTAAGCATTGTCTCCATCTACATTTCTTGCATTGCATAAGGCTACCTTTCTGCCTTCCGAGACTAAGCTCTGTCTCCATCTGCATTCCTGCATTGCATAAGGCTACCTTTCTGCCTTCCGAGACTAAGCATTGTCTCCATCTAGATTTCTCTGCATTGCATAAGGCTACCTTTCTAACTTCCGAGAACATCATTTCATAGCCTGCGAATCCTTTATCATACACTTCATGGCCCAGGACGTCATAGTCCGAGGACGTCATCCCAACCATCCGAAGACAACATTCATGGTCAATGGGAACTTGCATCACGTTTAAATTTATGCACAATATATGCTCATTTGCAGGTAAACCAGCTAGCAACGGCAGTCTCAGCAGGGGTGATCTCGCTCTAGTTCCCGCAGCCTATCAGACTCTGACCATCCTTCCCAACCTGAACATCGCGTCCGTCTTTCGAAATCTCCATCGGCATATTCCGCCGATGGATCCTGAACTACTATGGCCTGATTTCTGTAAGACTAGGGATATGTAGGCAGCTCGAGAACTAGAGCTTGGTCAAAATTCTTCAAATCGTTTCATTCGGTCAAAATTGGCCATCATATCTTTACCCGACAACTCTTTCATCCTTTCCGGGTAAAGAGAGGCAGCTGTTGATACCCAATTTTTTTCTATGTATTTTTATACAAAATACTTTCAAAATAGCATATATATGTATACATAATCATACCCAAGTGTTTTAGTATTTTTTTAAATCTTTTGAAGAGTTTTTAAATCAATTTACTATCCATTTTAGAAGTACAAAATCCATAATTATTCCCAAGATCATCAATTTTGGTGAATAATTTATTTTTATTCCCATATTTATACCAAAATATAGTTAAGATAATTTTTATATGTTTTCACAAATTTATTTGGTATTTAAAAGACTAAATTGTATATAATTGCAATTATAGTCTATTTTAAGATTAATAGCATTTCTATAATTGTAAAATTAGTTTCAATATTTTTAAATCAATATTTATGCATTATTAGTTGGGTCAGTACTTTTAATTTTTTTTTAAAGTCTTTTTTCACTATTTTTATAAAATAAAAGAGGAAAATTGGCTATTTAACATTTAGCCTATTTCTATTTCAATTACAGCCTCATTTCCTTTCAATTTTAACCTCAATTTGACCCTAATTCCGCCCAAATTAAAACCAACCCGGTTTCAATTTGGATCCAACCCACGACCCAATTGCAAACGACCCAACCCGTTCCCCACCTACCACTTAAATCTGGATCGTTGATCACTCAAGATCAACAGCCAAGACTCGCCCTTTCCTAATTAAACCTAAACGACTACCCTTATCTCCCTAATTCTCATCTGACCCGTCGCCCTGAAACCCTTAGTCTCTCAAAACACTCTCAAGCTCTCGGAAACCCTAGCCATCTCCCACCTTATTCTACCATGTTTCCACCAGAATCCATGGCTTCTCAGGCCATGGATGGCCTGTACTCACCCCCCTCCATCATTAAACCTTGGGTGTTCGAAGCTTTGAAGTCTGGCCTTGATAGTTCTCCTTCATATCTTCTAAGATCTATAAATTATATGGCTTCTCCGGCCTGCTCCGGCGTACCCAAAGCATTATGAGCCTGATTCTAACTCATCTGACTCAAGATCAGACCTTCTTCCAAGCCTTTCTCATTTCTTAGGGTTTCGCCGAAACCCTAAGCTATTCGAGGTTTTTCTCTGTTTGTTTTCTTAGATCTATGTTGTACTTGATTTTTGAAGTGTTTTCCCCAAATTTTCTTTTCAAAATCGTTTGTCTTCGATTTAGGGTTTTTGAAAGGATTTCAAAACGTCTTTTTGATTCTTCCTTTTTCTTTTCTTCATGTGTCTTTGCCTATACTATGTTTTACCATGCATGTGTTATTTTTCTACCTTTCTTTCTGCTATACATGACTTTCTGCACCTTTGTACTCTATTGTGCCTCTAGATTAGGCTCGTATGTTAATATTTGTTATGTTTTCCTACATGTTCTTTGTTATACTTTCCAGTATTCTCTTACTGTATGTGTTTCTTGCTGAGTTCTTTAACTTTGTTTGTTTTACTGGACTCTTGTTGGAGTTCTAAGCATGTATTACTACTGTTTCTTAAGCTTATATCACCCTTCTTCTCTCCTGAACTTGCTTAAGTTCCGACTTTTCTTAAACATGTTCTTTATGCTCTTTAAGTCAACTTTTTACTCTGTTGCTTCAAACCTGCTATCATATTTGTTTTGTTTCTCATGAGGCTCTGAAAGAGACCTCTGAGTCTGTTTCAATGGCTTTCCCTCTCACCTCTGTGTCTGATTCAAGTGGAAGCCCTAGGGTTTGGGTTTTCTTTGGCAAGTTTGATTTTGTGTTCGGGTTAGGGTTCTACTTTGGGACCCTGGACTCTCAGACTCATTATGAGTCTGCAAACTGAACTTGTATCCCTTCGCTTATGATTCTGAACCTTTCTATGTTAGACTCTTTTCTAAGTAACATGACAGTTCCTTCTTGATTCACATACTTGTGTGCTTTATATATGAGAAATTCTTCTTTCAAAAAGGGTTTTGCCAACTATTAATTGATTCTGAATTCCTTTTAATAGGGTTTGATTGATTGTTACTGATTTTTTCTAAATGAACCTTCTTTACCTTTTCCTGACTTGGTTCATTCGAACAAAGCCTGCAATTTCGATTTTTTACTGGTTGTATGATTGAGTCCCTTTCCTTATTTTTTTCACAAACCGTGTACCATTGGACTTTTTCCTTAAATAAGCCCTGTGTATTTACCCTTCTTGTGTTACTTTGGAAAAGATTTTAATCCAATTCTTTCCTTAATTGTCTTCTACCCGTTTGAAATCCGAATCCCTTAACTGAAAGGAGATTCTGTATGATTGATTGCAAACTATTCCCTTACCTTTTCTTACTTGTTTTCTACACTATAAAAGGGGCACGACCCTTCTGCACTTAGACACCTTGAACCTTCAGTTCAACACTTTGAATTCAATACTTTACACACACCTCTCAATTACAATGCCCTTTCAATACTCTACTCTCTTCTGAGATCTTTTGTACTGTTTGTTTGCAATTTGGTTTACAAGACTTCAACTTTCACTTATTTGTTTCCCTGAAACTGGTATGTCTTAATTTTGATTTCAGCACCATCCCTATGTGTTTACTTTACAGTTGCTACACTCTTGTCTACTTTGTTGTTCATGTTCTGTACTGAATATGCTACTCTCCCTTTGCATATGTTGTACATGTTTGTTGTGAATTCCCTATACCCCCACTCCCTTCTATGTGTTTGAGTTAAGGTTCAGGGCCTGACAATATCCAAATTGCTGCTTAGGTCTAAACTTGATGCTCAATGGATCCCAGCTCCCAAGTTTGTCTAACAGGCTGGTTAGGGGTGTGCTAGCACTCCTAATTGCTGGGCATGGCCACCAGCCTGCCATGGCTCTCCCTAAATCCCCCTCTTTTCACTTTTCACTCTCTCTTAGATTCTAAGTTCTGCCCCTCTCTTATGAGCCTTGCTTTGGGGCCTTGAGTTCCCTCTAAACTTGGACATCTGAGGGCTGGCATTTCTACACTACACTATGCTCTTAATTCTGCAATGTGTTTGGGATGTAAGCATTGCCCGGAGCCCTTTGAGACTTTTGGGAACTTGATACATCCCAAATAAGAGAAAGGCTTTGGAAACCTGATCCTGGAAGTTGGTTCATCTCATATTGTTAGACCTTGAGTCTGAATTAGGCTCCTTGGTTGTAGCTTAATTTCTGATGTAATTTTACTTTTCTTAATTCATTCTGGTCTGTAATATGTTGTAATAACTTATGGGGTTCTAGTGAAAAGGGGAGGGTCATTTATGTATGAAAAGGGTAGGCAACATGCTCATAGGTATTACTATTTACAGGTTTGCTGCACTTTCGCATATCATATAGAAATCTTGCCTATAAGTTTTTTGCACTCATGCACGTCATATAGAAATCCTGCCTATAGTTTCTGCACTTATGCACATCATATAGAAATTCTGCCTATAGTTTCTGCACTTATGCACATCATGTAGAATCCTGCCTATAATTTTCTGTACTTCTGCATATAGAAATCATGACTATAGGCGTCCTGCACTTCTGCATTTTTATCTATCATTAGGCAAACGGTCATAGGTTAAAACGATAATCAACTGCCTTCTAGATACCATGTCTATAGGATTCCCTGCACTTGCATAATCGTCTTAAAATCAACAACGCTTAGAAATCATGCCTATAGGAGTAACCCTTTGAATCTGATTCACTTATTTCATCTACGAGTTTAAAATCAGTTGCAATGTTGTCTAATATCTGCAGATCTTATGTTTTTATATAATCAGTAAGCCTTCTTTAAAATTAGAGCAAGCATTGTTAGATATCATGCCTATAGGTTTCACCTAGGCTAACCTTTAGGTAATTAATTAATTGCATCAGTCTTTGATAACTACAACCAAGGGAGGCCTAATTCGGACTTCTCATCTAAGAAATATGTGATAAATCAGCCTTCCCTAACGCTTTAAATTCAGACCATAACAAGTACATGCAAGACATGCTAAACAATCTGTCTTTAAGTTGAGGAGGCCTGTTTGAGCCTTTAAATGTTATGTGTTTTCCCATATCTACTCTATGTGTTTTGTTTGTCGCCCTAGATTTTGTCCTTTAAACCATAAAAGCCCAATTCCCTTCCCTTTAGGACTAGTAGTCCCAAATGCCTCCGGGACCGATAGGATTGGGGCAGGTACTAGCATGTAATAAGTAACGATACTATTCCGCGTTTAATACCTTAACAGGTTGGGAAAGGGTAGATATGGATATGATGACCGGTGCACTAATACCACGTGTAACCCCTCTTTTGAGGAGTGATTACCATGTATGACGTGATCCATATTGTTGGTAAACCTAGGACCCCCTTTCTTTTTAACTTGTTTTATTGTCCGAACTATTTCCTTAAAATTTTTGCTTTCTTTATTCTCTTCAAACTTTCAATTTGCTTGCAATAATATGTAAAAATCCCCTTCTATTTGAGGCCCTTAATTGATTATTTGATTATGTGATTATGTGAAGTCACAATTGTAACATGGTCGGGAACACACTAGTGGATCTTGAGGGGTGCCTAACACCTTCCCCTCGAGATAATTCTAGCCCTTACCCAAACTCTGGTTCTTCAAACTCAAACCCTTCTTAGTTTCCTAATGTACTTAATTATTAGGTGGCAACTCTTCAAATCCCAAAACCCAATTCCCAAAAGGGAACGAGTTGTCCTCCCAAATGTCACAAGCCCGATTTTGCGAGAAAAAGGGGGCGCGACAGCGTGGCGACTCGGTTGGGGATATTTCTTTTAGGCTTTTACCATTTCTTGTTATTTGTGACTTTACTGCTTCTTTATTGCCTTTATTTAATGTCTTTATTTTCCTTCTATTACGAAACTAACTTGGCTCTTTGTTTCTTTCTTTTCTTTTAACGCTTTCCTTTAATACTGTTGTAAATTCTGAGGAATTATTGTAATTATTACTTTATGAACGTGAAAATATGTGACAACTTGTTTAATTATTGTATAAGCATGTTTTCAACATCATATTCCACTCGCTCTGAACAAAATACCATAGAAACGCTTATAATGAGTGGTTGCGCCCTTCCGATATCATTACCCCCTAAATTTGGCAAAGGCGTATTTGAGGTAAAACCAGTCGATCAACAATATAGTCAACGGTTCCGTGCCTTTCTCTCTTGAGTTTTCCGCTCAAAGGTACCAGTCTAATACCCTATAGAAACCCTACTCTGTTCAATTGTGCATGCATCACTGTCAAAACCTAGCCGAGTCAGTTATGTTGTCCACATAATGACTCTTTAAGATAGCCTTGTCCAAAGTCCACTGGGTTTCCTTGGAACCCAGACGGACATTACCATGTTTTGTGCATTTATTTGGAGAACTAAATGTTGCTTATGCGAATTATTGATATTTAATATTCGAGTCTGGTGGAGGTAAGGGCCTCACCCATTTGTTTTGAAAAAATGAATGACAAAGTTCCCGACTTTGGTATGGTCAACATACCCTCACTTTTGCTGACCTGGTGGAGGAACCTCCCATCAAGTAACCAAATCAACTAGTGGAACGAGAGGGCCACCAAAGCTAGCGAATAGTTGGAATATCTGGAGTATAGTCTGCTGGAGTTGGAAGGGAAAGTGAGGAAAAGAGTCACCGACTGTCAAAACGCTGAGGAAGGCAAAGGAGAACGCCTGGCGAAGGCATTTTTACTAGAAAATCTGTGCGAGCTGGAGGATCTGATCAACGAAAACATTCAACCTGAAGAAGGTCCTTCTGGGACCAAGTAGCTAAGAGTCTTTTCTTTTGCTTTAAGAATGTCATAAGGCCAACGACCATTAATGACATTTTGTTTTTTGCTATTAGTGTCGTTTTGGGATTCGTCTTATTTTTTATCAAAAAAATGAGGTATTTAGCATTATAAGTTCTCCAAATCAACTTGTCTCTAGGCCTACCTCGGGCACAACGAGGCTCCGAAATTAGGGCACGATTTATATTCTTGCACTATGTGTTTAAATATTGCAATGTTTTCTTCTCATAATCCGCACTAACTTGCTACCTTTTTTGTTTTTACCTTTTTTTATTCTCCTCCCCAAAGGTTAGTTCGTGCACTATCGCATCATCATTTTACTTCACAAGGCCCTTCTATACAAGCTGTGAGCCGAGGATCACGCCTCAACAATTGGTCCATCAGGACCACTAGGGCCCGGAAAGCTTCGGGGTAGCAAGGCTGAACAAAGCACCATGCATTATCTTTATTTTTCACTAATTGACTTTCTCTCCACATTTTTAATATTGAAATAAGAGCTCTAATGTTCAAAACAATTATGAAATTTATCAAAGCATTTCAGTTTCTTATAAATCTTGCTCTTATTACTTTTTATCATTTACTTTATTTACACAGCATTACTATTACTTATCTTGATGAACCGACGATTGTGACGTGCAACGAGGCAACACAACAAACAGATATGGACTTAGAAGAAGATGATATACCAGAAGACGTTGTTAAAGAGGTTGAGGATTTTGAGAACAGACCTAAGTCTAATCTGGACGAAACTGAGATTGTCAACCTGAGAGATACAAAAAATGTCAAAGAAACACGAATCAACGTTCATTTGTCAACATCAGAAAAGAAAGAGTACACAAAATGTCTAAGGGAATATGAGGACATATTCGCCTGGTCTTATGATGACATGACTGGTCTCAGTACATCTGTTGTATCTCACAAACTGCCAACCGATCCGACATGTCCACCAGTAAAACAGAAGCTCGGGAAGTTCAAACCTGACATGAGTTTGAAAATCAAGGAAGAAGTCACCAAAAAAGTCAAAGCCAAGGTTCTCAGGGTAGTAGAGTATCCAACGTGGTTAGCCAATATTGTGCTAGTGCTGAAGAAGGACGGGAAATTTAGAGTCTATGTCGACTATCGGGATCTCAACCGGCCCAGTCCGAAAGATGACTTCCCCTTGCCGAACATACACATTCTAATTGACAATTGTGCCAAGCATGAACTGCAGTCGTTCGTTGATTATTTTGCTAGGTATCATCAGATATGGATGGATGAGGAAGACACGGAGAAAACGACTTTCATTACGCCATGGGGGATGTATTGTTACAAGATGATGTCGTTCGGGTTAAAGAATGCTGGGCCACCTACATGAGGGCCATGACTGCTATTTTCCATGAAATGATACCCAAAGAGATCGAGGTATATGTAGACGACGTCATCATCAAATCCAAGAGAGCCACTGACCACATAGAAGATCTGAGGAAGTTCTTCAACAGACTAAGAAAGTACAACTTGAAGCTGAATCTCGCCAAATGCGCATTCGGGGTTCCTGCCGGAAAACTACTTGGGTTAATTGTGAGTCGTCGAGAAATAGAATTAGATCCATCAAAGGTCAAAGCCATCCAAGAATTGCCACCACCGAAGAACAAGAAAGAGGTTATGAGTTTCTTGGGAAGACTTAACTACATCAGCTGGTTCATAGCTCAATCCACTACCATTTGTGAGCCAATCTTTAAGATGTTGAAGAAGGACGCCGCTACCAAATGGACTGATGATTGTCAGAAAGCCCTCGACAGAATCAAGGAATACCTCTCAACGCCGCCAATTTTGGTCCCGCCCGAGCCGGGTAGACCTCTATTACTCTACCTCATAGTATTGGATGGAGCTTTCGGTTGTGTTCTGGGGCATCGTGATGAGACGGGAAGAAAAGAGCAGGCCATCTATTATCTCAGCAAGAAGTTCACCCCGTACGAGGCCCGGTATTCTCTATTGGAACGCACCTGTTATGCTCTGACTTGGGTAGCTCAGAAGTTGAGGCACTATTTCTGTGCCTATACTACTTATCTCATATCAAGAATGGATCCTTTGAAGTACATCTTTCAGAAGCCCATGCCCACTGGCAAGCTAGCCAAGTGGCAAACCTTGCTGAGTGAATTCGACATTGTTTACGTGACTCAGAAGGCAATCAAAGGACAAGCACTGGCGGATCATCATATTGAAAATCCTGTGGATGGGGAATACGAGCCTCTAAAGACGTATTTTCTGGATGAAGAGGTATCTTTCATAGGGGAAGATATTGTAGAACCCTATGATGGTTGGAGAATGTTTTGCGACGGAACAACAAACTTCAAAGGAATTGGCATAGGAGCGGTCCTAGTATCAGAAACCGGCCAGCATTATCCGGTGTCTGCCAAGCTGAGGTTCCCATGCACCAACAACATGGCCGAGTACGAAGCCTGCATCTTAGGGCTCAAGATGGCCATTGACATGAAAATTCTGGAATTGCTAGTGATCGGAGATTCAAACCTGCTTATACATCAGGTCCGAGAAAAATGGGCAACCAAGAACTCCAAGATACTCCCTTATCTGCATCATGTACAGGAATTGAGGAAGAGGTTCACAAAGACAGAGTTCCAACATGTTCCCAGAGTTCAGAATGAGTTTGTCGATACATTGGCTACCCTATCGTCCATGATACAGCACCCCGACAAGAACTTCATTGATCCTATTCCGGTAAAGATCTATGATCAGCCAGCTTACTGCACTCATGTAGAAGAAGAAGCAGACGTAGAACCTTGGTTTCATGATATCAAGGAATATTTGACGAAAGGAGAATATCCAGAACTCGCAAATCCTACTCAGAAACGCCTACTTCGGAGATTATCTAACAACTTCTTTCGTAGCGGAGGAATCCTGTATAGGAGGACTCCTGATTTGGGGTTACTAAGGTGTGTCGACGCAAAGGAAGCATCTAGGCTATAGGAGGCAATTCATTCAGGGACCTGGGGTCCGCATATGAATGGTTTTGTCTTAGCCAAGAAAATACTCCGAGCTGGTTATTTTTGGATGACTATGGAAACGGACTGCATCCAGTATGTCCGAAAATGCCATCGCTGTTAGATATATGCAAACATGATAAAGGTGCCTCCAAACGAGCTAACTGCAACAAGCTCGCCATGGCCGTTCGCCGCTTGGGGAATGGATGTTATCGGACCTATCGAGCCTGCCGCATCAAACAGGCACAGGTTCATTCTAGTGGCAATTGATTATTTCACCAAATGGGTTGAAGCAGCATCGTACAAAGCAATGACTAAGAAAACGGTAGCAGATTTTGTCCGCGACCGCATTGTTTGTCGGTTCGGAATTCCGGAGTCAATCATCACTGATAATGGTTTCAATCTCAATAGCGACCTAATTAAAGCCATGTGTGAAACTTTCAAGATCAAACACAAGAATTCTACAGCTTACAGACCTGAGATGAACGGAGCTATAGAAGCCTCCAATAAGAATATCAAGAAGATACTAAGGAAGATGATAGAAAAGCATAAGTAGTGGCATGAGAAGTTATCATTTGCCTTGTTGGGATACTGCACCACAATACGCACATCAACCGAGGCAACTCCCTATATGTTGGTTTATGGTACAGAAGCAGTCATTCCCGCCGAGGTAGAAATCCCCTCCTTAAGAATCATATAGAAGCCGAACTTGACGATGCAGAATGGGTAGAGAGTCACTACGAGAGCTAGCTCTTACAGACAGAAAGAGAATGAATGCAGTTTGTCACGGTCAGCTCTATCAGAACAGAATGTCCAGAGCCTTCAACAAAAGAGTCAAGCCGAGATAGTTTACACCGGGGTATCTGGTGTTAAATAAGATTTTCCCACATCAAGAGGAAGCCAAAGGGAAGTTCTCTCCCAACTGGCAGGGTCCATACATTGTTCACTGGGTCCTCATCGGAGGAGCCCTTATACTTGCGGAAATGGACGGTGAAGTTTGGCCGAAGTTGATCAATTCAGATGCATTGAAGCGATACTATGTGTAACTTTTATGCTTTCCTCATATGATGTAATTTGAACTACGCCTGACCTGATTCTCGCTAAAGATGGGATACGTAGGTAGCCCTATGGGTTCGGTCATAATTCAATAAAATTCTCATTTCCCCCCGCTATTGGAAACTGGGGTAGAATTTTGAGGAGGACCCTCAAAATTCCGAAGTGATTTCAGCCAGTCGACACAAGCAGCCGTTGGAAGCAGCAGTCCAGTAAACTGGGGCAGAATTTTGAGGAGGACCCTCAAAATTTCGGAGCAAGAGAAGTTGCAGTATCTTGGACCACGTCGTAATCGTCAGTTCATCTAAAGAAAACTATTCTTAATTATGTATTTATTGTCACATTTCTTTACTAAATCATACATGTCTGTTACCAAAGTTGCTTCGTTTAGCAACGCTACCCCAATGATACGCCCAATATCATTGGAACGGAGCCTAGCAGGTCAAGCAGAGCCAGTGGGAATACGAACTAACCTCCCCACTTTACAAAACTCACGACTTTTCTTTGAATGCAGGCACTTGAGTTGCAAAATCATCAAATATACTATACACTCACGAGACTCACATTGCTTAGGAATATAACTCTGAGAACCATTGCACCTACTCACAGCTGCTATCCGTACGCAGTGCTCCCAGCAGACACATTATCCCCAGCAGTCGCAATGCCTCGATCTGCTATCAGCTAAGAAAATTCTATCATCATTTTGCCCTTTTTACTCTTTGCATAAGGCTACTTTTCTGCCTTCTGAGACTAAGCACTGTCTCCATCTACATTTCCTGCATTGCATAAGGCTACCTTTCTGCCTTCCGAGACTAAGCATTGTCTCCATCTGCATTTCCAGCATTGCATAAGGCTACCTTTCTGCCTTCCGAGACTAAGCTCTATCTCCATTTGCATTCCTGCATTGCATAAGGCTACCTTTCTGCCTCCGAGGTTAAGCTCTACCTCCATCTGCATTTCTCTGCATTGCATAAGGCTATCTTTCTACCTTCTGAGGTTAAGCTCTACCTCCATCTGCATTTCCCTGCATTGCATAAGGTTACCTTTCTACCTTTCGAGACTAACCATTGTCTCCATCTGCATTTCTCTGCATTGCATAAGGCTACCTTTCTACCTTCCGAGACTAAGCTCTGTCTCCATCTACATTTTTTTCATTGCATAAGGCTACCTTTCTGCCTTACGAGACTAAGCTTTATCCCCATCCTGCATGGCTGAAATACTACCACTTTATCACTCTTGCATGGCTGAAATATCGCCATCTTTTATTTACGTCTTGCATCGGCTGAAATATCGCTACCTTCTACATTTCATGGGATGAAAGATCGCCAAATTGTCCAGAGGCGTCATTGTTTGGAGGCACCATTTGCATAGCCCGAGAACACCATGCCATGGCTTGAGGACCCCATTTTATCTTTTGCATATCATTATTCAAAGGCATCATAGTTCGGAGGCATCATTCTCATAGCCCGAGAACATCATTTCATAGCTTGTGAATCTTTTATCATACGATTCATGGCCCAGGAAGTCATAGTCCGAGGACGTCATCCCAACCGTCCGAAGACAACATTCATGGTCCAATAGGAACTTGCATCACGTTTAAATTTATGCACACTATATGCTCATTTGCAGGTAAACTGGCTAGCAACGTTCGTCTCAGTAGGGGCGATCTCTCTCCAGTTCCCGCAACCTATCCGACTCTGACCATCCTTCCCAACTTGAACATCGCGTCCGTCTTTCGAAATCTCCATCGACATATTTCGCCGATGGATCCTGAACTACATATGACCTGATTCCTGTAAGACCAGGGATATGTAGGCAGCTCGGGAAGCAGAACTCGGTCAAAATTCTTCAAATCGTTTCATTCGTTCAAAATTGGCCATCATATCTTTACTCGGCAACTCTTTCGTCCTTTCTGGGTAAAGAGGGGCAGTTGTTGATACCCAATTTTTCCCTATGTATTTTTATACAAAATACTTTCAAAATAATATATATATATATATATATATATATATATATATATATATATATATATATATAAGCATACCCACGTATTTTAGTATTTTCCAATCTTTTGAAGAGTTTTTAAATCAATTTACTACCCATTTTAGTAGTACAAAATTCATAATTATTCCCAAAATCATCAATTTTGGTGAATAATTTATTTTATTCCCATATTTATCCCAAAATATACTTAAGATAATTTTTGTATGTTTTCACAAATTTATTTGGTATTTAAAAGACTAAATTGCATATAATTGCAATTATAGCCTATTTTAAAATTAATAGCATTTCTATAATTGTAAAATTGGTTTCAATATTTTTAAATCAATATTTATGCATTATTAGTTGGGTCAGTACTTTTAATTTGTTTTTGAAGTCTTTTTTCACTATTTTTATAAAATAAAAGAGGAAAATTGGCTTTCAATTTAGCCTATTTCTATTTCAATTACAGCCTCATTTCCTTTCAATTTTAACCTCAATTTGACCCCAATTCCGCCCAAATTAAAACCAACCCAGTTTCAATTTGGATCAAACCCACAACCCAATTGCAAACGACCCAACCCGTTCCCCACCTACCACTTAAATCTGGACCGTTGATCACTCAAGATCAACGGCCAAGACTCGCCCTTTCCTAATTAAACCTAAACGACTACCCTAATCTCCCTCATTCTCACCTGACCCACTGCCTTGAAACCCTTCGTCTCTCAAACTCTTAAAAAATATACAAAAATTTTCTTAACTATATTTTGGTATAAATATGGGAATAAAATAAATTATTCACCAAAATTGATGATTTTGGGAATAATTATGGATTTTGTAATGCTAAAATGGATAGTAAATTGATTTAAAAACTCTTTAAAAGATCGGAAAAATGCTAAAACACTTGGGTATGCTTATGTATGCATATATATGTTATTTTGAAAGTATTTTGTATATAAAAATACATAGGGAAAAAATTGAGTATCAACAGCTGCCCCTCTTTACCCAGGAAGGATGAAAGTGTTGCCAGGTAAAGATATGATGGCCAATTTTGACCGTTTACGATTTGAAGAATTTTGACCGAGCTCTGGTTCCTGAGTTGACTACATATCCCTGCTCTTACAGAAATCAGGCCATATGTAGTTCAGGATCCATTGGCGGAATATACCGATGGAGATTTAGAAAAGCGGACGCGATGTTCGGATTGAGAAGGATGGTCGGAGTCTGATAAGCTGCGGGAACTGGAACGAGATCGCCCCTGCTGAGACGGTCGTTGCTAGCCAATTTACCTGCAAATGAGCATATATTGTGCATAAATTTAAACGTGATGCAAGTTCCCATTGGACCATGAATGTTGTCTTCGGACTATTGGGATGATGTCCTCGGACTATGACGTCCTGGGACATGAAGCGTATGATAAAGGATTCGCAGGCTATGAAATGATGTTCTCGGTCTATGAGAATGATGCCTCCGAACTATGACACCTTTGGACAATTTGGTGATCTTTCAGCCCATGAAATGCAGAAGGTGGCGATAATTCAAGCCGATACAAGACGTAAATAAAAGGTGGCGATATATTAGCCGATGTAAGACGTAAATAAAAGGTGGCGATATTCAGCCGATGCAAGAGTGATAAAGTGGTAATATTTCAGCCATGCGGGATGGGGACAAAGCTTAGTCTCGAAAGGCAGAAAGGTAGCCTTATGCAATGCAGAGAAATGCAGATGGAGATAGAGCTTAGTCTCAGAAGGCAGAAAGGTAGCCTTATGCAATGCAGAGAAATGCAGATGGAGGTAGAGTTTAACCTCGGAAGGCAGAAAGGTAGCCTTATGCTATGTAGAGAAATGCAGATGGAGACAGAGCTTAGTCTCGGAAGGCAGAAAGGTAGCGTTATGCAATGCAGGAATGCAGATGGAGACAAAGCTTAGTCTCGGAAGGCAGAAAGGTAGCCATATGCAATGCAAGAAATGCAGATGGAGACAATGCTTAGTCATGGAAGGCAGAAAGGTAGCCTTATGCAATGTAGAGAAATGCAAATGGAGACAATGCTTAGTCTCGGAAGGCAGAAAGGTAGCCTTATACAATGAGTAAAAGGGCAAAATGATGATAGAATTTTCTTAGCTGATAGCGGATCGAGATATTGCGACTGCTGGGGATACTGTGTCTGCTGGGAGCACTGCGTGCGGATAGCAGCTGTGAGTAAGTGCAACGATTTTGAGAGTTATATTCCTGAGCAATGTGAGTCTCGTGAGTGTATAGTATATTTGATGATTTTGCAACTCAAGTGCCTGCATGCAAAGAAAAATCGTGAGTTTTGTAAAGGGGGAGGTTAGATCGTATTCCTGCTGGCTCTGCTTGACATGCTCGGCTCAGTTCCGATGATATTGGGCATATCATTGGGGTAGCGTTGCTAAACAAAGCAACTTTGGTAACAAACATGCATGATTTAGTAAAGAAATGTGGCAATAAATACATAATTTAGAATAGTTTTCTTTAGATGAATTGACTACTGCGACGTGGTCCAAGATACTGCAACTTCTCTCGCTCTGGAATTTTGAGGGTCCTCCTCAAAATTCTGCCCCAGTTTACTGGGTTGCTGCTTCCGATGGCTGCTTGCGTCGAATGGCTGAAATCATCGTTCATTTCTGCAAGTATGAGGGCTCCTCCGGTGAGGACCCGGTAGACCATGTATGGACCCTGCCAGTTGGGAGAGAACTTCCCTTTGGCTTCCTTTTGACGTGGGAAAATCTTCTTTAACACCAGCTACCCCGGTGTAAACTATCTCGGCTTGACTCTTTTGTTAAAGGCTCTGGACATTCTATTCTGATAGAGCTGACCGTGGCAAACCGCATTCATTCTCTTTCCATCTATAAGAGCTAGCTGCTCGTAGCGACTCTCTACCAATTCTGCATCGTCAAGTTCGGCTTCATGTATGATTCTTAAGGAGGGAATTTCTACCTCGGCGGGAATGACTGCTTCTGTACCATAAACCAACATATAGGGAGTTGCCCCGGTTGATGTGCGGATTGTGGTGCGGTATCCCAACAAGGCAAATGATAACTTCTCATGCCACTGCTTATGCTTTTCTATCATGTTCCTTAGTATCTTCTTGATATTCTTATTGGTGGCTTCTACAACTCCGTTCATCTGAGGTCTGTAAGCTGTAGAATTCTTGTATTTGATCTTGAAGGTTTCACACATGGCTTTCATCAGGTCGTTGTTGAGATTTGAACCATTATCAGTGATGATTGACTCCGGAATTTCGAACCGACAAACAATGCAGTCGTGGACAAAATCTGCTACCACTTTCTTTGTCACTGCTTTGTACGATGCTTCTTCAACCCATTTGGTGAAATAATCAATTGCCACTAGAATAAACATGTGCTCGTTTGGATGCGGCAGGCTCGATAGGTCCGATAACATCCATTCCCCAAGCGGCGAACGGCCATGGCGAGCTTGTTGCAGTAAGCTCGTTTGGAGGCACCTTTATCATGTTTGCATATATCTAACAGCGATGGCATTTTCGGACATACTGGATGCAGTCCGTTTCCATAGTTATCCAAAAATAACCAGCTCGGAGTATTTTCTTGGCTAAGACAAAGCCGTTCATATGCGGACCGCAGGTCCCTGCATGAATTTCCTCCAATAGCCTAGATGTTTCCTTTGCATAGACGCACCTTAGTAACCCCAAATCAGGAGTCCTCCTCTGCTATGAAAGAAGTTATTAGATAATATCCGAAGTATGCGTTTCTGAGTAGGATTTGCAAGTTCTGGATATTCTCTTTTCGTCAAATATTCCTTGATATCATGAAACCAAGGTTCTCTACCTGCTTCTTCTTCTACATGAGTGCAGTAAGCTAGCTGATCATAGATCTTTTCCGGAATAGGATCAATGAAGTTCTTGTCGGGGTGTTGTATCATGGACAATAGGGTAGCCAATGCATCGGCAAACTCATTCTGAACTCTGGGAACAAGTTGGAACTCTGTCTTTGTGAATCTCTTCCTCAATTCCTGTACATGATGTAGATAAGGGAGTATCTTGGAGTTCTTGATTGCCCATTCTTCTCGGACCTAATATATAAGCAGGTCTGAATCTCCAATCACTAGCAATTCCTGAATGTTCATGTCAATGGACATCTTGAACCCTAAGATGCAAGCTTCATACTCGGCCATGTTGTTGGTGCATGGGAACCTGAGCTTGGCAAACACCAGATAATGTTGGCCAATTTCTGATAGGACCGTTCCTATGCTAATTCCTTTGAAGTTTGCTGCTCCGTCGAAAAATATTCTCCAACCATCATAGGGTTCTGAAATATCTTCCCCTATGAAAGATACCTCTTCATCAGGAAAATACGTCTTTAGAGGCTTGTATTCTCCATCCACGGGATTTTCAGCAAGATGATCTGCTAGTGCTTGTCCTTTGATTGCCTTCTGAGTCACGTAAATAATGTCGAATTCACTCAGCAGAATTTGCCAATTGGCTAGCTTGCAAGTGGGTATGGGCTTCTGAAAGATGTACTTCAAAGGATCCATTGTTGATATGAGATAAGTAGTATAGGCACAGAAATAGTGCCTTAACTTTTGAGCTACCCAAGTCAGAGCACAACAGGTGCGTTCTAGTAGAGAATACTGGGCCTCGTACGAGGTGAACTTCTTGCTGAGATAATAGATGGCCTGCTCCTTTCTTCCCCAGCAGAGTTGCCACGCTGTCGCGCCCCATTTTTCTCGCAAAATCGGGCTTGTGATATTTGGGAGGACAACTCGTTCCCTTTTGGGAATTGGGTTTTGGAATTTGAAGAGTCGCCACCTAATGATTAAGTGCATTAGGACACTAAGAAGGGTTTGAGTTTGAAGAACCAGAGTTTGGGTAAGGGCTAGAAATTATCTCGAGGGGAAGGTGTTAGGCACCCCTCAAGATCCACTAGTGTGGTTCCCGGCCATATTACAATTGTGACTTCACATAATCAAATAAGCAATTAAGGGCTCAAGCAAGAAAGGGAATCATATACAACATTGCAAGCAAATTGAAAGTTTGAAGAGAATAAAGAAAGCAGAAATTTTAAGGAAATAGTTCAGACAATTAAACAAGTTAAAAAGATAGGGGGTCCTAGGTTTACAAACAATATGGATCACATCAATGCAATACCCAGTAATCACTCCTCAAAAGAGGGGTTACACGTGGTATTAGCGCACCGGTCATCATATCCATATCTACCCTTTCCCACCTCGTTAAGGTATTAAGCGCGGAATAGTATCGTTACTTATTGCATGCTAGTACCCGCCCCAATCCTATCAGTCCCGGAGGCATTTGGGACTACTAGTCCTAAAGGGAAGAGAGATTTGGCTTTTCAGAGTTTTAAAAGGATAAAATTCTAGGGCGACAATCAAAACATATAAGGCAGGTATGGGGAGAACACATAACAGTTTAAAGGGCTCAAACGTGCCTCCTTATTTAAAGAAACAAATTGGCTAGCATGACTTACAAGTACTGGTTATGGTGTGAATTTAAAGCATTAGGGTAGGCTAATTCATCACATATTTCTCAGATGAGGAGTCCAAATTAGCCTTCCCTGGTTGTAATTTATCAAAGACTAATGCAGTTAATCAATTATCTACTGGCTTGCCTAGGTGAAACTTATAGGCATGGTATCTAACAATGCTTACTCTGATTTTAAAGAAGACTTACTGATTATATAAAACGCAAGTTCTGCAGATTTTAGACAACATTGCAACTGATTTTAGACTTGTAGATGAAATAAACGAATCAGATTCAACTGGTTACTCCTATAGGCATGATTTCTAGGTGTTGTTGGTTTTAAAGTGATTATAAAAGTGCAGGAGTCCTATAGACATGGTATCTAGAATGAAACTTATTATTACTTAACCTATAACTGTTTGTCTAATGATAGATGTAAAATGCAGAAGTGCCGAAGACCTATAGTCATGATTTCTATATGCAGAAGTGCAGAAACTATAGGCATGATTTCTGTATGACGTGCATGAGTGTAGAAAACTTATAGGCAGGATTTCTATATGATATGCGAAAGTGCCAAAAATTATAGGCAGGATTTCTATATGACGTGCATGAGTACAAAAAACTTATAGGCAGGATTTCATTATGATATGCGAAAGTGCAGAAAACTTATAGGCATGATTTCTACATGATATGCGTGAGTGCAGAGCTTGTAAATAGTAACGCCTATGAGCATGCCGTCTACCCTTTGCATACATAAATGACCCTCCCCTTTTCACTAGAACCCCATAAGTTATTACAACATATTACAGACTGGAATGAATTAAGAAAAGTAAAATTACATCAGAAATTAAGCTACAACCAAGGAGCCTAATTCAGACTCAAGGTCTAACAATATGAGATGAACCAGCTTCCAAGATCAGGTTTCCAAAGCCTTCTCTTATTGGGATGTGTCAAAGTTCCCTAAGAGCCTCAAATAGACTCTGGGCAGTGCTTACAACCCAAGGGCAGTGTCCAAGTTCAGAGGGAACTCAAGGTCCCAAAGCAAGGCTCATAAGAGAGGGGCAGAACTTAGAATCTAAGAGAGAGTGCAAGTGCATAAAGGGGGGATTAGGGAGAGCCATGGCAGGCTGGTGGTTGTGCCCAGCAATTGGGAATGCTGTCACACCCCTGACCAGCTTGTTAGCCACATTTATTGGGAGTTGGGATCCATTGAGGATCAGGTTTAGACCTAAGCAGTAATTTGGATGCTATCAGGCCCTAAACCTTAACTTAAACACATAGAAGGGAGTGTGGTATAGGGAATTCACAACAAACATGTAAAGCAGATGCAAAGAGAGAGTAGCATATTCAGTACAGAACATGAATAGCAAAGTAGACAGAAGTGTAGCAATTGTAAAGTAAACACATAGGGATGGTGCTGAGATCAAAATTAGGACATACCAGTTTCAGGGAAACAAATAAGTGAAAGCTGAAGTCTTGTAAACCAAATTGCAAGCAAACAATACAAAAGATCTCAGAAGAGAGTAGAGTATTGAAAGAGTATTGTAATTGAGAGGTGTGTGTGTAAAGTATTGAATTCGAAGTGTTGAACTGAAGGTTCAAGGTGTCTAAGTGCAGAAGGGTTGTGCCCCTTTTATAGTGCATAAAACAAGTAAGAAAAGGTAAGGGAATAGTTTGCAATCAATCACACAGAATCTCCCTTCAGTTAAGGGATTCTGATTTCAAACGGGTAGAAGACAATTAAGGAAAGAATTGGATTAAAATCTTTTCCAAAGTAACACAAGAAGGGTAAATACACAGGGCTTATTTAAGGTAAAAGTCCAATGGTACACAGATTGTGAAAAAATAAGGAAAGGGAATCAATCATACAGCCAGTAAAAAATCGAAATTGCAGGATTTGTTTGAATGAACCAAGTCAGGAAAAGGTAAAGAAGGTTCATTTAGAGAAAATCAGTAACAATCAATCAAACCCTATTAAAAGGAATTCGGAATCAATCAATAGTTGGCAAAACCCTTTTTGAAAGAAGAATTTCTCATATATAAAGCACACAAATATCAAGCAAAAAAGAGTTGTCATGTTGATTAGAAAAGACTATCATAGAAAGAGTTTAGAGTAAAAAAGGCAAAGGGATACAAGTTCAGTTTGTAGACTCATGATGAGTCTAAGAGTCCAGGGTCCCAAAGTAGAACCCTAACCCGAACACAAAATCAAACTTGCCAAAGAAAACCCAAATCCTAGGGCTTCCACTTGAATCAGACACAGAGGTGAGAAGGCAAGCCATTGAAACAGACTCAGAGGTCTCTTTCAAAGCCTCGTGAGAAACAAAACAAATATGATAGCAGGTTTGAAGCAACAGAGTAAAAATTTGACTTAAAGAGCATACAGAACATGTTTAAGAAAAGTCGGATCTTAAGCAAGTTCAGGAGAGAAAAAGGGTGATATAAGCTTAAGAAACAGTAGTAATACATGCTTAGAACTCCAACAAGAGTCCAGTAAAACAAACAAAGTTAAAGAACTCAGCAAGAAATACATACAGTAAGAGAATACTGGAAAGTATAACAAAGAACATGTAGGAGAACATAACAAATATTAACATGCAAGCCTAATCTAGAGGCACAATAGAGTACAAAGGTACAAGAGAGTCATGATAGCAGAAAGAAAGGCAGAAAAACAACACATGCGTGGTAAAACATAGTATAGGCAAACACACATGAAGAAAAGAAAAAGGAAGAATCAGAAATACGTTTCAAAATCCTTTCAAAAACCCTAAATCGAAGACAAACGATTTTGAAAGGAAAATTTGGGAAAAACACTTCAAAAATCAAGTACAACACAGATACAGCATAGATCTAAGAAAACAAACAGAGAAAAACCTCGAATAGCTTAGGGTTTTGGCAAAACCCTAGAAATGAGAAAGGCTTGGAAGAAGGTCCGCTCTTGAGTCGGATGAGTTAGAATCAGGCTCCTAATGCTTTGGGTATGCCGGAACAGGCCGGAGAAGCCATAGAACTTATAGATCTAAGAAGATCTGAAGGAGAACTATCGAGGTCAGACTTCAAAACTTCAAAAACCTAAGGTTTAATGATGGAGGGGGGTGAGTACAGGTCATCCATGGCTTGAGAAGCCATGGATTCCGGTGGAAACATGGTAGAAAAAGGTAAGAGATGGCTAGGGTTTCAGAGAGCTTGAGAGTGTTTTGAGAGACGAAGGGTTTCAGGGAGACGGGTCAGGTGAGAATAGGGAGATTAGGGTAGTCGTTTAGGAGTTACTAATTTTGGCCATTGATCTTGAGTGATCAACGGTCCAGATTTAAGTGGTAGGTGGGGAACGGGTTGGGTTATTTAGAATTGGGTCGTGGGTTGGGTTAAAATTGGAATTGGGTTGGTTTTAATTTGGGCGGAATTGGGGTCAAATTGAGGTTAAAATTGAAAGGAAATGAGGCTGTAATTGAAATAGAAATAGACTAAATGTTAAATAGTCAATTTTCCTCTTTTATTTTATCAAAATAGTGAAAAAGACTTTAAAAACAAATTAAAAGTACTAGCCCAACTAATAATGCATAAATATTAATTTTAAAATATTGAAACCAATTTTACAATTATAGAAATGTTATTAATCTTAAAATAGGCTATAATTGCAATTATACGCAATTTAGTCTTTTAAATACCAAATAAATTTTAAAAAATATACAAAAATTTTCTTAACTATATTTTGGTATAAATATGGGAATAAAATAAATTATTTACCAAAATTGATGATTTTGGGAATAATTATAGATTTTGTACTACTAAAATGGATAGTAAATTGATTTAAAAACTTTTCAAAAGATTGGAAAAATACTAAAACACTTGGGTATGCTTATGTATGCATATATATGTTATTTTGAAAGTATTTTGTATATACAAATACATTGGGAAAAAATTGGCTATCAACAGCTGCCCCTCTTTACCTGGGAAGGATGAAAGAGTTGCCAGGTAAAGATATGATGGCCAATTTTGACCGAATGGAATGATTTGAAGAATTTTGACCGAGCTCTAGTTCCCGAGCTCCCTACATATCCCTGGTCTTATAGGAATCAGGCCATATGTAGTTCAGGATCCATTGGCGGAATATACTGATGGAGATTTCGAAAAGCGGACGCGATGTTCGGGTTGAGAAGGATGATCAGAGTCTAATAGGCTGCGGGAACTGGAGCAAGATCGCCCCTGCTGAGACGGACATTGCTAGTCAGTTTACCTGCAAATGAGCATATATTGTGCATAAATTTAAACGTGATACAAGTTCCCATTGGACCATGAATGCTGTCTTCGGACGGTTGGGATGACGTCCTCGGACTATGATGTCCTGGGCCATGAAGCATATGATAAAGGATTCGCAGGCTATGAAATGATGTTCTCGGGCTATGAGAATGATACCTCCAAACTATTATGCCTTTGAATAATGATATGCAAAGAATAAAATGGGGTCCTCAGGCCATGGCATGGCATTCTCGGGCTATGCAAATGGTGCCTCCGAACAATGATGCCTTTGGAAAATTTGGCGATCTTTCAGCCCATGAAATACAGAAGGTGGCGATATTTCAACCGATGCAAGACGTAGATAAAAGATGGTGATATTTCAGCCGATGTAAGACGTAAATATAAGATGGCGATATTTCAGCTGATGCAAGAGTGATAAAGTGGCGATATTTCAGCCATGTAGGATGGGGACAGAGCTTAGTCTCGGAAGGCAGAAAGGTAGCCTTATGCAATGCAGAGAAATGCAGATGGAGACAGAGCTTAGTCTCGGAAGGTAGAAAGGTAGCCTTATGCAATGCAGAGAAATGCAGATGGAGGTAGAGTTTAACCTCAGAAGGCAGAAAGGTAGTCTAATGCAATGCAGGAAATGCAGATGGAGACAGAGCTTAGTCTCGGAAGGCAGAAAGGAAGCCTTATGCAATGCAGGAATGCAGATGGAGACAGAGCTTAGTCTCGGAAGGCATAAAGGTAGCCTTATGCAATGCAAGAAATGTAGATAGAGACAATACTTAGTCTCGGAAGGCAGAAAGGTAGCCTTATGCAATGCAGGGAAATACAGATAGAGGTAGGGCTTAACCTCGGAAGGCAGAAAGATAGCCTTATGCAATGCCGCGAAATGTAGATGGAGGTAGAGCTTAACCTCGAAAGGTAGAAAGGTAGCCTTATGCAATGCAAGAAATGCAGCTCGAGACAATGCTTAGTCTTAGAAGGTAGAAAGGTAGCCTTATGCAATGCAGGAAATGCAGATGGAGACAGAGCTTAGTCTCGGAAGGCACAAAGGTAGCCTTATGCAATGCAGGAATGTAGATGGAGACAGTGCTTAGTCTCGGAAGGCAGAAAGGTAGCCTTATGTAATGTAGGAATGCAGACGGAGCAATGCTTAGTCTCGGAAGGTAGAAAGGTAGCCTTATGCAAAGAGTAAAAAGGGCAAAATGATGATAGAATTTTCTTAGCTGATAGCAGATCGAGGAATTGCGAGTGTTGGGGATACTGTGTCTGCTAGGAGCATTGCATGCGGATAGCATCAGTGAGTAAGTTCAACGGTTCTGAGAGTTATATTACTGAACAATGTGAGTCTCGTGAGTGTATAGTTTATTTGATGATTTTGCCACTCAAGTGTCTGCATTCAAAGAAAAATTGTGAGTTTTGTAAAGAGGGGAGGTTAGTTCGTATTCCCGCTGGCTCTGCTTGACCTGCTCGGCTCCGTTCCGATGATATTGGGCGTATCATTAGGGTAGCGTTGCTAAACAAAGCAACTTTGGTAATAGACATGCATGATTTAGTAAACAAATATGACATTAAATACACAATTAAGAATAGTTCTCTTTAGATGAACTGACGACTGTGACATGGTCCAAGATACTGCAACTTCTCTCGCTCCGGAATTTTGAGGGTCTTCCTCAAAATTCTGCCCCAGTTTACTGGGCTACTGCTTCCGACGGCTGCTTGCGTCAAATGGCTGAAATCACTTCGGATGAAAATGAAAATTTTATTGAATTATAACCGAACCCATAGGGCAGCCTACGTATCCCCTCTTAAACAGGAATCAGGTCAGGCGTAGTGTAAATTACATCATATGAGGAAAGTATAAAAGTTACACATAGTATTGCTTCACTGCATCTGAATTGATCGGCTTCAGCCAAACTTCACCGTCCATTTCTGCAAGTATGAGGGCTCCTCCGGTGAGGACCTGGTGAACCATGTATGGACCCTGCCAGTTGGGAGAGAACTTAATTTTGGCTTCCTTTTGGTGTGGGAAAATCTTCTTTAACACCAGCTGCCCCGGTGTAAACTGTCTCGGCTTGACTCTTTTGTTAAAGGCTCTGGACATTCTGTTCTGATAGAGCTGACCGTGGAAAACCACATTCATTCTCTTTCCGTCTATAAGAGCTAGCTAATCGTAGTGACTCTCTACCCATTCTGCATCGTCAAGTTCGGCTTCCTGTGTGATTCTTAAGGAGGGAATTTCTACCTCGGTGGGAATAACTGCTTCTGTACCACAAACCAACATATAGGGAGTTGCCCCGGTTGATGTGCGGATTGTGGTGCAGTATCCCAACAAGGCAAATGATAACTTCACATGCCAATGCTTATGCTTTTCTATCATGTTCCTTAGTATCTTCTTGATATTCTTATTGGTGGCTTCTACAGCTCCGTTCATCTAAGGTCTGTAAGCTGTAGAATTCCTGTGTTTGATCTTGAAGGTTTCACACATGGCTTTTATCAGGTCATTGATTAGATTGGAACCATTATCAGTGATGATTTACTACGAAATTCTGAACCGACAAACAATGTGGTCGCGGACAAAATCTGCTACCACTTTCTTAGTCACTGCTTTGTATGATGTTGCTTCAACCCATTTGGTGAAATAATCAATTGCCACTAGAATGAACCTGTGCCCGTTTGATGTGGCAGGCTTGATAGGTCCGATAACATCCATTCCCTAAGCGGAAAATGGCCATGGCGAGCTTGTTGCAGTAAGCTCGTTTGGAGGCACCTTTATCATGTCTGCATGTATTTGACAGCGATGGCATTTTCGGACATACTGGATGTAGTCCGTTTCCATAGTCATCCAAAAATAACCAGCTCGGAGTATTTTCTTGGCTAAGACAAAACCGTTCATATGCGGACAACAGGTCCTTGCATGAATTTCCTCCAATAGCCTGGATGCTTCCTTTGCGTTGGCACACCTTAGGAACCCCAAATTAGGAGTCCTCCTATACAGGATTCCTCCGCTATGAAAGAAGTTGTCAGATAATCTCGAAGTGTGCGTTTCTGAGTAGGATTTGCGAGTTCTAGATATTCTCCTTTCGTCAAATATTCCTTGATATCATGAAACCAAGGTTTTCCGTCCGCTTCTTCTACATGAGCACAGTAAGCTGACTGATCATGAATCTTTACCGGAATGGGATCAATAATGTTCTTATCTGGATGTTGTATCATGGATGATAGGGTAGCCAATGCATTGGCAAATCCATTCTGGACCCTGGGAACATGCTGGAATTCTTTCTTTGTGAACCTCTTTCTCAACTTCCGCACATGATGTAGATAAGGGAGTATCTTGGAGTTCTTGGTTTCCCATTCTTCTCGGACCTGATGTATAAGCAAATCTGAATCCCCAATTAGTAGCAACTCTTAGATGTCCATGTCAATGGCCATCTTGAGCCCTAAGATGCAGGCTTCGTACTCGGCCATGTTGTTGGTGCACGGGAACCTGAGCTTGGCAGATACCAGCTAATGCTGACCGGTTTCTGATACTAGGACTGCTCCTATGCCAACTCCTTTGAAATTTGCTGCTCCATCGATAAACATTCTCCAACCGTCATAGGATTCTGCAATATCTTCCCCTATGAAAGATACCTCTTCATCAGGAAAATACGTCTTTAGAGGCTTGTATTCTCCATCCACGATATTTTCAGCAAGAAGATCTACCAGTATTTGTCCTTTGATTGCCTTCTGAGTCACATAAACAATGTCGAATTCACTCAGCAGAATTTTCCACCTGCTAGCTTGCCAGTGGGCATGGGCTTCTGAAAGATGTACTTCAAATGATCCATTCTTGATATGAGATAAGTAGTATAGGCACAGAAATAGTGCCTTAACTTCAGAGCTACCCAAGTCAGAGCACAACAGGTGTGTTCCAATAGAGAATATCAGGCCTCGCACGGGGTGAACTTCTTGCTGAGATAATAGATGGCCTGCTCCTTTCTTCCCGTTTCATCATGTTGCCCTAGAACACAACCGAAAGTTCCATCCAATACTGAGAGGCAGACTAATAGAGGTCTACCCGGCTCGGGCGGGACCAAATCTGGCAGCGTTGACAGGTATTCCTTGATTCTGTCGAAGGCTTTCTGACAATCATCAGTCCATTTGGTAGCGGCGTCCTTCTTCAACATCTTAAATATTGGTTCACAAATGACAGTGGATTGAGCTATGAACCGGCTGATATAGTTAAGCCTTCCCAAGAAACTCATAACCTCTTTCTTGTTCTTCGGTGGTGGCAATTATTGGATGGCTTTGACCTTTGACGGATCCAGTTCTATTCCTCAACGATTCACAATGAACCCAAGCAATTTTCCGGCAGGAACCCCGAATGCACATTTGGCAGGATTCAGCTTCAAGTTGTACCTTCTTAGTCTGTTGAAGAACTTCCTCAGATCTTCCATGTGGTCATCGGCTCTCTTGGATTTGATGATGACGTTGTCTACATATACCTCGATCTCTTTGTGTATCATATCATAGAAAATAGCAGTCATGGCCCTCATGTAGGTGGCCCCAACATTCTTTAACCCGAACGACATCATCTTGTAACAATACATTCCCCATGGCATAATGAAAGCCGTTTTTTCCAGTTCTTCTTTCAAAAAAGGTTTTGCCAACTATTGATTGATTCTGAATTCCTTTTAATAGGGTTTGATTGATTGTTAAGGATTTTCTCTAAATGAACCTTCTATACCTTTTCCTGACTTGGTTCATTCGAACAAAGCCTACAATTTCGATTTTTTACCGGTTGTTTGATTGATTCCCTTTCCTTATTTTTTCACAAACTGTGAACCATTGGACTTTTGCCTTGAATAAACCCTGTGTATTTACCCTTCTTGTGTTACTTTGGAAAAGATTTTAATCCAATTCTTTCCTCACTTGTCTTCTACCCGTTTGAAATCAGAATCGCTTAACTGAAGGGAGATTTTGTGTGAAAGATTGCAAACTATTCCCTCACCTTTTCCTACTTGTTTTCTGCACTATAAAAGGGGAACGACCCTTCTGCACTTAGACACCTTGAACCTTCAGTTCAACACTTCGAATTCAATACTTTACACACACACCTCTCAATTACAATACTCTTTCAATACTCTACTTGAGATCTTTTGTATTGTTTGCTTGCAATTTGGTTTACAAGACTTCAGCTTTCACTTATTTGTTTCCCTAAAACTGGTATGTCTTAATTTTGATTTTAGCACCATCCCTATGTGTTTACTTTACAGTTGTTACACTCTTGTCTACTTTGGTGTTCATGTTCTGTACTGAATATGCTACTCACTCTTTGCATCTGCTGTACATGTTTGTTGTGAATTCCCTATACCCCCACTCCCTTCTATGTGTTTGAGTTAAGGTCCATGTCCTGACAGCATCCAAATTGCTGCTTAGGTCCGAACCTGATCCTCAATGGATCCCAACTCTCAAAATTTGGCTAGTAAGCTGGCCAGGGCTGTACCAGCACTCTTAATTGCTGGGCATGACCACCAGCATGCCATGGCTCTCCCTAATTCCCCCTCTATCCACTTGCACTCTCTCTTAGATTCTAAGTTCTGCCCCTCTCTTATGAGCCTTGCTTTGGGACCTTGAGTTCCCTCTGAACTTGGACATTTGAAGGCTGGCTCTTCCACACTGTACTATCTTAATTCTGCAACATATTTAGGTTGTAAGCACTGCCCAAAGTCCATTTGAGGCTCTTAGGGAGCTTTGACACACCTCAAATAAGAGAAGACTTTGGAAACTGATCTCGGAAGTTGGTTCATCTCATATTGTTAGACCTTGAATCTGAATTAGGCTCCTTGGTTGTAGCTTAATTTCTGATGTAGTTTTATTTCTGTTAACCCATTCTGGTATGTAATATGTTGTAATAACTTATGGGGTTCTAGTGAAAAAGTGGAGGGTCACTTATGTATGCAAAGGGTAGACAACATGCTCATAGGCGTTACTATTTACAAGCTCTGAACTTACGCATATCGTGTAGAAATTCTGCCTATAGTCTTCGACACTTTCGCATATCATATAGAAATCCTGCCTATAAGTTTTCTGCACTCATGCACATCATATAGAAATATTACCTATAGTTTTCGGCACTTTCGCATATCATATAGAAATCCTGCCTATAAGTTTTCTGCACTCATGCACGTCATATAGAAATCCTGCCTATAGTTTCTGCACTTATGCACATCATGTAGAAATCCTTCCTATAAGATTCTGCACTTATGCACATCATGTAGAAATCCTGCCTATAAGATTCTGCACTTCTGCATATAGAAATCATGACTATAGGTGTCCTGCACTTCTGTATTTTTATCTATCATTAGGCAAACGATCATAGGTTAAAACAATAATCAACTGCCTTCTAGATACCATGTATATAGGACTCCTTCACTTTTATAATCATTTTAAAACCAACAATCCCTAGAAATCATACCTATAGGAGTAACCAGTTGAATCTGATTCGTTTATTTCATCTACAAGTCTAAAATCAGTTGCAATGTTGTCTAAAATCTGCAGAACTTGTGTTTTCTATAATTAGTAAGTCTTCTTTAAAATCAGAGTAAGCATTGTTAGATACCATGCCTATGAGTTTCACCTAGGTAAGCTAGTAGATAATTGATTAATTGCATCAGTCTTTGATAAATTACAACCAGGGAAGGCTAATTCGGACTCCACATCTGAGAAATATGTGATGAATCAGCCTACCCTAATGCTTTAAATTCAGACCATAACCAGTACTTGTAAGTCATGCTAGCCAATTTGTTTCTTTAAATAAGAAGGCTCGTTTGAGCCCTTTAAACTGTTATGTGCTCTCCCCATACCTGCCTTATATGTTTTGATTGTCGCCCTAGAATTCTATTCTTTAAAACTCTGAAAAGCCAAATCTCCCTTCCCTTTAGGACTAGTAGTCCCAAATGCCTCCAGGACTGATAGGATTGGGGCAAGTACTAGCATGCAATAAGTAACGATACTATTCCGCGCTTAATACCTTAAAGGGTGGGAAATGGTAGATATGGATATGATGACCGGTGCGCTAATACCACGTGTAACCCCTCTTTTGTGGAGTGATTACCGGGTATTGCATTGATATGATCCATATTGTTTGTAAACCTAGGACCCCCTTTCTTTTTAACTTGTTTTATTGTCCTAACTATTTCCTTAAAATTTCTGCTTTCTTTATTCTCTTCAAACTTTCAATTTGTTTGCAATAATATGTGAACCCCTTCTTACTTGAGCCCTTAATTGTTTATTTGATTATGTGAAGTCACAATTGTAACATGGCCGGGAACCACACTAGTGGATCTTGAGGGCCTAACACCTTCCCCTCGAGATAATTTCTAGCTCTTACCCAAACTCTGGTTCTTCAAACTCAAACTCTTCTTAGTGTCCTATTACACTTAGTCATTAGGTGGCGACTCTTCAAGTTCCAAAACCCAATTCCCAAAAGGGAACGAGTTGTCCTCCCAAATGTCACAAGCCCGATTTCGCAAGAAAAAGGGGGCGTGACAGCGTGGCGACTCTGCTGGGGATATTTCTTTTAGGCTTTTACCATTTCATGTTATTTGTGACTTTACTATTTCTTTATTGCCTTTATTTAATGTCTTTATTTCTCTTCTATTACGAAACTGACTTGGCTCCTTGTTTCTTTTCTTTAATGCTTTCTTTTACTACTTTCCTTCAATACTATTGTAATTATGAGCAATTATTGTAATCACTACTTTATGAACGTGCAAATACATGACAACTTGTAACTGCATATTCAACATCATATTCCACTCGTGCCAAACAAAATACCATAGCAACGCTTGTAATGAGTGGTTGCGCCCTTCCGATATCATTACCCCTAAATTTGGCAAAGGTGTATTTGCGGTAAAACCAGTCGATCAAAAGTGTAGTTGACGATTCTGTGCCTTTCCCTCTTGAGTTGTCCACTCAAGGGTACCAGTCTAATACCTTATAGAAATCGTACTTTGTTCAATTGTGCATGCATCACTGTCAAAACCTAGCCGAGTCAGTTATGTCGTCCACATAATGACTCTTTAAGATAGCCTTGTCCAAAGTCCACTGGGTTTCCTGGGAATCCAAACGGACGATAGCATATTCTGTGCATTTATTTGGAGAACTAAATGCTGCTTATGCCAATTATTGATATTTAATAGTCGAGTCTGGCAAGGGTAAGAGCATCACCCTTTTATTTTGCAAAAATGAATGACAAAGTTCCCGACTTTGGTATGGTCAACATACCCTCACTCTTGCTGACCTAGTGGAGGAACCTCCCATCAAGTAACCAAATCAACGAGTGGAAAGAGAAGGCCGCCAAAGCTAGCAAAAAATTGTAATATCTGGAGTCTAGTCTGCTGGAGTTGGAAGGGAAAGTGAGGAAAAGAGTCACTGACTGTCAAAATGATGAGAAAGGCAAAGGAGAACGCCTGGCGAAGGCATTTTTACTAGAAAATCTGCACGAGCTGGAGGATCTGATCAACGAAAACATTCAACCTGAAGAAGGTCCTTCTGGGACCAAGTAGCTAGGAGTCTTTTCTTTTGCTTTAAGAATGTAATAAGGCCAACGACCATTAGTGACAATTTATTTTCTGCTATTAGTGTCGTTTTGGGATTCGTCTTATTTTTTATCAATAAAATGAGGCATTTAGCATTATAAGTTCTCAAAATCAACTTGTCGCTAGGCCTACCTCGGGTACAACGAGGCTCCCAAATTAGGACACGATTTATATTCTTACACTATGTGTTTAAATATTGCAACGTTTTCTTCTCATAATCTACACTAACTTACTACCTTTTTTGTTTTTACCTTTTATTTATTCCCCTCCCCAAAGGTTAGTTCGTGCACTCTCGCATCATCATTTTACTTCACAAGGGGCTTCTATACAAGCTGTGAGCCGAGGAGCACGCCTCAACAATTGGTCTATCGGGACCACCAGGGCCCGGAAAGCTTCGGGGTAGCAAGGCTAAACAAAGCACCATGCATTATCTTTATTTTTCACTAATTGACTTTCTCTCCGCATTTTTAATATTGAAATAAGAGATCCAATGTTCAAAACAATTATGAAATTTATCAAAGCATTTCAGTTTCTTATAAATCTTGCTCTTATTACTTTTTATCATTTACTTTATTTACACAGCATTACTATTACTTATCTTGATGAACCGACAATTGTGACGTGCAATGAGGCAACGCAACAAACGGATATGGACTCAGAAGAAGATGATATACCAGAAGAGGTTGTTAAAGAGGTTGAGGATTTTGAGAACAGACCTAAGTCTAATCTGGACGAAACTGAGATTGTTAACCTGGGAGATGCAGAAAATGTTAAAAAAACACGAATCAACGTTCATCTATCAACATCAGAAAAGAAAGAGTACACGGAATTTCTAAGGGAATATGAGGACGTATTCGCTTGGTCTTATGATGACATGACTGGTCTCAGTACATCTGTTATAGCTCACAAACTGCCAACCGATCCGACATGTCCACCAGTAAAACAGAAGCTTAGGAAGTTAAAACCTGACATGAGTTTGAAAATCAAGGAAGAAGTCATCAAGCAAGTCAAAGCCAAGGTTCTCAGGGTAGTAGAGTATCCAACATGGTTAGCCAATATTGTGCCAGTACCGAAGAAGTACGGGAAGGTTAGAGTCTGTGTCGACTACCGGGATCTCAATCGGGCCAGTCCGAAAGACGACTTCCCCATGCCGAACATACACATTCTAATTGACAACTGCGCCAAGCATGAACTACAGTCGTTCGTTGATTGTTTTGCTGGGTATCATCAGATATGGATAGATGAGGAAGACACGGAGAAAACGGCTTTTATTACGCCATGGGGGATGTATTGTTACAAGATGATGTCGTTCGGGTTAAATAATGCCGGGGCCACCTACATGAGGGCCATGACTGCTATTTTCCATGACATGATACACAAAGAGATAGAGGTATATGTAGACGATGTTATCATCAAATCCAAGAGAGGCAATGACCACATGGAGGATCTGAGGAAGTTCTTCAACAGACTAAGAAGGTACAACTTGAAGCTGAATCCCGCCAAATGCGCATTCGGGGTTCCTGCCGAAAAACTACTTGGGTTCATTGTGAGTCGTCGAGGAATAGAACTAGATCCGTCAAAGGTCAAAGCCATCCAAGAATTGCCACCACCGAAAAACAAGAAAGAGGTTATGAGTTTCTTGGGAAGACTTAACTACATCAGCCGGTTCATAGCTCCATCCACTGTCATTTGTGAGCCAATCTTTAATATGTTGAAGAAGGACGCCGCTACCAAATGGACTAATGATTGTCAGAAAGCCCTCGACAGAATCAAGGAATACCTATCAACGCCGCCAGTTTTGGTCCCGCCCGAGCCGGGTAGACGTCTATTACTCTACCTCGCAGTATTGGATAGAGCTTTCGGTTGTGTTCTGGGGCAGCGTGATGAGACAGGAAGAAAGGAGCAGGCCATCTATTATCTCAGTAAGAAGTTCACCCTGTACGAGGCCCGATATTCTCTATTGGAACGCACTTGTTGTGCTCTGACTTGGGTAGCTCATAAGTTGAGGCACTATTTCTATGCCTGTACTTCTTATCTCGTATCTAGAATGGATCCTTTGAAGTACATCTTTTAGAAGCCCCTGCCCACTGGCAAGCTAGCCAAGTGGCAAATCCTGCTGAGTGAATTTGACATTGTTTACATGACTCAGAAGGCAATCAAAGGATAAGCACTGGCAGATCATCTTGATGAAAATCACATGGATGGAGAATACAAGCCTCTAAAGACGTATTTTCCTGATGAAGAGGTATCTTTCACAGGGGAAGATATTGTAGAATCCTATGATGGTTGGAGAATGTTTTTTGATGGAGCAGCAAATTTCAAAGGAGTTGGCATAGGAGCAGTCCTAGTATCAGAAATAGGTCAACATTATCCGGTATCTTCCAAGATCAGGTTCCCGTGCACCAACAACATGGCCGAGTACGAAGCCTGCATCTTAGGGTTCAAGATGGCCATTGACATGAACATCCAAGAGTTACTAGTAATTGGGGACTCAGACTTGCTTATACATCAGGTCCGAGAAGAATGGGCGACCAAGAACTCCAAGATACTCCATTATCTACATCATGTGTAGGAGTTGAGAAAGTAGTTCACAAAGACAGAAATCCAGCATATTCCCAGGGTCCAGAATGGATTTGCCGATGCATTGGCTACCCTATCATCCATGATACAGCATCCAGATAAGAACTTTATTGATCCCATTCCGGTAAAGATCCATGATCAGCCGGCTTACTGTGTTTATGTAGAAGAAGAAGAAGAAGCGGACGGAAAACCTTGGTTTCATGATATCAAGGAATATTTGACGAAAGGAGAATATCCAGAACTCGCAAATCCAACTCAGAAACGCACACTTCGGAGATTATCTAACAACTTCTTTCCTAGCTGAGGAATCCTGTATAGGAGGACTCCTGATTTGGGGTTGCTAAGGTGTGTCGATGCAAAGGAAGCATCCAAGCTATTGGAGGAAATTCATGCAGGGACCTGCGGTCCGCATATTAACGGCTTTGTCTTAACCAAGAAAATACTCCGAGCTCATTATTTTTGGATGACTATGAAAACGGACTACATCCAGTATGTCCGAAAATGCCATCGCTGTCAGATACATGCAGACATGATAAAGGTGCCTCCAAACGAGCTTACTGCAACAAGCTCGCCATGGCCATTCGTCGCTTGGGGAATGGATGTTATCGTACCTATCGAGCCTACCGCATCAAATGGGCACAGGTCCATTCTAGTGGCAATTGATTATTTCATCAAATGGGTTGAAGCAGCATCGTACAAAGTAGTGACTAAGAAAGTGGTAGCAGATTTTGTCCGCGACCATATTGTTTGTCGGTTCGGAATTCCGATTTCAATTATCCCTGATAATGGTTCCAATTTCAACAGCGACCTGATGAAAGCCATGTGTGAAACCTTCAATATCAAACACAAGAATTCTATAGCTTACAGACCTCAAATGAACGGAGTTGTAGAAGCTGCCAATAAGAATATTAAGAAGATACTAAGGAAGATGATAGAAAAGCATAAGCAGTGGCATGAGAAGTTATCTTGTTGGGATACCTCACCACAGTCCGCATATCAATCAGGGCAACTCCTATATGGTACAGAAGCAGTCATTCCCGTCGAGGTAGAAATTCCTTCCTTAAGAATCATACAGGAAGCCGAACTTGACGATGCAGAATGGGTAGAGAGTCGCTACGAGCAGCTAGCTCTTATAGATGGAAAGAGAATGAATACGGTTTGCCACGGTCAGCTCTATTAGAACAGAATGTCCAGAGCCTTCAACAAAAGAGTCAAGCCGAGACAGTTTACACCGGGGCAGCTGGTGTTAAAGAAGATTTTCCCACATCAAGAGGAAGCCAAAGGGAAGTTCTCTCCCAACTAGCAGGGTCCATACATGGTTTACCGGGTCCTCACCGGAGGAGCCCTCATACTTGCAGAAATGGATGGACAAGTTTGGCCGAAGCCGATCAATTCAGATGTAGTAAAGCGATACTATGTGTAACTTTTATGCTTTCCTCATATGATGTAATTTGAACTACGCCTGACCTGATTCCTGTTTAAGAGGGGATACATAGGCAGCCATAAGGGTTCGGTCATAATTCAATAAAATTTTCATTTCCCCCCGCTATTGGAAACTGGGGCAGAATTTTGAGGAGGACCCTCAAAATTCCGAAGTGATTTCAGCCATTCGACGCAAGCAGTCATCGGAAGCAGCAGCCCAGTAAACTGGGGCAGAATTTTGAGGAGGACCCTCAAAATTCTGGAGCGAGAGAAGTTGCAGTATCTTGGACCACGTCGCAGTCATCAGTTCATCTAAAGAAAACTATTCTTAATTATGTATTTATTGTCATTTCTTTACTAAATCATGCATGTCTGTTACCAAAGTTGCTTCGTTTAGCAATGCTACCCCAATGATACGCCCAATATCATCGGAACAGAGCCGAGCAGGTCAAGTAGAGCCAGCGGGAATATGAACTAACCTCCACCCTTTACAAAACTCACGATTTTTCTTTGAATGCAGGCACTTGAGTTGCAAAATCATCAAATATACTATACACTCACGAGACTCACATTGCTCAGGAATATAACTCTCAGAACCGTTGCACTTACTCATAGCTGTTATCCAGTGCTCCCAGTAGACACAGTATCCCCAGCAGTCGCAGTATCTCGATCCGCTATCAGTTAAGAAAATTCTATCATCATTTTGCCCTTTTACTTATTGCATAAGGCTACCTTTCTGCCTTCCGAGACTAAGCATTGTCTCCATCTGCATTTCCCTCATTACATAAGGCTGCCTTTATGCCTTCTAAGACTAAGCATTGTCTCCATCTGCAATTCTGCATTGCATAAGGCTACCTTTCTGCCTTCCGAGACTAAGCATTGTCTCCATCTGCATTTCCTGCATTGCATAAGGCTACTTTTCTGCCTTCTGAGACTAAGCTCTGTCTCCATCTGCATTCCTGCATTGCATAAGGCTACCTTTCTGCCTTCCGAGACTAAGCTCTGTCTCCATCTGCATTTCCTGCATTGCAAAAGACTACCTTTCTGCCTTCCGCGGTTAAGCTCTACCTCCATCTGCATTTCCCTGCATTGTATAAGGCTACCTTTCTGCCTTCCGAGACTAAGCATTGTCTCCATCTGCATTTCTTGCATTGCATAAGGCTTCCTTTCTGCCTTCCGAGGTTAAGCTCTGCCTCCATCTGCATTTCCTTTCATTGCATAATGCTACCTTTCTGCCTTCCTAGACTAAGCTATGTCTCCATCTGCATTCTTGCATTGCATAAGGCTACCTTTATGCCTTCCGAGACTAAGCACTATCTCCATCTGCATTCCTGCATTGCATAAGGCTACCTTTCAGCCTTCCGAGACTAAGCTTTGTCTCCATCTGCATTCCTGCATTGCATAAGGCTACCTTTCTGCCTTTCGAGGTTAAGCTCTACCTCCATCTGCATTTCTTTGCATTGCATAAGGCTACCTTTCTGCCTTCCAAGGTTAAGCTCTACCTCCATCTGCATTTCCCTGCATTGCATAAGGCTACCTTTCTGCCTTCCGAGACTAAGCTCTGTCTCTATCTGCATTTCTCTGCATTGTATAAGGCTACCCTTCTGCCTTCCGAGACTAAGCTCTATCCCCATCCTGCATGGCTAAAATATCGCCACTTTATCACTCTTGCATGGCTGAAATATCGCCACCTTTTATTTACGTCTTGCATCGGCTGAATATCGCCACATTTTATTTACGTCTTGCATCGGCTGAAATATCGCCACCTTCTGTATTTCATTGGCTGAAAGATCGCCAAATTGTCCAAAGGCGTCATTGTTCGGATGCACCATTTGCATAGCCCGGGAACGCCATGTCATGGCCTGAGGACCCCATTTTATGTTTTGCATATCATTATTCAAAGGCATCATAGTTCAGAGGCATCATTCTCATAGCCCGAGAACATCATTTCATAGCCTGCGAATCCTTTGTCATACGCTTCATGGCCTAGGACGTCATAGTCCGAGGACGTCATCCCAATCGTCCGAAGACAGCATTCATGGTCCAATGGGAACTTGAATCACATTTAAATTTATGCAAAATATATGCTCATTTGCAGGTAAACCGTCTAGAAACAGCCGTCTCAGTAGGGGTGATCTCGCTCCAGTTCCTGCAGCCTATCAGACTCTGACCATCCTTCTCAACCCGAACATCGCGTCCGCTTTTTGAAATCTCCATCGGTATATTCCGCCAATGGATCCTGAACTTCATATGGCATGATTCCTGTAAGACCAGGGATATGTAAGCAGCTCGGGAACCAGAGTTCGGTCAAAATTCTTCAAATCATTTCATTCGGTCAAAATTGGCCATCATATCTTTACCCGGCAACTCTTTCATCCTTCCCGGGTAAAGAGGGGCAGCTGTTGATACCCAATTTTTTTCCTATGTATTTTTATATACAAAATACTTTCAAAATAACATATATATGCATACATAAGCATACCCAAGTGTTTTAGTATTTTTTCAATCTTTTGAAGAGTTTTTAAATCAATTTACTATCCATTTTAGCAGTACAAAATCCATAATTATTCCCAAAATTATCAATTTTGGTGAGTAATTTATTTTATTCCCATATTTATACCAAAATATAGTTAAGATAATTTTTGTATATTTTTACAAATTTATTTGGTATTTAAAAGACTAAATTGCATATAATTGCAATTATAGCCTATTTTAAGATTAATAGCATTTCTATAATTGTAAAATTGGTTTCAATATTATAAAATTAATATTTATGCATTATTAGTTGGGCCAATACTTTTAATTTGTTTTTAAAGTCCTTTTTCACTATTTTTATAAAATAAAAGAGAAAATTGGCTATTTAACATTTAGCCTATTTCTATTTCAATTACAGCCTCATTTCCTTTCAATTTTAACATCAATTTGACCCCAATTCCGCCCAAATTAAAACCAACCCAATTCTAATTTTAACCCAACCCACGACCCGATTCTAAATAACCCAACTTGTTTCCCACCTACCACTTAAATCTGGACCGTTGATCACTCAAGATCAATGGCCAAAACTAGCCCTTTCCTTTTTAACTCCTAAACAACTACCCTAATCTCCCTCATTCTCACCTAACCCGCCGTCTTGAAACTCTTCGTCTCTCAAAACACTCTCAAGCTCTCTAAAACCCTAGCCATTTCCCACCTTATTCTACCATGTTTCCACCAGAATCCATGGCTTCTCAGGCCATGGATGGCCTGTACTCACCCCCCCCCCATCATTAAACCTTGGGTGTTCGAAGCTTTAAAGTCTGACCTCGATGGTTCTCCTTCAGATCTTCTCAGATCTATAAGTTCTATGGCTTCTCCGGCCTGTTCCGGCGTACCCAAAGCATTAGGAGTCTGATTCTAACTCATCCAACTCAAGAGCAGACATTCTTCCATGCCTTTCTCATTTCTAGGGTTTCGTCGAAACCCTAAGCTATTCGAGGTTTTTCTCTGTTTGTTTTCTTAGATTTATGCTGTATATGTGCTGTACTTGATTTTTGAAGTGTTTTCCCCAAATTTTCCTTTCAAAATCGGTTGTCTTCGATTTAGGGTTTTTGAAAGGATTTCAAAACGTCTTTCTGATTCTTCCTTTTTCTTTTCTTCATGTGTGTTTGCCTATACTATGTTTTACCACACATGTGTTGTTTTTCTGCCTTTCTTTCTGCTATACATGACTCTCATGTACCTTTGTACTCTATTGTGCCTTTAGATTTGGCTTGCATGTTAATATTTGTTATGTTTTCCTACATGTTCTTTGTTATACTTTCCAGTATTCTCTTACTGTAAATGTTTCTTGCTGAGTTCTTTAACTTTGTTTTACTGGACTCTTGTTGGAGTTCTAAGCATGTATTACTACTGTTTCTTAAGCTTATATCACCCTTCTTCTCTCCTGAACTTGCTTAAGTTCCAACTTTTTTTAAACATGTTACTTATGATCTTTAAGTCAACCTTTTACTCTGTTGCTTCAAAACTGCTATCATATTTGTTTTGTTTCTCATGAGGCTCTGAAAGAGACCTCTAAGTCTGTTTCAATGGCTTGCCTTCTCACCTCTTTGTCTGATTCAAGTGGAAGCCCTAGGATTTGGGTTTTCTTTGGCAAGTTTGATTTTGTGTTCGGGTTAGGGTTCTACTTTGGGACCCTAGACTCTCAGACTCATCATGAGTCTACAAACTAAACTTGTATCCCTTTGCTTATGATTCTGAACCTTTTTATGTTAGACTCTTTTCTAAGTAACATGACAGTTCTTTCTTGATTCACATACTTGTGTGCTTTATATATGAGAAATTCTTCTTTCAAAAAGGGTTTTGCCAACTATTGATTGATTCTGAATTCCTTTAAATAGGGTTTGATTGATTGTTACTGATTTTTCTCTAATTGAACCTCCTTTACCTTTTCCTGACTTGGTTCATTCGAATTGAACTTGTAATTTTGATTTCCTTGGCTGTTTGATTGATTCCCTTTCCTTATTTTTCCAAGCCGTGTACTATTGAACTTTTCCCTTAAATAACTTCTATGTATTTACCCCTTTTGTGCTACTTTGAAAGGTTTTAATTAGAAATTTCTTTCCTTAATTAATTTTAACCCGTTGGAATCAGAATCCCTTAACCAAAGGGAGACTGATTTCAATGATATTTCTTTACCTTTCTTACTTGCTTCTCTGCGCTATAAAAGGGCTGCCCTTTTGCACTTTTAAGACCAGAGAAATTAACCTTGAACCTTCAGTTCAACACTTCGAATTCAATAACTTACACACACACCTCTCAATTACAATACTCTTTCAATACTCTACTCTCTTCTGAGATCTTTTGTACTGTTTGCTTGCAATTTGGTTTACAAGACTTCAGCTTTCACTTATTTGTTTCCCTGAAATTGGTATGTCTTAATTTTGATTTCAGCATCATCCCTATGTGCTTACTTTACAGTTGTTACACTCCTGATCCTCAATGGATCCCAACTCTTAAAATTTAGCTAACAGGCTGGCCAGGGGTGTGCCAGCAGTCCTAATTGCTGGGCATGACCACCAACCTGCCATGGCTCTCCCTAATTCCCCCTCTATGCACTTGCACTCTCTCTTAGATTCTAAGTTTTGCCCCTCTCTTATGAGACTTGATTTGGGACCTTGAGTTCCCTCTGAACTTGGACATTTGAGGCTTGGCTCTTTCACACTGCACTATCTTAATTCTACAACATATTTAGGTTGTAAGCACTGCCCGGAGTCCATTTGAGGCTCTTAGGGAGCTTTGACACACCCCAAATAAGAGAAGGTTTTGGAAGCCGATCCTGGAAGTTGGTTCATCTCATATTGTTAGACCTTGAGTCTTAATTAGGCTCCTCGGTTGTAGCTTACTTTCTGATGAAGTTTTATTTCTCTTAACTCATTCTGGTCTGTAATATGTTGTAATAACTTATGGGGTTCTAGTGAAAAAGGGGAGGGTCACTTATGTATGCAAAGGGTAGACAGCATGCTCATAGGCGTTACTATTTACAAGCTCTGCACTTACGCATATCATGTAGAAATCCTGCCTATAGTCTTTGGCACTTTCGCATATCATATAGAAATCCTGCCTATAAGTTTTCTACACTCATGCACGTCATATAGAAATCCTGCCTATAGTTTTTGGCACTTTCGCATATCATATATAAATCCTGCCTATAAGCTTTCTGCACTCATGCACGTCATATAGAAATCCTGCCTATAGTTTCTACACTCATGCACGTCATGTAGAAACCCTGCATATAGTTTCTGCACTTCTGCATATAGAAATCATGACTATAGGTGGCCTGCACTTCTGCATTTTTATCTATCATTAGGCAAACGGTCATAGGTTAAAACAATAATCAACTGCCTTCTAGATACCATGTATATAGGACTCCTGCACTTTTATAATCGTTTTAAAACCAACAACGCCTAGAAATCATGCCTATAGGAGTAACCAGTTGAATTTGTTTCGTTTATTTCATCTACAAGTCTAAAATCAGTTGCAATGTTGTCTAAAATCTGCAGAACTTGTGTTTTCTATAATCAGTAAGTCTTCTTTAAAATCAGAGTAAGCATTGTTAGATACCATACCTATAAGTTTCACCTAGGCAAGCCAGTAGATAATTGATTAACTGCATCAGTCTTTGATAAATTATAACCAGAGAAGGCTAATTCGGACTCCTCATCTGAGAAATATGTGATGAATCAGCCTACCCTAATGCTTTAAATTCATACCATAACCAGTACTTGTAAGTCATGCTAGCCAATTTGTTTCTTTAAATAAGGAGGCCCGTTTGAGCCCTTTAAACTATTATGTGTTCTCCCCATACCTGCCTTATATGTTTTGATTGTCGCCCTAAAATTTTATCCTTTTAAAACTCTGAAAAGCCAAATCTCCCTTCCCTTTAGGACTAGTAGTCCCAAATGCCTCAGGGACTGATAGGATTTGGGCGGGTACTAGCATGCAATAAGTAACGATACTATTCTGCGCTTAATACCTTAACGGGGTGGGAAAGGGTAGATTGGATATGATGAGCGGTGCATTAATACCACGTGTAACCCATCTTTTGAGGAGTGATTACCTGGTATTGCATTGATATGATCCATATTGTTTGTAAACCTAGGACCCCCTTTCTTTTTAACTTGTTTTATTGTCCGAACTATTTCCTTAAAATTTCTGCTTTCTTTATTCTCTTAAAACTTTCAATTTGTTTGCAATAATATGTGAACCCCTTCTTACTTGAGCCCTTAATTGTTTATTTGATTATGTGAAGTCACAATTGTAACATGGTCGGGAACCACACTAGTGGATCTTGAGGGGTGCCTAACACCTTCCCCTCGAGATAATTTCTAGCCCTTACCCAAACTCTGGTTCTTCAAACTCAAACCCTTCTTAGTGTCCTAATGCACTTATTCATTAGGTGGCGACTCTTCAAGTTCCAAAACCCAATTTCCAAAAGGGAATGAGTTGTCCTCCCAAATGTCACAAGCCCGATTTCGCGAGAAAAAGGGGGCGCGACACCCCTAGTGTGGACCGCATCAAATGGACCGCGGCCGCACTAGCGTACCTAAAGACCTGCAGTTCAACACCCTGTGCGGACCGCACAAGGCCGACTGTGGCCGCACAGCCTCCACCGCGAACCGCACAAAGGCGACCGCGGCCGCGCTGGCCCCTCCGCGGTCTCAACGCGATTTCTCGCAGACCGCACTAGAGGGTTCAGAGACTGTAGCTTCCTAAATCTGCAACACCTGACTTTCTAAGCCTAAGGCATCCCGGAACCTACTCGAAACTCACCCGAGCCCTCAAAACTCCAACACAAGTATACACACAGCCTCAAAAACATCCTACGGACATATTCGTGTAATCAAATTGCCAAAATAATATCACGAGCATCGAATTAAACCTCAAGATCAATGATATTTCTCAAAACTCTTTTAAACATCAAATTTCTTAATTAAGGTCTGGATCGCGTCAAACGACGTCCGTTTTCAACCAAATTTTACAGTAATGACTCAAGTCATATATAAGACCTGTACCGGGCGCCGGAACCAACATACGGGCCCGATACCATTGCTTTCTAATCAGTTTTCATTTCAAATTTCCTTAAACAATTTCTGAAAACAATTTCACTTAAAAATTCATTTCTCGGACTTGGGACCTCGGAATTCAATTCCGGTCATACGCCCAAGTCCCACGTTTTTCTACGGACCCATCGGGACCATCGAATCATGGATTCCGGTCCGTTTACCCAAAATGTTGACCGAAGTCAAATTTATTCATTTTAACATCAAAACTTAGCATTTTTCATAGAGTTTCATATTTAAGCTTTCCGGCTATGCGCCTGGACTGCGCACGCAAATTGAGGCAACTCTAATGAGGTTTTCAAGGTCTCAGAGACATCAAAATCAACTGAAAGCAAGTGATGACCTTTTGTTCGTCACATTCTCCACCTCTAAAACAACCGTTCGTCCTCAAACGGACAGAAGAAGGAAGTACTTGAGTCGGGAAAAGATGAGGATAACGGCTACGCATATCGGACTCGAACTCCCAGGTCGATGCCTCAGGAGGCTGATCTCTCCATGAAACACGAACCGAAGGAAAACTCTTCGACCTCAACTGTCGAACCTACCAGTCTAGAATAGCCACCGGCTCCTCCTCATAAGACAAGTCCTTGTCCAGCCGGACAGTGCTAAAATCTAATATGTGGGATGGATCGTCGTGATACTTCTGAAGCATGGACCGACCGATGAACCTAGGGCTAAGCTTGCCCCTCTATAAGCCACCTCTCCCACTCGATCAAGAATCTCAAACGGACCGATGAACCTAGGGCTAAGCTTGCCCTTCTTCCCAATTCTCATCACGCCCTTCATAGGCGACACTCGGAGCAATACCCGCTCTCCAACCATAAAAGCCACATCTCGAACCTTGCAGTCTGCATAACTCTTTTGCCTGGACTGAGCTGTACGAAGCCTATCCTAAATAATCCTGACCTTGTATAAAGCCTCCTGAACTAGATCCGTACCCAATAATCGAGCCTCTCCCGGCTCAAACCATCCAACCGGAGATCGACACCGCCTACCATATAATGCCTCACAAGGAGCCATCTAGATACTCGACTGGTAACTGTTGTTGTAGGCAAACTCTGTTAAAGGCAAAAACTGATCCTACGAGCCTCCGAAGTCAATGACACAAGCTCGGAGCATATCCTCCAAAATCTGAATAGTCCGCTAGGACTACCCGTCTGTCTGAGGATAAAATGTTGTACTCAACTCAACCTGGGTGCCCAACTCTCGCTGAACTGCTTTCCAGAAGCGCGAGGTAAACTACGTACCTCAGTCCAAAATGATAGATATCGGCACACCATGAAGACGAACAATCTCCCGGATATAAATCTCAGCTAACCTCTCAGATGAATAGGAGACTGCCACATGAATGAAATGCGCTGACTTGGTCAGCCTATCAACAATGACCCAAACTGCGTCGAACTTCTTCCGAGTTTACGGGAGTCCAACAACAAAGTCCATAGTAATTCGCTGCCACTTCCACACGGGAAGTTCAATCCTCTGAAACAGTCCACCAGGCCTCTGATGCTCGTACTTAACCTGCTGACAATTCAAACATCGAGCCATATATGCAATAATATCCTTCTTCATTCTACGCCACCAATAATGTTGCCGCAAATCCTGATACATCTTCGTGGCGCCCAGATGAATAGAGTACCGGGAGCTATGGGCCTCCTCTAAAATCAACTCTCGAAGCCCATCTACATTAGGCATACAAACTCGACCCTGCAATCTCAAAACTCCATCATCACCTAAGGTAACCTGCTTAGCACCCCCATGCTGCACTGTGTCTCTAAGGACACACAAATGGGGATCATCAAACTACTGATCACGGATACGCTCCAATAATGAAGAACGAGCGACCGTGCAAGCTAATACTCGGCTAGGCTCAGAGATATCCAATCTCACAAATCGATTGGCCAAAGCCTGAACATCCAATGCAAGCGGCCTGTCACCGACCGGAATATAAGCAAGACTGCCCATGCTGGCTGACTTTCTACTCAGAGCATCGGCCACCACATTGGCCTTTCCCGGGTGATATAAGATGGTGATGTCATAATCCTTCAACTACTCCAACCACCTTCTTTGCCTCAAATTTAACCCCTTTTGCTTGAACAAATACTGAAGACTCTTATGATCCGTGAACACCTCACACGCCACGCCATACAGATAGTGCCTCCAAATCTTCAATGCATGAACAATGGCTGTCAACTCTAAATCATGAACCGGATAGTTCTTCTCACGAATCTTCAACTGCCTCGAAGCATAGGCAATGACCTTGCCACCCTATATCAACACTGCACCAATCCCAATACAAGATGCATCACAATAAACGGTATAAGGCCCTGAACCTTTAGGCAAAACCAACATCGGTGCCGTAGTCAGAGTTGTCTTGAGCTTCTGAAAGTTCGCCTCACACTCGTCTGACCATCTGAAATGGGCATCCTTCTGTGTCAATCTGGTCATCGGGGATGTGATAGATGAGAATCCCTCTACGAACCGACGGTAGTAGCCTGCCAATCCCAAGAAACTCCGAATCTCTGAAGCTGATGCTGGTCTAGGCTAGTTCTTGACTGCCTCAATCTTCTTCGGATCAACCTGAATACCCTCTGTTGATACGACATGACCTAGGAAGGCAAATGAACTCAACCAGAACTCACACTTCAAGAACTTAGCATTTAACTGAATATCTTTCAGAGTCCGAAGAACCACTCTGAGATACTGCTCATGCTCCTCCTGGCTGCGGGAATATATCAAGATATCATCAATGAAGACTATCACGAACGAGTCCAAGTAAGGCCTGAACACTTGGTTCATCAAATCCATAAAAGCTGTTGGGGCATTTGTCAACCTGAATGACATAACCAAGAACTCATAATGCCCGTACCAAGTGCGGAAAGCTATCTTAGGGACATCGGATGACCTAATCCTCAACTGATGGTAGCCAGATTTCAAATCAATATTTGAAAACACCTTGGCACCCTGAAGCTGATCAAACAAATCATCAATCCTCGGTTGTGGATACTTATTTTTGATTGTGACCTTGTTCAACTGCCGGTAATCAATGCACATCCTCATCGAACCGTCCTTTTTCTTAACAAACAACACTGGCGCACCCCAAGGCGAAATGCTGGGTATAATGAAACCCTTCTCAAGCAAGTCTTGCAACTGCTCCTTCAACTCTTTCAACTCTGGCGGGGCCATGCGATACGGCAGGATAGATATGGGCTGAGTGCCCGGAGCCAAAATAATGCAGAAGTCAATATCCCTATCGGGTGGCATTCTGGGCAAGTCTGAAGGAAAAACCTCAGGAAACTCATGAACCACGGGCACAGAATCAATAGAAGGAACCTCAGCACTGGAATCACGAACGTAAGCCAAATAGGCCAAACAGCCCTTCTCGACCATACGCCGAGCCTTCACATAAGAGATAATGCTACGGGTAGAATAACCAGGAGTTCCTCTCCACTCTAAATGAGGCATACCCGGAAAAGCCAAGGTCACAGTCTTGGCATGATAGTCCAAGATAGCATGGTAAGGTGATAACCAATCCATCCCTAAAATAACATCGAAGTCGACCATGTCTAAAAGCAGCAAATCTACACGAGTCTCAAGACCCCCAATCACCACAATACAAGAATGATGGACTCGATCAACCACAATAGAATCACCCACCGGTGTAGACACATAAACAGGAACACTCAATGAATCACTAGGCATGATCAGATACGGTGCAAAATAAGATGACACATACGAGTATGTAGACCCTGGATCAAATAACACTGAAGCATCTCTATCACAAACCAGAACCGTGCCTGTGATCACTGCATCTGAAGACTCAGCCTCAGGCTGGAAGGGCATAACATCGAGGATGGGCCCCATCACCCTGAACTACCTCTCTGGGATGGTCTGCTGCTGGCTGGCCTCTACCTCTAGCGGCCTGAGCTCCACCTCTAGGACCTCTACCTCCACTCTAGCACCTCTACCCCCACCTCTAGCTGGCTGGGCAGTCTGTGGAACATCTGGTGCCTGAACTATAGCACGAGGACCCTGATGCGGAGAACTGCTCGAAGCTCAAGGGCAATGCCTAGCAATGTGCCTCGAGTCGCCACAAGTAAAACAAGCTCTTAGCTGCTGGGGCTGACGACCCTGAAAACTCTAAAGCGGTGGTGCACTGATAGGTCCTGGTGGTGCACTGAAGGACTGGTGGTCAGAATACTGCATCGAAGGACCACGACTACCGGAAGCACCATGAGAAACCTGAAGGGCTGACTGAAAGGGCCTAGAGGGATGGCCTCTACCATATGAATCTCTATCTCCAAACGAGGTACCACTAAATCTGCCTGAATGATGGGGCCTCTTATCCGACCCCTGACCACCTCCTTGCGACAAGACCATCTCTACTCTATGGGCCACATTGGCCACCTCCTGAAAAGTAATCTCACTCCCAGCCTCCCTAGCCATCTAAAGGCGAATCGGCTGAATAAGACCATCAATAAACCTCCTCACCCTCTCTCTCTCGGTAGGAAGTATGACAAGAGCATGGCGAGCTATGTCGATGAACCTGATCTCATATTGGGTAACCGTCATGGAACCCTGCTGGAAGCGCTCAAACTGCCTCCGATAAGCCTCTTGCTGAGTAATGGGGAGAAATTTCTCCAGAAATAGTTGTGTAAATTGCTCCCAAGTCAAGGCTGGCGATCCGACTGGTCTAGCTAAGCAATAATCCCTCCACCAAGTCTTGGCGGATCCAGACAAGCGAAATGTAGCAAAATCGACCCCATTGGTCTCAACAATGCCCATGTTCCTGAGAACCTCGTGGCAGCTGTCTAGATAATCTTGGGGATCCTCAGTAGATGCACCGCTAAAAGTGGTAGTGAAGAGCTTGGTGAACCTATCCAGTCTCCACAAAGCATTGGCGGACATAGCCGCTCCATTACTGGTCTGAGCTACCACATCCAGCTGTACTGATCCAACTGATTGAACCGCTGGAGTTTGGATCTGAGGAGCTACCTGCTCTGGAGTGCGAGTAGCAGGAGTCTGGGCCCCTCCTCCAGCCTGAGAAGTGGCTGGTGCTACAAGAAGCAAACTTGCTCGGGTGACACTCTCCATGAGGCCCACCAATCGGATCAGAGTGTCCTGTAGAATTGGGGTAGCAATAAACCCCTCTGGGACATGAGCTGGGCCTACCGGAACTGCTGGGGCCAGAACCCCCTCCTCAAAATCAACCTGAGGCTACGCCATGTGGTGTTGCTGCTCGGGGCTGAACTCCGCCCCTACCCCGGCCTCTAGCACGGCCTCGGCCTCGCCCTCTGCCCCTAGTGGAAGCTACTACTGGGGGCTTGAGCTGCTGAGCGGTAGATGAGGAAGCGCGTGTTTTCGCCATCTATGAAAGAATGGAGTAGAAATTCAATTAGTATTGGGGAAGCAGAACCGCACGACAAGAAAGAACAAATGTGAAGTTTTCCTAACTCTGTAGCCTCTAGGGGATAAATACAGACGTCTCCGTACCGATCCCTCAGACTCTACTAAGTTTGTCTGTGAACTGTGAGACCCATGTAACCTAGAGCTCTGATACCAACTTGTCACGCCCGAATTTCCCACCCTCGGGAGTCGTGATGTCACCTACTAATGGGAGCTAGGCAAGCCAAACCTTAACTACCTACTACACTTTCATATCGCTTCATCTTAACAAACACAAGGCGATAACGTGATAACAACAGAATTTTAAGTAAATAAGCGGAAGTCAACAGTTATAAAACTTAAAACTACATCTATTACAACTTTTAAACTTTAATTACCCCAAAATCTGGTGTCATAGTATCACGGACTGTCAAGGAGTTACTACATACAAGGTTTGAAGAAATAACAGCACATCGTTTCTAAAGTATGAAAAATGAAACAGGAAATAGAGATAGAGGGAGACGCCAGGGCCTACGGACGCATGTAGGTCTACCTTGGGTCTCCGCGTGGACTGAAGGAAGCCCTCCAACTATTGTCCGAAAGCTGCTTCGGGATCTGTACACAGTGCAGAGTGTAGTATCAGCACAATCGACCCCATGTGCTGGTAAGTACCTGGCCTAACCCCAGCGAAGTAGTGACGAGACTAGGACCAGACTCCAGATAAACCTGTGCAGTTATATAACATATAGCGGAAGAGTAACAAGTAATAAGCAATTAAAGCTAGGGAAGGGGAAATGCTTCGGGGTAGCTGACAAAACAAAATAACAAGAAATAACAAGGAAGCTAACAATATAACTTCTAACACAGATAAAGAAAAGTAAAGACAACTTTCACTTTCAGTTTCCATCTTGTTGCAGGCGTGTAACCCGATCCCATTCTCATATCTTGTGGTAAGCGTACCACCCGCTCCCATTTCATCACATCTTGTGGTAGGCGTACCACCCGCTCCCATTTCATAATATCTTGTGGTAGACGTACCACCCGCTATCATTTCATTATCTTGTGGTAGGCGTACCACCCACTCCCATTTCATAATATCTTGTGGTAGGCATACCACCCGCTCCCATTTTATAATATCTTGTGGTAGGCATACCACCCGCTCCCATTTTATAATATCTTATGGTAGGCATACCACCTGCTCCCATTTCATAATATCTTGTGGTAGGCGTACCACCCGCTCCCATTTCATTATCTTGTGGTACTCAGTTCAATTAATGGAAATGCTCAATCATAGAAGATCATTAATTAAAGGATACAAGGTGTCATTCAAGAACACAACAACTTTCAATTTAAGACCCACGATCATTCTAGACACCAACGTACAGATACTCGTTACCATGCCTATACGTCGTACTCAACAAGAAGCAAGTAGCATATATGACTCAACTCCTAATCACTTGTCACGACCCGGATTTCTCACCCTCGGGAGTCGTGATAGCGCTTACTAATGGGAGCTAGGCAAGCCAAACCTTAACTACCTACTACACTTTCATATCGCTTCATCTTAACAAACACGAGGCGATAACATAATAACAACGGAATTTTAAGTAAATAAGAGAAAGTCAACAGTTATAAAACTTAAAACTACGTCTATTACAACTTTTAAGCTTTAATTACCCCAAAATCTGGTGTCACAGTATCACGGTCTGTCTAAGAGTTACTACATACAAGGTCTGAAGAAATAACAGCACACCGTTTCTGAAGTATGAAAAATGAAACAGGAAATAGAGATAGAGGGAGACGTCATGGCCTACGGATGCATGCAGGTCTACCTCGGGTCTCCGAGTGGACTGAAGGAAGCCCTCCAACTACTGTCCGAAAGCTGCTCCAGGATCTGCACACAGTGCAGAGTGTGGTATCAGCACAACTGACCCCATATGTTGGTAAGTGCCTGGCCTAACCCCGGCGAAGTAGTGACGAGGCTATGACCAGACTCTAGATAAACCTGTGCAGTTATATAACATATGGAGGAAAAGTAACAAGTAATAAGAAATTAAAGCTGGAGAAGGGGAACATTCTTCGGGGTGGCTGACAAAACAAAATAACAAGAAAAAACAAGGAATCTAACAATATAACTTTTAACACAGATAAAGAAAAGTAAAGACAACTTTCACTTTCAATTTCCATCTTGTTGCAGGCGTGCAACCCGATCCCATTCTCATATCTTGTGGTAGGCATACCACCCGCTCCCATTTCATCACATCTTATGGTAGGCGTACCACCCGCTCCTATTTCATAATATCTTGTGGTAGGCGTACCACCCGCTCCCATTTCATTATCTTGTGGTAGGCGTACCACCCGCTCCCATTTCATAATATCTTGTGGTAGGCATATCACCCGCTCTCATTTCATAATATCTTGTGGTAGGCGTACCACCTGCTCCTGTTTCATAATATCTTATGGTAGGCATACCACCCGCTCCCATTTCATAATATCTTGTGGTAGGCGTACCACCCGCTCCCATTTCATAATATCTTCTGGTAGGCGTACCACCCGCTCCCATTTCATAATATCTTGTGGTAGGCGTACCACCCGCTCCCATTTCATCACATCTTGTGGTAGGCGTACCACCCGCTCCCATTTCATAATATCTTGTGGTAGGCGTACCACCCGCTCCTATTTCATAATATCTTGTGGTAGGCGTACCACCCGCTCCCATTTTATTATCTTGTGGTAGGCGTACCACCCGCTCCCATTTCATAATATCTTTTGGTAGGCGTATCACCCGCTCTCATTTCATAATATCTTGTGGTAGGCGTACCACCCGCTCCCATTTCATAATATCTTATGGTAGGCGTACCACCCGCTCCCATTTCATAATATCTTGTGGTAGGCATACCACCCACCCCCATTTCATTATCTTGTGGTACTCAGTTCAATTAATGGAAATGCCCAATCATAGAAGATCATTAATTAAAGCATAAAAGGTGTCATTCAAGAACACAACAACTTTCAATTTAAGACCCACGGTCATGCTAGACACCAACATATAGATACTCGTCACCATGCCTATACGTCATACTCAACAAGAAGCAAGTAGCATATATGACTCAACTCCTAATCTCTCAAGCTAGAGTTAGACCAAACACTTACCTCGATGCCTTGAACACCACTCAAGTCTCAATTATAGCTTTACCCCTCGATTCCACCACCAATCCGCTCGAATCTAGTCACAAGTTACTTAATTACATCAATAAGTGCTAAATGAATCAACCCCAATGCATGAAAATGAGTTTTCTAAAATTTTATCCAAAAGTCAAAAATCACCTCCGGGCCCACGTGGTCGAAACCCGAGGTTCAGACCAAAATCCGATTACCTATTCCCCCACGAATCCAAATATATAACTTGTTTTGAAATCGGACCTCAAATTGAGGTCCAAATCTTCAATTTTAGAAAAACCTAGGTTCTACCCAAAATACCCAATTTTTCCCATGAAAATCTTTGATTTGAAGTTGAAATCATGTTAAAAGATGTTAAGGAGTGAAGAAAATGAATTAGAAATCACTTACCAACGTTTTGGAGAAGAAAGGTTGTTTGAAAAATCGTCTCTTATGTTTTTGGGGTTTTGAAAAGCGAAAAATAACTAAAATTCCCGTTTATTTATACACCTCTCAGACCCTCAGTGCGGACCGCATCAAATGGACCGCGGCCGCACTAGCGAACCTGAAGACCTGCAGTTCAACACCCTTTGCGGACCGCACAAGGCCGATTGCGGCCGCACAACCTCCACCGCGGACCGCACAAAGGTGACCACGGCCGCGTTGGCCCCTCCGCGGTCGCACGCGATTTCTCGCGGACCGCACTAGAGGGTTCAGAGACTGCAGCTTCCTGAACCTGCAACACCTGACTTTCTAAGCTTAAGGCATTCCGGAACCTACTCGAAACTCAGCCGAGCCCTCGAAACTCCAACACAAGTATACACACAGCCTCAAAAACATCCTACGGACATATTCGTGTAATCAAATTGCCAAAATAATATCACGAGCATCGAATTAAACCTCAAGATCAATGATATTTCTCAAAACTCTTTTAAACATCAAATTTCTCAATTAAGGTCCGGATCGCGTCAAACGACGTCCATTTTCAAGCAAATTTCACAGGAATGACTCAAGTCATATATAAGACCTGTACCAGGCACCAGATCCAACATACGGGCTCGATACCATTGCTTTCTCATCAGTTTTCATTTCAAATTTCCTTAAACAATTTCTGAAAACAATTTCACTTAAAAATTCATTTCTCGGACTTGGGACCTCGGAATTCGATTTCGGGCATATGCCCAAGTCCCACATTTTCCTACGGACCCTCCGGGACCGTCGAATCACGGATCCGAGTCCGTTTACCCAAAATATTGACCGAAGTCAAATTTATTCATTTTAACATCAAAACTTAGCATTTTTCACAGAGTTTCATATTTAAACTTTCCGGCTATGCGCCCGGATTGTGCACGCAAATTGAGGAGACTCTAATGAGATTTTCGAAATCAACTGAAAGCAAGTGATGACCCTTTAGGTCGTCACAGGTTCGGATACCCCTTCTGCCACCCTTGCTCTGCCCCTGAACGGGGCAACTATATTAGTAAAGACATGACCACTTATTAAATAAAAATCTATTGGTTGAAAAGGTATATAGATTGTAGATACATGCGTTAAAAAGAAAGAGAGCTATAGTTAGAGGAAAATAACGAATGTTGCATATATATGAACAATGTGGATGAGAAAGTCGTTTATTATCACTTGCAAGGGCGACTCTAGGGTAAGGCAAATGAAGCCCTTACCTTATGCCCCCAAATAATTAAGGCCCCAAAAATAAGAAGCACTACTATGTTATTATATAATATATACTCCATAATTTATATTTATATAATTATTAATAAAAGATTTCAAATTTTAATAATTTTTAACATTTTGTAGACGTAAGATTGAGTGAGTTAATGGGATAAATTTTTCTCACTAAATTAAATAATATATTTACCTTCTCATCAATTTTATTTTTCTTTCTTTATGTATAGTTTTTTTCATGGTTCTTACGATTTTACTTTCTAATTTCAACTCCAATTCTCTAGATTAACTATTCCTTTTTGTCATATTTGATTGATCCACACACCAAAAAGCAAGTTCTTTTGTGTCTCATCTTTTTTAACTAAGAAATTCCCGAGGCAAATGTCGCAAGGTACAAAACATGATGAATAATAGGCTCACCCTTTACCATTTTCACTTAAGGGAAGAATTCAATACCATATGATGCGCACCTAACTCATACATCATGAGTTGTGCTCTCACCACTATATCAAAGTCATGTAGGTTTTTTTTTTGTGTCTCAATATTATATGGATTTTATAAAAGACGTTTCAGGGTCTTTTTAATATATTTTGGTTTAGGCCACCAATTTTGTTGAGCCGCCCCTCATTGACAATCAACAATTATTTACAGACTACTGCCCTACTATAAACGTACTATTCAACCAGCTTCATTCAAATTTGGTAACTGAATGACATACGCACTGCCTTTAATGCTCTTGTCATCATTGCCTTATTTTAAGTGAGACTTTATAAATTTTATTGAGAATGTCAGGAACAGATAAGTGGCTCTAGTATGAGACTACTAAAGCCTTGATTTAGATCCCCCAAAATTTTTAATAATGAATTTTATAATTTTATTTTGAGTTAGACAATATTAATGTTTGTAGAAAAAATAAAAAAGTACAAAAAAATTGTGAAAAATAAAAAAAGGTGTCTACTCTAAAACAGTAAAAATATTTTTAAAACTTTGAATTAAACTACTTAAATCTTCATATTAGTAAATATATTTTTTACAACAATATCAAAGGTAACATATTGCAAATACATGTCTAATATCTCATTTATTTAAATTTATCTTTTCTAATATAAATAATAATATTACTACGTGAAGTTAAAGACTTTATGTCATTTAATAATATATATATATGCTATAAACAACAAGTATGAAAAAATGACAAGATTAATTTTTTTGCATATATGTGTGTATACGTACTAATAAAAAAAATATAAGGCCTCTTATTAAAATTTGGCTTTATGCCACCAATTTTATGGAGTCGCCCTTGATCACTTGTTCATTACACTTTCTAATCTCCAGTAGTAGTAATAGCCTTTGAGACATCCCAAGTGAAAATAAAATTTCTTTTTGGATCCTAATTTGGTTTACATATTAGTTATGCAGTGATTATTTAAAATCACGGACCAATAGTTATGCGGCAAACCAAATATTGTACGATTATTTTATGCAGGATTTTATGTGGAGATTATTATTATTTTATTATCAATGATAAGAATAAAGAAATTCTAATACGGAGCGCTTACTCATTACATGAACATTATATAACGTGAAGCTGCATTAGTTAGACCAGTGAGCTTTAAATACCATTTATGCCTAAACAAATCGATACTTTGTAGCACAGGAAGAATGGTAAATTCACATCTATTGAGATTTGAGTTTAAACTCTTGATCTTAGCATTTTAATTTTAACATTTTAACATTTTAGCATTTTAATTTTAAGTCATAGCATAAATCAATGATGTGCTTTGTACGTTTAATATAGGATGGATGATAATTTGCAACTATTCTAAAAAATGATGTTTAATTCCATTAAAGAGCCTGTTTGACTTGTTTTAAGTGCTTTTAAGCCAGAATCACTTTTAAGCCATTTTGTAGTATTTGGATAAAGTAAAAAAAATACTTTTAAGCACTTATTTTTAAGCTAAATTGACAAAAACAAACCAAAAGTCAAAAACTAGAATTTTTAAAAGCTATTTTAATTTAAAAGTTACTTAAAATAAGCCCACCCAAACGGGCTCTTAGTATGCTATACTTGGGGTTCCAAAATCCTAATAGAGCAAATCGAAACGTTAGGTAATTTATTCTTATTTGTTTAAATTTTGATATCTGAGTTAAATGTTATCCAAACTTGTAAAAAGTAAATAAGATAGAATAATTTCTTATTACCTGTAGTTGAATATATAAAAATGTTGTATACACACTACCTTCTCCGGATCTTATGTATGTGATTAAACTGGGTTTGTTATTGTTGTACTGTCATAAATCAATATTGCTTCTATAATAGATACCCCGTGAATTGGGTCGGATACTACTAAAAAGGATAGTCAGTACACAATGCAGATGCGGACTTAGAATTTAAAGGTCAAGAGTGCACTTTGGATTCAACCAAAATCTGTTTTGCATATAAGGTGCCCACTACTAATATATCACTATTCTCAAAAGATATATACATGTATAAATAGAATTTTTGCCGAACTTTACGGCTGTCGATGACTCCTCTCGATATAGCATGGGTCCGCCTTTGACACAAAGTATTTCGCATTCACGCATGGTCCTGAAAAGAATCGTACTCCAGGGAGTGTGATGTAGACAATCTACCATAATACTAGTGATTGCTTTTACGGCTCGAACTCGCGATCTATACTATATTAAATAAATAAATAAATAAATAAGCAAAAAAAATACGTGAGGGTGCAAAATAGTAGAACCCATTTGTTCATATGCAATTGTAAGTTGTAACTTAAGGGGCCCAATCACGTGACTGCCCTACCTAACGGACTCGTCAATCGTAACATCTGTAACGGTTCCATCTTCTCCAATGCAGTGCATTAACGGCGAAACCCACAAGCGTTACCTTTCACGTCGTCTCCATACCCTAACTAACGTCCACCCATGGCTTCTTGTGACGACGATTTCTCACTCCTCGGTGACGATAACGCCGCCGTCACCGTCACTCCTACCACCACCACCACACACTCTTCCAATCCTACTTACCACCACCACCATCAACCTTTCTCCCACCGTTACAAGCCGGCTCAAATCCACGCCCCGCCTATCTCCAGCGGTAGTCCGAAAAACATCTCCGGCGATGAAGACGGTGATGGATACAGCGACAATAATAACACGCCGTCGTATCATATCGGAGTGAATCCGTACGATACCGATTCAAATCCGTTCGAAAACGACGGTGACGTTAACAGATCGAGGCTCAATCAATCAAACGACAACAAACGAACGGATCGAGAGGATATCAGCGATAACGGAACGCCGTACAATTACAAAAGATCAAAAATCACCTCCTCCGTCGCCTCCGGCGGCAGCGGAGAGTACCGGAAGGACAGAGAAGAATGGAGCGATACGGCAATAGCGTGTTTATTAGAGGCGTACATGGAGAAGTTTGTGCAATTGAATCGAGGAAATTTGAGAGGGAGAGATTGGGAAGAAGTGGCGGCGATGGTGAGCGAAAGGTGTGAGAAGCAATCGAAGAGTGTGGAACAGTGTAAGAATAAAGTTGATAATTTGAAGAAGAGGTATAAATTGGAAAGACATCGGATGAGTAACGGTGGAATCACGATGAGTCATTGGCTTTGGTTCAAGCAAATGGAGCAAATTGTTGGAAATTCAGTATCAGGAAAAGCTACATCCACATCTGAAGAGGACAAAGCCATTGTTGCAGTTACCAACTCTGGCACTAGCAGACAATCTAAAAGGTAATACCTTTTCTAAGGCGGATTCAACTCTTAGCACTAAACTCACTGTACTTCTTAAATTATGGGTTCAGAATCTAATAATGTTTAAATTCTCTTGTTTTCCACACACACATATATATATATCTACATCCCCCACTGCATTTTTACTTGGCAGTTCTAATTGTATAAAAATTTGATTCTTTTTCTTGCATTGGATGAATTTTTTTTGAAATATTGAGCAGAATGGATATAGATGATTCACATAACGGACCGTAAAACGGGGTGGGATTGAGGTGTAGTCAATTGGACAGGACACCCTGGTGCACTAAGCTCCCGCTATGAGCAGGATCCGTGGAATGGCCGGATCACAAGGGTCTATCGCACGCAGTCTTACCCTGCATTTCTGCAAGAGGCTGTTTCCACGGCTCAAACCAGTGACATGGCAACAACTTTTCCAGTTACGCCTAGGCTCCCCTTCGTGTAGTTGATTGATTGATTTGATAATATCCCTTCAGAATATTGAGAGTTGATGTATAACAAGGTTGATCTGCCATTGCTGATATGGAAAAGAGAGGCTATTTTTGTACTGCAATAGTGCAACGATGTGCTGGGAAAAAGTTGACTCTTTGTATATGGTGAATGAATTGACTTTTTCTTTATGATACATAGGAAACTGTTTATCCAAGTCATAATCTTCCTCAGCTTGGAGTGAGCTGTACCATTTTTAAGTTTGTGTGTGACTCATATTATTTAGATGTGATGTTCTAATTGATTGGGAAGCTTGAAATTTTCAATTGTTTTATAAAATATGTTTTTACTTTTCAAGTTTCCATGATACAGAAATAAACAGTTTAGATGTATATTAGTTTGATCAAAGCAAAATCTGGAGTTCCTTGTCCTTACTTTCTTTGATATAGCTGCTATTTGCTAACCTGAGTTCTCATCTAGTGGGAATCTGCATATAAAATACTTGTGTACAGTTTTCTTCTTTTTCTTCCAGTTTCGCAGATTATCTGACATTTCTGTTCCTCCTAACCTGCTTCAGATATGGAACAGCAGTGCCTGGTCCCAGTGGACAGATTGTAAAGTCAAAATCTTCTATGGGTCCAAGGTGGAGAAGGGTAGTTCTTAAAATTAGTGGTGCTGCACTAGCTGGAGTCACACCAAACACTAATGATCCAAACAACCTTGATCCAAAGGTTTATTTACTTCCAATGTTCTCTCTATATTTTGAAGCAAGAATGGTTTAATCTTGGAAGAGATGAATTGGGTTTGAAAATTTTAATGATAGTTTGAAGCAAGACTGGTTTGATCTTGGAAGAGATGAATTGGGTTTGAAAAATTTAATGATAGTTTGGAGAGGAAGCCTATGTGATTATATTTCATTCCGAGTGTACCAAACAAACTCATTCAAGATATTACATAATGCTTTTTATTTTTTACACGCAATTTTAGATGACAGATCAGTGGATCTCTTGATGGAGACGTACCTATTGCAAAATTGGAGGATTAATTTATATTCGCAAAATGAATGTAGTACAATGTATTTAGGTCAAGAAGCTAAATGTGTCTTTCCGGCACTTCAAAATGATGGTAATGTTGAGGAAGGTTTTTTTCTTACAGTTTGGCTATTAGTTAACATGGCACTTAACAGTCTAGAGCCTGAACCTTTCCTGTAACAACAACTACTACTATTCAATCCTAATTCCTAAGCAAGTGGGGGTGGCTATCTGAACCCTCATTGTTCATGTCACTCCATTTGAGTCGAGTAAAATATTTTAAACATTTAGTTTCTCTAGCACTAGAAGTTTTCTGTATTTTCTACCAGCATATACTCTCTGGCAGGACTAAAAGATTCCTATCAAACATTGGACCTAAAGTAAACGTACTAACTTGACTAAAACTTAATCCCAACAAATTTGTATTGCATATTTAAATCTTTTTTTCTTTAGAAGTGTGCCCTGTTTTTCGCCTTTGCCTAAGATATTTTACCAGTTGAATTCAAGCTGCTGTGGAAGTAGGTTCGTCTAAAACAGCTATCAATCTTATCTTAGATAGTTCTTTTAATTTTGGGTTGACTAGAAACTTTAGATTTTCTCATGGGAGGGGGTATTACTTCTTATTACCTTATCCTGAAAAAAGGGTTATTACTCTCTTACTCTGTATTCAATGAAGAAATCTTGTTATGACCACTTGGGTGAGTTTCCCAGCTGTATGACCTTTTAAGGAAGTGGATTTATCACAAAACATAATGTCAATATTACCAACAAGATAAATGCATAAAACTTTTTCAGCTTGTGTGAGAAAAGTCGATTTGGTAAGCAAGAAGTTCTCATATTAATTGCTGCTACATTTTGGATTCTGTTTCCTAATTAAGTGAGATGTCGTACCCTGTCTTGTATCTGTAAAGGAGTTAAGTGTTATTTTCTTTATTATAAATGCTGATAATAAAGTTTTTATCATTGAAATATGCCAGGTGGCCATGCTAGTTGCTAGGGAAGTCTCAATAGCTTGCCGTCTTGGTATAGAGGTATCAGTCAGAAAAGCTTCTGATTTTTTGCCAAGGAGTAGCACTTTTGCCGTATTCTGATTCCCTTGGACATGCATGTTAATTGTTGCCTTAGGTGGCAATAGTTGTTGGCGGACGCAATTTCTTTTGCGGAGACACATGGGTAACTTCAACTGGATTGGATAGATGTACTGCCTATCAAATTGGGTAATTTCCTCCTTTCTAATTTGTGATTTACGGTTCAGTTATTAACTATGAATAGCCTCTGTAAATCATGCAATTTCCCTTGTAGATTTCATTAGTTCTCTTACTTTAGTTTAACAATCAAGTTGTTTGATCTTTGGATTTAGCTCCCTGCTTCATTTGTTTTTTTGTACTCGGGAGTTAGTCCAAACTTTTTTTTTAATTTCTGCATCAATATAACACCTCACTTCATCAAAAAGAAATATATAAGTAATACTATTATTCATTTGGTTTATTTTCCTATAAGAGGTGGAAAGATAAAATCACACCTCATGGAACGGGTGATCTTGATAGTCCAGTGAATTTTCTAGTTTCTATATCCTGCTTGTAGTTTTGTTTCTATGCTATTCATATGTATGAAATCTCTCTATTTTGGTTGAATACCTTTGTGAGCTTTTTGTTATTAAGATATCTGAAGATTCCTTCATCCCTTAGTCTTAGTGCATGTTGATATTGGAATGACGGAATAGTTGAAAGTGCATGAAAAAAAGAAGAAAAGAAAACAGAATCTGGAGAGTCAGATCTATGGTGTGATTTGTAGTATAAATTATAGGGGGTTGAACTTTTTACAACTGTGGAATAGGTCTTTTGATGTGTTTTATTTTGTTAAAAATAAAACTTTGGTGTACATGCTTCTACAACATGGGCGTTACTTGATTGCCTTGGTTATGCGATTTCGGGCTTCTAATTTATGAGGTGCAAATATTATTTGGCTAAAGTAAGTAGCTCAACTTGAATAAATGACAAAAAGTTCAATTTGAATATGGCTAATGGAAGAAACAAGGCTACTTTTGCGATAAAGAAAATGAAGCTGGATTAAATCATGATCCCGCCCCTAAATTTGATTTAAAATGTATACTAGATTTTCCAATCTCCATCTGCTTTGTCTGCCTGCCGCTCCTCGACCCTCGTAGCATGCTGCCTTTTTCCCCCCTCAAGATACTTGCTAGTTCCTGTTGCAGCCTCACCTTTCTATCCCATGCAAATGACTGCTAACCCATTGGTTGCTTGGGGTGGGGGAATGGTGGTTTGCAGGACATGGTGGCAAGTTGCAGGGGGAGGGGAGGATTATCGGAGTTTGTAGGTGGATGGGAATGTGGTTGTGAGCAGGGGCGGAGGTAGTGTATGATTTACGGGTTCGGACGGACCCAGTAGATTTTGCTTAGACCCTGTTTATATTAGAAAATTCACTAAATATGTATAAATATTTAACTGCGAACCTAGTAACTAAACGAGATATGAGTTCGATGGCAGATTCAGAACCCATAAACTTCAAATTCTGATTTCGCCTCTGGTTGTGATTAAGGTTTAACAGGAGTTTGGGGGAGGGGACATGAAGAAGGTAGGAGGAGCTTGAGTTGGCAGTCAAGTTCTTTATCATTTTGATTGGATTATTGGAAGCATAAGCTAGGTTGTGTTGACAGGAAAGTTGGTCTAGTCCACTGAAAGTGAGAGTAGTAATGGTATTTCCCGTTCGTTCTGTAATGAACTAATTGTACCTATGATTTCCTAATCTTCTGCAGAATGATGGCAACTATGATGAACTCAATACTGCTGCAGTCGGCATTAGAGAAGTTGGGTGTGCAGACTCGTGTGCAAAGTGCATTTTCCATGCCTGAGCTTGCTGAGCCATACAGTAGGCAGCGGGCTATGCGGCATCTTGAAAAAGGTAGAGTTGTGATCTTTGGTGGTATTGGAGCTGGCACAGGGAATCCGCTCTTCTCTACAGATACAGCTGCAGCACTCAGAGCTTCTGAAAGTATGAAATGTTACACTTGAAATCTCTGTTTTTACTATTTAGAGTGGTTAATGATTAAAGTTTTCCTTCTCCAGTTCATGCCGATGCACTACTCAAGGGTACTAATGTAGAAGGTGTCGACGTTTGTGACTCCCGAAATAATAATGTTGTTGCTGAGCATATTTCCTTCAGGGAGCTGGTTTCCGGAGGTGCTTCCCCGTTGGATCTGATGGCTGTAACATTATGCGAGGAGAATGCAATTCCTGGTCTGTATTTTTTGGATGGCTCTTTCATCGCCAGCTTTATCCTATAGAATATTTTCTCCTATATCATTCTATCATCGGCTACTTCACTTCATGAAAGTGTGTTTAGTTCCAGTCTTAAGATTAAACGTTCTTGACATGCTTTGCTTTTCTTGCAGTTGTTATTTTCAGTCTTCATGGGCCTGGAAATATATCAAGAGCGTTATGTGGAGAGCAGGTGGGTACACTGATTGATCAGACAGGAAGGGTTAGCTAACATTTTCTTGATATATGTATGACATTTTCCTTCATCTTACGCGGAACTCTGAGGTTAATTTATAAAAGAAAAGAGATTCAGAGGGAGCAGTATTGAGGCTGCAATGGCCATGGAGTTTCCTAGTGGAACGCCCTGATTTATACTCGAGAGGCAACAAGTTGAAAGAAGTGCAGCTTGCCTTGTATAACATGGGAAGACAATAATTTGATCTAACTTAAAACAGATTATTACACAGATTAAGATATATCCTAGTTCATGGAATTGATGAGTTATCTGTTGTAACGTAGATCTATAGGATGGATTAAACATGTGTAGTGAGATAAGTTATTATTGTGGAAGGCAGGAAAGCAACAGGAAGAAGTTGTTTGGGAGATTGGGAGAGGTCAAACTCATTATAAATTGGCATTTCCATGCCATACTTCAAATCCTATTTTACGCAGTCCTACCCTGCATTTCTGCATGAGGCTGTTTCCAATGGCATTTCCATGCCATACGTCAAATCCTATTGTACATTAATCTTACCCTGCATTTTTGCATGAGGTCGAACCCGTGGAAATAGCCTTATGCAGAAATGTAGGGTAAGACTGCGTACAATAGACTCTTGTGGTCCAGGTCTTTTCTGGACCCTGCGCATGACATGAGCTTAGTCCACCGGGCTGCTCTTTTGCTGTCTTAAAACTAAAAATGACTTGGCATGCGTAGAGGTTAGTAGTATAGTCCGCTCTTAAATAGACGTATTAATATACTATTATGGGGGTCTATGAACATATGCAAGTCAAGCACTACTTATTTGAGTGTTTCGTTTTTCTTTTTCTTTCCTCATGGAGTATTTGGAGTGGAAGTCCAATTTATTAGGATAAGAAAATTGAACTTCCACTTTAAAGAAGTGGAAGAGTGCAATAGTTGATGTGTCAGTTAGGTGCGCATCACGGGTTTAAATCCTGCCAGAGACGAGCTCGGCATTTAACTGAAGACCGATAAAGAAGCATATTCATTATCCATCGAATTTCTAATCGTGCAGTGAAGAAGGATAAAGTGGCAGGCTCATTATGCATCGAATTTTTAATCCTGCGCCAAGTTCTAACTTTCTAGGATACAATACCTTGTGTTGGTTCCCCTGTTTGGATTTTATAGATGCTTGTTTTGGATAATAAAAAGGTTATTATGCTTGTAATATATATGGAATTATTTTACTTGCTTGCTTAATTAATGCTAGTGAAAAAGAGGGGAAATAAATTAAATACGAAGCTCATTTAAAAGAAATGAGTAAAGGTACTATCCAACTATGGAAATATCCTCCGGACCGAAGCTTTTCTATTTAGGGAACTTTGTAGAATTCTACTTCTTGACGATGCCATAATAGAAAGAGCAGTACATACTGTCATAAGTTCTGTCATGGGCTACTTTCCAGACATGCCCCATGACCCCTTGGCCGCGCCCCATGGCGGCCTAGCAAGCCTCACAATGTCTAGCGTCATGGTCGGCCCCGTAGTCTTGGCTGTGCCAAGTGACAAGCGCGCATGCGCCTCTGTCGCCCCACCGATGCCTCTCGCCAGTGCCCAAGGGCTGGCCAATGACAACAGCGCCGCGTGCCCTGACAATGTCGCGCGCGCAGATCCTAATGCCTCGCCAGCGCCCAGCTGCAGGCCCATTCCAGAAGCGCCTCGCGCACCGACCCTGATGCCAAGCACCAGCGCCCAGCCTCAGGCCAGCACATCAAGTGTCGCGTGCGCCCACATCAACACGCGCGCAGACCCTGACCCGCAAGACAAAGTTGCTGCCATCGGACTTAGTTCTACCTTGTAATAATCTAAGTCCTTTTCATTGTAATCATAGGCTAGTTTACATCATTTACATTTCAGTGTGCTTCTACAACTTTATTAGGACTAGTCATGTAATGTTGGTTTATTTTTTTAAGCATTATTAAGGGGGACCAAACAATCAAACATTTTCAAGCAAGCATTTTCTGGTGTCTCTCCCCCTCAACACCGCATCTTTGTAATCAACATTTTCATTCATCAATAAAATCATCATCATCATTCAAAACCCAATTCTCTCTCAGCTTCCGCAATTGCTCATAACATTGGTTTTCCCGCACGACACTGACAATCTAGTCTAGCGTGCGGAGGGGACCTCATTGGCGGACAGCAACCGCACTGACATCGGTTGCTTAGCCTTACGTTGCCCTTCCAAAGAACATCAGGAAGGCGCTACGTAACAGTTGGTATCAGAGCCTAGGCTCGACATCGGACGAGGGAACACATTTGCCATCATCACCATTTCTGACCATGGTGAATCATGGGGAGCGTCTAGCATCCCTAGAAGAGACGGTTGACCGATTACGACCCATCGTGGATACGGTGCCTGATCAAAACAACAACCTAGTGCAAAGGTTGGACGACCTGGACCGCCGAATGCGGCAGGCGGAAAATGACATTGCAAACATCAGTCGTGACTCTGACGAGGACCGACAAACGACAACCATTGAAACTGCCAATATTCATGGCAAATTTGAGGACCTCCAACAGGAGCGTGCCGACGATTTAGTCCATCAGCAACAAGAGGCATACAGACTAACTGCCATGCAGCAAACCATAGACGACTTGACAGACAAGCTCAATGTTGTCAATGCTGCCTTACAGAGCCTACTTCGAGGAGGCGACAACCACATCAGGGGTGCAGCAAACCTCACCCCCATTCCACAAAAGCTTAAGATACCAAAGCCATACGACGGATCCCGGTATGCTAAAGAAGTGGAAAACTTCATCTTCGACATTGAACAATACTTCAATGCCGTGGGCCATTTGGAGGAATCCAAAAAGGTAGCGACTGCTGCCATGTATCTTCAGGAAAATGCCAAACTTTGGTGGCGGGTCAAATATGAAGCCATCAAGGCTGGTGAAGATACTCTTCAGACATGGGACGAATTGAAGGTATCCATACGCCTGCAGTTCTTCCCCGAAAATGTGGAATACAATGCAAGGAGAAAGCTACGGGACCTCCGCCACACCAAATCAGTGCGGGAGTATGTGCGCGAATTCTCCACACTCATGCTAAACGTACGCGGCATGGGGGACAAAGACAAACTCTTCGCATTCATAGAAGGTTTGAAACCGCATGCCCGTATGGAACTACAGAGACAACGGGTAGACACCCTGTCCAAGGCCATTCAAGCTGCAGAATGCCTTGGCGATTATCATTTGGGAACTCAGAACGACAGGCCCCAGCCGTCTGTCCGAGGGGATCCAACGGGCACCATCCCAGCAATGGTGGCCCAAGCAAAAGTGGGGGAGATCAGAGTGCATCCAAAACTAAGACTCCTCCCTCCAACAGCAACAGTGCTGCATCCATCAACAACAATCAGAGGAGAAAGCCTCCCTCAGAATGCCGTCATTGCGGCGGGGCACAGTGTAACAATGAATGCCCAAACATAAAGGTCAATGCTCATCAGACTGTCGAGGATGAGGCAGACGCATCAGACACATCAGAAGACGACCAGGTAGGCGCCTTCAATGCAATTGTTGGCTCTATCCCACATGCCTTAGCGGGGACCAGTGCATGCACTCCTAAGAAAACATCAGTCCCGATCACCAAGAAAGGGAAAGAAAAGATGGACGAGAGACCTCCTAAACAAGCGAGGACCCTAATGTTCGTCGAATTGAAAGTGAACGGCAATCCCCTTCACGCATTGATAGACACGGGTGCCACCCACAACTACTTGTCATCAACACAAGTAGAGCGCCTAGGTCTTGTTGTACAAAAGACCAAAGGCCGCGTCAAGGTTATCAACTCACCACCCCAGAAATTGGGTGGAACAACTACAAATGTCCCAGTGAAACTTGGCCCATACAAAGGAAACATCGACCTGCGCATCACAATCATAGATGACTTCGACATCATAGTGAGTTTGGAGTTCATGAGGCAAACCAACACCATACCGGTACCATATGCCAACATGCTCCTGATGATGGGAGAAAAAGGGGCCAAGCCCTGCACCATACCATGTTTTCCCATAAAGATGGCCGCTGAAAACATCTCGGCCATGCAGTTGGAGAAGGTAGTCGACAGACATGAACCACTGGTTCCGGCTACCCTTCGCAGGAACAATCAGCCATCATGTCATCGGCCTCAAAAGACTGGTCTCCTCATTGTGTGAAGACTTGTCAGCCATGCCACAAGGACAAGTCGGATCACTCATCATAGATGGGACCCTCGCAGCCATTACATGTCCCTCAGAGACCATGGGAGAGTGTTTCCCTCAGATTTATCACGGGATTGCCCCAAGTCGGTAATCTTGCATCTATCATGGTTGTCATAGATCAATTTTCAAACTATGCAACCTTCATAGCAGCCCCGCAAAACGCATCAGCAGAAGATACAACTCGACTCTTCTTCTCGCACATTGTCAAACATTGGGGCCTGCCCAAAGCCATTGTTAGTAGGCGCGACTCACGCTTCACTAGCAACTTTTGGACCCATCTCTTCAGGTGATTTGGGTCAATATTGAGTCACAACTCAGACATCCATCCACCATCGGATGGCCAGACAGACCGGTTCGATGACATGCTGGAGGAATATCTCCGCAACTTTGCAACCGGATCACAGACGCATTGGGTGAAGCTCCTGGATGCTGCTCAATTGTGTTTCAATTATCAAAAGAGCCATCATACAAACAAAAGCCCTTTTGAAATTGTTACCGGACAGCAACCGCTTCTCCTGCAAATAGTGAATGCATCAACCATGCCGAAATCTCCTCGAGCTGCCAACTTCTCGAGCGAATGGGAGCGCAACATGGGGATAGTGCGGAGCTATCTCGTCAAAGCCCAAGAGCGGGAAAAATGGTTCACCGAACAAAAGCTTTGCTTTGCCCAACATCAACCAGGGGACAAAGTAATGCTATGCATCCCAAAGCGGTACTTGTTTGCAGAAAGGACCCATGACCCTCGCCTGCAACAAAAATACATCGGGCCCCTGCCCATTGAAAAACGCATTGGGAAGTCCACATACCAGGTAAAAACTCCATCCTGGTGGAAGATCCATCCAGTCTTCCATGTCAACTGCATGAAATCAATGCGTCGCCACAACAACAAGCTCACAGAATAGAGGGGCGCAGACCTCCCATCCAACAACCATCAGAAACATCATCATCATCATTATCATCATCATCATCATCATAAGGCTCCGAGGACGGCGCCAACTCAGGTGGGGGAGAATGTCATGGGCTGCTTTCTAGACATGCCCCATGATCCCTTGGCCGCGCCCCATGGCGGCCTAGCAAGCCTCACAATGCCTAGCGCCATGGTCGGCCCTGTGGTCTTGGCTGCGCCAAGTGACAAGCGCGCATGCGCCTCTGTCGCCCCACCGATGCCTCTCGCCAGTGCCCAAGGGCTGGCCAATGACAACAGCGCCGCGCGCCCTGACAATGTCGCGCGTGCAGATCCTGATGCCTCGCCAGTGCCCAGCTGCAGGCCCATTCCAGTAGCGCCTCGCGCATAGACCCTGATGCCAAGCACCAGCGCCCAGCCTCAGGCCAGCACATCAAGTGTCGCGTGCGCCCACAGCAACACGCGCACAGACCCTGACCCGCAAGACAAAGTTGCTGCCATCGGACTTAGTTCTACCTTGTAATAATCTAAGTCCTTTTCATTGTAATCATAGGCTAGTTTACATCATTTACATTTCAGTGTGCTTCTACAGCTTTATTAGGACTAGTCATGTAATGTTGGTTTATTTTTTTAAGCATTATTAAGGGGGACCAAACAATCAAACATTTTCAAGCAAGCATTTTTTGGTGTCTCTCCCCCTCGACACCACATCTTTGTAATCAGCATTTTCATTCATCAATAAAATCATCATCATCATCATCATTCAAAACCCAATTCTCTCTCAGCTTCCGCAATTGCTCATAATATTGGTTTTACCGCACGACACTGACAATCTAGTCTAGCGTGCGGAGGGGACCTCATTGGCGGACAGCAACCACACTGACATCGGTTGCTTAGCCTTATGTTGCCCTTCCAAAGAACATCAGGAAGGCGTTGCGTAACAGTTCTTATAACATATATATCATCCCTTTCAAAAAAATTGTGTTAGTTTTACTTTGCACAAATTTTAATAAAGAAGATAAGACTTTTGAGATATATGGTCTTAAATAAGTCATAGCATTTGTGTAACCGTAAAACTTTTGAAACTTGTAATTTGAAACCTACCATAGCATTTGTGTGCTTTTTATTAAGGTAATATTGAAAAATTCCAATCTTTTAAAACAGAATAACAAAAAAATAGTGCCAATCTTTTTAAAACAGGGGAAGTAGAGCTCTTTCTCTCGGATTATATCTCTTATTTTGTACTATACCAAATCATAAACTAAGGCCATGTACTGGTTAATTCATACAATCTCTAGCCCACACAAGGAAAACAAAACGTCACTATCATCAATCCATTCCATCAATTTTTGTATGACAATCATTTAGAAAATTTGAAGGGGAGACTTGGACGATTAAGTTGTTTTCGTCTGTTCTAGTAGGAGCGGATTTAGGGGTGCGAAAGGGCACACCGGAATCAAAATGTAATTTTTTTGGACCCAAAAGATTGAAATAAATGGAAAAAAAATTTAGTGACTAAACTATATATATAAAGGGCGCTATATATAAAGTTGATTAGATGTCCAGGTATAGCACTGTTTATTAAGGCACTATATGTATAGCGCCTTAATAAACCGCGTTATACCCCTTCAAATATCGTCCCTTCCCTTTCCCTCGTTACAGAACACCAAATAACCCCCCCTTTTAAATCTCAAAGCAGCGCCCCCCAATTAACGACCCAAAAAATCTCGAGTGGACCCCACCCATCCCACAAAAAGTAAAGATTCTTGGTCCCACATCCTAGTTAAGCCTTCTCTTGTTGTGGGTTGCTCGTTTCGAATTCAAATCTTCAAATCTTCAACTTTCCAAAAAACATAAATCGAGGTATTCCAATTTAATTTTTATCGAAATCGTATAAAGAATGTATATTAGTTGTTTTAAATGTGTTCTATGTTGTTTTGTATTTTTTTTGCGATTAAACTGGTACGTTATTTTTATCCGGACTAAGATATGCTAAAAAATGTAAAAATTGAGAAATCATTATTATTTGTTAAAAAATGTTAATAAGTTACCTTTTCTGTTTCATATGTGTTTTCATGAATGTTTTGTGATTAAATGTATTTGTTGTTTTTATCTAGTTTAGATTATTTATTTGATTAAAGACTAGTAATATAATGCCATTTTAGCGTAGTAAAATGTAGTGCCTTTTAGCATAGTATCCCTGTAGTTTAAGTATCTCGTATACTTAAAAATACGTTAAAATAACTGATAGATCAAACACAAACTCTGTCCAATTCTAGTTAACGATTGTAAGAAAATAACATGAGAAAAGAACAATATTTTTCGAATATCTTGGTGCTACTGGGCCTCAAATATCGAGCCTGGAACCTATATGTGAGTACTTAACGATTAAATCTTGTATAATTATAAAAATTAATTATTTAATTTACAAACAAACATATAAAATTATAAAACTAACATGTAAAATAATAAAACTAACACATACAAGAACTCATGATATCTTGGTGCTATTGGGCCTCAAATATCGAGCTTGGAACCAATATGTGAATACTTAGTAATAAAATATTGTATAATTATAAAAATTAATTATTTAATTTACAAACAACCATATAAAATTATAAAACTAACATGTAATTAATGTTGTTTAATTTACAGTAGACGACATGGAGGTGCCGCCTATGCATTCCGGACCTTCCAGCGATGAGCTACTGTCGTTACAAGGCGATCATAGGTCCGCTCACATATGGGAGGGAGAGTTACTGGCCTAGACTCTCCGCGTCAGAGGAGTGGACGACATGTGATGTGTGCCTAATGTTGCAGGGCTGCGTCAACAGGTTATGGGAGAAAATCACTATTCTCGTTATTCTATCCATCCAGGAGCAACAAAGATGTATCATGATATCAGGGAAGTATATTGGTGGGACGGAATGAAAAAGGATATAGCAGAATTTGTTGCTCAATGTCCTAACTGTCAGCAGGTTAAGATTGAGCATCAAAAATCCGGTGGATTATTGCAGGCTATGGAGATTCCGACTTGGAAATGAAAAATAATCAATATGGATTTCATCGTAGGCTTACCTCGTACCCAGCGTAATTTCGATTCGATATGGATGATTGTTGATAGGCTAACAAAGTCAGCCCATTTCTGCCCGTTAGGACATATTCCTCAGAGGATTATGCAAGGCTTTATATTAAGTAGATAGTACGACTGTATGGTGTCCCTGTATCTATTATCTCGGATAGAGGAGCTCAATTTACAGCTAACTTCTGGAGGTCCTTCCAAAAAGGATTGGGGACTCAACTAAGTCTTAGTACAAAATTTCATCCCCAGACAGACGGACAAGCTGAGCGTACTATTCAGACACTTGAGAATATGTTACGAGCTTGTGTGATAGACTTAAAAGGTAGCTGGGATGATCATCTGCCGCTTATTGAGTTCGCATATAATAATAGCTACTATTCCAGTATTCAGATGGCTCCATGCGAAGCTCTCTATGGACCAAAGTGTAGGTCACCTGTAGGGTGGTTTGATGTTGGAGAATCTGGGTTACATGGGCCAGACCTGGTTCAACAATCCATAGAAAAAGTGAAGCTTATCGGGATCGACTATTGACAACTTAGAGTCGTCAGAAGTCATATTCTGACGTGCGGCGTTGAGATTTAGAGTTCGAGGTTTATGACTGGGCATTCTTAAAAGTGTCACCTATGAAGGGTACGATGAGGTTTGGCAAGAAAGGCAAACTTAGCCCATGGTATATTAGGCCTTATACGATCAATCGGAGAGTGGGCCAAGTAGCTTATGAGTTAGAATTGCCCTCAGAATTGGAGTCTATTCATCTAGTTTTTCACGTATCTATGTTATGGAAGTGCATTGGCGGTCCTACCCGAGTGGTGCCCACGGATGATGTACAGATTACAGAGGACTTGTCATACGAGGAAATTCTGGTTGCCATCCTAGACCGACAAATCCGCAAGCTACGAAATAAGGAGGTAGCCTCCGTGAAAGTACTTTGGAGGAACAACAATGTGGAAGAAATGACTTGGGAGGCCGAGGAAGACATGAAGTGTAAATATCCCTACTTATTTCCTCCTCTAGAGAAGGGTCCGACTGGGACGTCATAACCTCAAGGCACGTGTAAAAATTCTTGTGTTAGCTATTGTTATTGGTCGTGTGAGGCCATCGTCGTTATTAATGATTGTGGTCCTATGTGGCGTTAAATTGTTGGGTTTCGACAGGAAGAGTTGGTAGTAGCGTTGTTACAAAGGCGACTCTGCTAAGGTTATATAGACCCCGGAGAGTTAAACATTCGAGGACAAATGTTTCAAAGGGGGGAAGGATGTTACATCTCGCATTTTTATACGCTAAAAGTTTCGTCTTCAGTTAATTGATGCAGACTGGGGGGGGATGAGATTATCTTGAGGTTAATATATTTATGATAATTATAACAAGCGAGAAATAAGTGTCATGAAGAATAAAAGGTACACGAATTAAAGAAAGTGAGTTTCGTTGAAAGTGGCCAATTTGGGATAAAATACGGGTCGAGCGATACTACCCGATATTTATGGTCTAGTACCACACAAGGTACCATACGGCCGTGATAATATGATTTATAAAGTATATTAAACATGAGTAGTATTTTTAGGTAATTTGAGATAATTCTTAATTATACGGGTAAATGGTTAATTACTGGGTAACGAGACATTACCCAGTTAACTAATAAGTGGATAGAAATTAATAAATTACATACCTAACACGTGGCAAGAAGCCACAAATCAAGAAATGACTAAGTAGTTATTTATGCCTAGGTGGCTACCTAAGGATAAATGGGAATTTAATGTTACCAAAACAAGACTTATAACAAGTCTTGTTACATTTTCATTTTGGACAAAAAACAGAACCCAAAAACATGAAAAATCCCAAACAAAATACTTCAAGGATCAAAATCCTTCCTAGTTCAAAGGCTTCAAGGATCTATTCCATTTTTCTTAGTCCAAGTCTTCAAGGATAAGAAACTCAATTTGCTCCAAAAAGCTTCAAAGAAGCAGAAGCTAATTTCATTCAAGAATTTCAAAAAAATAGAAGCTAATTTTGTTCAAAAATTTCAAAAACAGAAGCTTAATTCAATTTTTGGGGTTCTAAGTTTAATCCACGAATTTTCTAACGGAATATTATACGGATTTTTCCTACTCCGGGTATGTTAAGGTCATCCCTTCTATCTTTTTGGCGTGGTCCAAGTTATACAGAAGAAACGAGCAAACGCACCGTTTTCATAAACGACTCTATTCATAGAAATACTAGGGGTCTCTTTGTTCTTGATTCCCCCTGTGACATATTGTTATATCTTCTGTTCATGGGTCTCAAAATAATACGCAGTAGAAAAAGTTTATCCGGAAGAAATATTGAGATTATTACACATTTTTCATGCATTTCATTCATTTATATATGTACATTGACCCATGACCAGATGACGTTATATACGCGTATATATATATATATATCTCTGTGTGTGTGTGTGTATGTATAGGGGTGGGCATAAAATCCGAAAAACCAAATTCCGAACCGAACCGAATTAATTTGATATTTCGGTACAAAAATTTTGGTATTTCGGTACAAATATTTCGGTATTTCGGTAATTCGATTCGGTATACGGTATTGAATTTTTGATATTTCGGTATTGTGGTATACCGAAATAGTACAATGTGTATTGTGCAATATGTGCAGCATGTTTGCATTGCTAAGCTTGCACTTGTTCATGTATGGTTGAAACCTGTTCCTGTGGAAGAGTACAAGAATCATACCAAAATCATACCAAACAATCCATTATCAACTAGACGGGCATGGTCTGGAAGTAACTCCGCCAGTGCTGTAACCTTTAATGGTGTTAGATTTGAATCTAGTGCGACTTCTGTTAGATAATTGTCCAATAATTTTGAAACTTTAAGAACTGAGCTTTGTTTGGGAGATCCAGGGCTGTCAAGGTCAAAAACCATTCCGCATTCATCTCTTAGTTGGTTATATTCTACATCATCCTCATCCAAATTTAAGAAAATGGAAAATATCCTTATGATTGAATCAGTGTCATATAGAGGGCTATGGTTGTTTCCATTCCCATTTCCAGTTATGAGAATATCCTCAAGAATTGCTTGATGCAGTTGTAGACCAATGCGCCTTTCTAGATCAGATCTATAAGAAGTAGATGCTGATGCTACTATTGCAGATTTTAACAAACTCAAAAGGAAGGCTATTGGGACTGTACTTTTCAGCTGGGAGCTCTAGACAGTGAAGATTTGGTTTAAACCGAAACCATACCGAAACCGTACCAAACCAAAATAAGAAATACCGAACCGTATCGAAATATTTTGGTACGGTATTTGATATACACAATTGATAAACCGAATACCGAAATACCGAACCAAAATTTTTAAATACCTAACCGAAGTACCGAATGCCCACTCCTATGTGTGTGTGTGTGTATGGGATATGGGAAAAAAGTTACAGTGTTATATACGCACCACCACCTGATCAGTTGGTATATGTTAATGATGTTGCCCACAGTGGTCGAGACGATATGATGGGATGCCCTCAATGGCTTGATGATATTATGTACACCCATACCTATGCATGACACGACATTTATACGCACATGCATGACATTATAAATGTTTCAGAATTTACAAAGTTATTCAGATTTATAGATGGATTTCTTTATTACATGTTTCATCTATGTCTTTTACGTACTGATTTTCATACCTTACATACTCAGTACATTATTCGTATTGACACCCTATTTCATGGGGCTTGCGTTTCATGCCCGCAGGTGCAGATAGGCAAGCTGACGGTCCCCCTTCTTAGGATCCTTGATCAACGAGAGTTGGCGTGCTCCACTTGATCCGGGGTTGCTTTTGATTTTGGTACGATATGTTTGTGTGTATATATATATACACACAAACATATCATACCAAAATCAAAAGCAACCCCGGATTAGTCCCGTCTTTGTACAACTATATTTCTATTAGAGGTTTGTAAACAGTATGTCTAGTTGGATAGTATGTGGCCTTGTCGGATTTCAATTTTGGGTGTATAGTTGTCTATAACAGCCTTAACGGCTTGCCTACTGTATTCTGTATGTATGCGTACATATGCCTTTCTGGCAGGTTTCCTTCATGTATGGTATTTTCGTAATTCAGCAGATATTATTCAGGTTTATATCTTAGACGCATGCTTAGGGGTGTTTGACAGGTAGGACTCAGGCACCCATCGCGGCCCATCAGTTTGGGTCGTGACAATCATGCCACCGAGCGGGTACTTCGCCAATTTGGCCGTCTGCAGCTTGTACCGACACCACCCACTAGGAAGACCATACATTTCCAGTGGGATGATCATTCCAGGGTGGACCAGGCCTATGTGGCATGGCTAGAGGCGCAGATCGATACTTGGGATCGGCAATTTGACCTGATTACGCCCCCCCTTCACCGAGTCAGATGGATACTGAGCATGATTATATTGGCTGGTACCGCGGCGTTGTCCGATTTTTCATTAGAAATCCCATTCATCGAGCTGGCGGTCGATACATTCCATATGTCAGGAGGCACGAGGCACTGGTATGTTATTTGGTATTTTTACTTATAACTGTAACCTAGAATTCCGTAATTTATATATTACATGTTGTGCAGGCTATTGGCCTACATTTATTCCACCAGTTGGGACTGCAGATGCAGCAGCATGCCGGCGAGGGAGCGGCCATTTTGCACGAGTATGGCCGGCTGGTTACAAAGCTGGCTGCCTGGACACTACGGAGAGCCCGAGAGGATGAGTGCTTAGGATACGACCCTACTTATGTGGTGCCAGAGAAGTCCCATGAGATAGGGCTGTCCCACGAGGTGGGGCTGTCCCACGAGGCAGGGCTGTCCCACAGGGTCGTAGGGGCCAGCGAGGAGGTAGTCCCCAGCAAGGGGGCGTTGAGGCACCTGTTGACGATGTTGGAGCTGATTTGCTTGTTGACCTCCATGAGCCAGACGATCATCACAACAGCATGCCGTCATACAGCCTTCAGCTGCAGCTCACTCCAGGGACTTCGCAGGTGACCCTGTTAGATCCATTGTTGATCACTGGCACGAGCATTACTGAAGAGGATTGGGATCAGTACTTTCCAAGCCCATCGACCACTACTGAGAATTGGCTGACCCGAGATGTGGATAGTGGCCGTCGGTTGAGTTATGGCTCATCATCGTGGGGTGCTGGGGATCTTTCACAGGCGCAGGTATGATTGTATTATTATTAAATTTAAATTTGTTTTTATCTCATTGATTATCCATAAATAACCTTATAATTTTCTTATTAAGACTTCATCCTCGCCCGTCACAGAGGCCACTTTATGCGATGCTGGCCTGGCTGCGATGGATGATTATATTCAGGAGCCCGATGAGACCATGGTAAGACAGTTTAAATTTTTGTGACTTAATACGTACATTACTAATATATATTTTCATATACTGAGCTAACTTATTCTTCTGTAGGTTACTACTGGACCGATGATCCCTTCTACCGATCCTGCCAGCACTATTGACGATCATACTGCAACACATCCTGCGATAAAGAGGCGACGTGATGAGGATGATCCTGATAGCGTAGACAGGCGAAATGGGATGCGCCTTAGGCCAGCGGATGCGTTGAAGCACACATGTTGTGGTACACATTGATTTTTTTTGTATTTTATGTAAATAATAGCAACAATTTTTACTATTTACATTATATGCGCATTATGTTTTTATTTACCCGTCTTCATTATTTTAATACTATAACACAAACACAAATAAATTTGATTTTTTAATCCAATACTATTTTTGATAACATGAACGGGAGGAAGAAATTTATTAATTTACTCCACTGAAAATGTTAAATATCAATAAGATTTAACAGCAATACAACAATAACAACAATAACAACCTAGTATAATCCCACAAGTGGGGTCTGGGGAGGGTAGTATGTACGCAGACCTTACCCCTACCCCGAGGGGCAAAAAGGCTATTTCCAGGAGATCCTCAGCTCAAGAAAGCACCAAGTGAAGTTATATTAGTACCATCGATAGACTCATAATAAAATAACGTAAAATACATAACATAACATAAAGGAACCTAAAATAGCAAAATAACAGCAATATAAGAGAATATAGTAAATACGAGTGAGATGGAAGGTAAACTAATACCCAGCGCATAAACCCTGCATCAGTAGTTGACCAGTAGCATCCTAAGCCTAACTCCTAACTGGCTAGGCTCACTCTAGTACATTGTAGAAATATTCACAACTTCCCCCTAACCTTCAACCTTAATGTTCGACCTCCACAATTCCCTGTCTAGGGCCATGTCCTCAGTAATCCTAAGTCGCTCCATGTCCCACTTGATCACCTCTCCCCAATACTTCTTAGGTATCCCTCTACCTATTCTCGTACCCACCACCGCCAATCGCTCACACCTCCTCACAGGTGCATTAGTGCTCCTCTTATGAATGTGCCCGAACCATCTAAGTCGTGCTTTCCGCATCTTATTTTAAATGTAAACATAATTTTATTTGAAACATTTTGGAACATAAATAAGTACATACACTTATTACAACCACATTACAGAAACAAAACACTACGTGTATCCTTGATAGTTGAGCACATTAGATGAACTTCCATTATGAGCTGGATTACCACCGCCACCCAAATCAACTAAAGGACATTTTCGACGGTCGTGTCCTGTTTGCAAGCATATACCACATTTGCGCGCATAAACGATATCACAAACATCCATTTGGTTCCGTATACACATTCTTTTTTTCACTTGTCGCTGATGCAAAAACTCCTTGTTACACACCATTTTAAATGGTTCCGGCGGCCAATAATGCTCAGCACCCACTGGCTGCAACTGCCCACTATAGGTTTTTAAATATGCAGCAACACTATATTGTTTATCAACGTAGTTGGTTGGCCCTAAACCTGTATGAAAGCACCTGATGGCATGTGAGCACAACATGTGGTAGATGGACTATTTCTCACAAGAGCATAACCTTCTATATTCATTTATGGTGTGTACATTATTCCCCCAGTTTTCGTGGATAGCAACTTCAAAAACATTTCGGTCATGATCATACTGTAAAAATGAATGCCAATGTGCTCGCCGCCTGTATTTCTCAAATCTTTTCATTGGTAGTGGCATAAATTCAACACCCCTTTCCATCAATGACGTTGTAGCTGCAACCCTTTCAATAAACCTCTCCGCCATCTGCTTGAATGACATCCGCACCATGGCAGTGACATGCAATCCTCGTGTAGACTACAATAACCTGTTGAAAGACTTTGACACATTTGTAGTCAGAATTTTCCATCTTCTGCCACCATCTGCATGCAAAGTCCACTTTTTAGGCTTATGTCGTAATAACCAATGATAGGCTGCATCGTTTTCCTGCCTGATAGATTCCATATGCCTCCGAAATTTATGCTCTTGGTGATTTATTGCAGCCATCCACATTAAATCATGCAGATCCTTGTTGGAATGTGCCTTCTGGAAATTGGCCTTTAGGTGCCTCACACAGTAATGGTGGTAGGCATATGTTCTTTCCATGCAGGCAAATTCTCTACAGAACTTAAAATACCACCATGCCGATCAGATATTAGACAAATACCTAAATGATGTTTGACAACATGCTCTTTCAAGTGGTTCAAAAATAATGTCCACGTCTCTTGGCTTTCATTGGCACAAATAGCAAAAGCTAAAGGAAATATTTGTCCGTTAGAATCTACTGCAACGACTATCAAATGCTTAATATCATACTTTCCATAAACAAAAGTGTCGTCTATGGATATTATTGATCGGCAATGCAAAAAACCATCAATTGCTGGTTTAAATACCCAGAACACGTATTTGAATTATACTCTAATATTCCCGAACTCCGCTCAAGTTTCCATTCAACAACAGTCCTGAGGCTAAAGTGTTGCAATGCGACCATGTACCTGGGTAGAGCTGCAAATGACTTATCCCAGTTACCATAAACAATTTCAAATGCATGTTTGTGCCCGAGAAATGCCTTTCTTTTGGTAATGGTACAACCATATTCCTGGTGGACGGATGTAACTCATTCTTTGATCTTGTACCTTATGGACGCTTCAATATGTGGAATCAGAACAAGAGAAATCAAGTCAACATCCAAGTTGAAGTGATTCCCATTGAATGTGTCCATTTCACAAGTGTGGGTGCCAATGTATTTATCCACTTTCCACATACGTGTTTTCTTCTTGCTCGCACACAACATCCAATGACAACCCATAAACCATATATGCCAAACAACCTTGTATACATCTAGACTTGACTCCCATACTATTATCTTACGACACTCTTTTACGCTGTACATTTTTGCCGCCCTGCTTAGGCGCGCTTTATCAGGAAAAAGCATGCCCTTTGCCAGCACCATTGGTGTAACTACCCGACTGGTCGTTTTACTTTCTAGAAATCCGTTCTCCTAAATAAGACTTCCCATACTTGCTTTTGCTGATTTATGACTTGCGGGGATGGTTGGTTCGGGACTTGGAAGAGTTTGGGTTGAAATCGGAATACTTGGTTTCTTAAGGTTGGCTTAAAAGGCCAAGTTTGACTTCGGTCAATATTTTGAGTAAACGACCTCAGAATCAAGATTTAATGGTTCCAATAGGTTTGTATGATGATTTCGGACTTGGGCGTATATCCGTATCGGGTTTTGGATGACCCAGGAGTGTTTTAGCGCATAATAGTGAAATTGGTTCTTGAAGATTTTAGAAGTTCTTTAAATTTGGTTTGGAGCGGGTTTTTGTGATATTGAGGTCCGAACGGAATTCTAAGACCGAGAATAGTTCCATAGTATCATTTAAGACTTGCACACAGAATTTGGTGACAATCTGAGTAGTATAAGTACGTTTCGGCACGTTGGAAGTAAATTGAAATACTTAAAGTTCATAAGTTTGATTCAATTGGTTTTAGGGTGTGATTCTTAGATTTAGCATTGAATCGGGCATTCTGAGGGTTCTAGCGAGTCCATTTTATGATTCCAAACTTGGCAGTATGTTCGAGCGGGGCCTCGGGGGCCCCGAGCGTCAATTGGGCGAGGCTCGAGTTAAGTTAGATTTTTGAGAAGGAGTTGAAGCTCTAGTTCTGTCATAGTCGTACCTGCGGTTGGCCAACCGCAGGTGCGAGACCGCATAAGTGACTCCCAATCACAGATGTGGCGCAAAGTGAAGGAGCCCAAGTTCCACAGATGCGGCTCCTTTTCTGCAGAAGTGGAACCACAGAAGTGGTCCCCAGACCGCAGATGTAACCCCAGCTAGCCCGACCCAATTCCGTAGAAAAGTACCTTTCCTCGCAGAAGCAAGACTGTAGATGCGATCCCCTAACCGCATGTGCAAAAATCGCTGAAGGCAGTGCCTTCATTTAATACAGGAATGTGTCATTTTTGACATGTTTCATTCATTTCTTGGGCGATTTGGGAGCTTCCAAAGGGGAGATTTCAGCCTAGCTTTGTGAGGTAAGTTATTTCTAATTAATGTGAGTTTAATACATAGTTTATGGGTAGATTACACCATATAAATTAATGAAAATTATGGGTTTATAGTAAAACCTAGGGTTTTGATAAAAATAAGATTTAACCACGAAATTCATTATGGAATGAAGTAAAAATCATATATTCTTGATCCTTAGTTTATGGGCAACAACTTTCTTCGAAAATTTCAGAATCTGGGCACGTGAGCCCAAGGATGAATTTTAGGAATCTTGCCTTTGGGGTTGGATAATCACTTTAATAGCTAGATTATGAACTTCTAAATCTATAATGAATGGTTTTTAGACTATTTGAATAGTTTTGGATTGTGCGGCTCCAGTTTGAGGGTTTGAGCGCATTCTTGAGTTGAAAGTAGGCCCGAAACGAGGTAAGTCTCTTTTCTAACCTTGTAAGAAGAAAATTTCCCATAGGTGAACTTAATTAATATGTGATTAATTGTGGGGGATATGTACGTACGAAGTGACGAGAGTCAGTACGTAGCCACTATTCTTGTTATGTCCGGGTAGTTCTTGGCTTACACCATACTTTGTGGGTACCGTTATATGAAATTTTTTATTTGCTTTGAATGAAACTTCGTTGAGAATGTCATGATTTCAAGGATTTCAATTAAATATTTATTTTGAAAAGAATTGAGGAAATATTTAAGTTGTATTTATACTTAACTGCATCGCAAGTATGTTCCGCGAATGAGGTGATTATTTCCACTACTCTCATGGGAGCGGACCGTTCACCTCGACAGGTTGATAATTGTATATATATATATATATGGTTCGGGCCGTTCGACCCTCGGCAGTGCATAATTTACTTTTATGTTGGATCGGTCCGGACATCCTTGGTCGTATTTGTGTGTGATAATAGAACTGGAACCTCTATAATTCTTATGATTCATTGCTTGAAAGGTCACTTGTTTTAAATGAAGTAAGTGCCTAGATTTATTGATTTGATGAAAGGATTTTAGTGTTATTATTGTTTGAGCTTGTTGTCATCTACGTACATTGTGAATTAAAATATTGAGCTTCATATTATTATATTTATTGACCCTAGTAAGTGTCAAGTTGACCCCTTGTCACTACTTCTTCAAGGTTAGACTAGATACTTACTGGATACATATTGTTTATGACTCATACTGCGCTTCTGCACTTGATTGGGCAGGCTTTGAGGCAGGTGCATCTGGCCATCAGTCCGGCGCGTAGAGTGGACTCTTTGGCTTGAGACTTTCGGTGAGCTGTCCTTCTGAGCCATTCTGAAGTAGCCGGAGTCTTTCTATGTCTTTACTTTTCCTGTCTATTTCCTTTCCAGACAGTAGGATAGTATGGTTTTTTATATTCTACTAGATTGCCCACATACTTATGACACCAGGTCTTGGCATACACATTGGTAGACTTGTGATTTTTGGTTTACTATCATGAATTAAGTTCGTATTATCACTTTCATCTAATCATGCTTAAGTATCAAACTCCTAATTTCTTTATTAGTAAGGAAAGGTTTTCACGTACTAATTATTTAAAAGAGGATTTTCTAGTTGATTAGTGTTGGCTTGCCTAACAACAGTATCTGGCGCCATCACGGGCCTAATATGGAATTTGGATTGTGATAATATGGTATCAGAGCACTAGGTTTACGTAGGTCTCACAGGTTATGGGTAAACCTGGTAGATTCTTGTGGATCGGTACAAAGACGTCTGCACTTATCTTCGAGAGGCTATAGGGCATTAGGAAACTACTCTTTATTCATCTTCTATCGTACAGTTGAGGGTATACTAAATTTCCTTCTCCTATTCTCTCACATATGTTGAGGACGCGTACAACAGACGTTCCAGACCTAGGAGGAGATGTTTCCCCCGTTGCTAGAGGCCGAGGTAGAGGCCGGGGGAGGGCACCAGCCCGAGGTAGGGGATGAGGGCATCCCAGAGCTGCCCTAGTTGTACCACCGGCAGATCCAGTAGGGGATCCCATTATTGAGGAACAGGGCGAGGTGCCCGCAACAGCGCCTGCCTTGGTGGATTTCATGACAGCACCAGGCTTCCAAGAGGTCCTGGGTCGTATGCTATAGTTCATGGACTCTATGACTCAGGCTGTTTATTTCCAGCAGATCCAGCCACATCTCAGGCAGGAGGGGGAGCACAGACCCCTACTACTCAGGCTCTTGGGCACGCAGTTTCCATATATCAGACTTTGGGTACTCTACCCTCATGCGGTGCTCATCCAATTGCAGTAGTGGCACCTGAGCCTAGAACAGCTACGGACAACGATCCGTAGAAGTTATTGGATAGATGGACTAGGTTACACCCTCCTATCTTCGGAGGTGAGCGCTATGAGGATGTCTAGGATTTCATTGGCAGGTGCATGGATAGACTGCATAACATGAGGATATTGGAGTCCCATGGAGTAGATTTCACCGCCTTCCAGTTAGAGGGCAGGGCCCGTAGATGGTGGCAATCTTACCTTCTTGACAGACCAGCAGGTTCTCCTTCCATGACTTGGTATCAGTTTACACAGCTTCTATTGGACATGTATATTCCACCCTCTTAGAGGGAAGAGTTACGGTGTCAGTTTGAGTAGCTCGAGCAGGGTCAGATGTCTGTCATTGACTATGAGGCAAGATTCTCTGAGTTATCTTGCCATGCACTCATGATACTTCCTAAGGACGCAGAGAGAGTGTGAAGATTTGTTGCGGGGTTACACCCCGGTATTCGAGCTAGCATGGCCCGAGAGGTTAATATAGGGACCGAGAATCAGCTAGTGGTGGAGATTGCTCGAAGGATTGTAGGTTACTGGCAGAGGAGTAGAGAGCATTTACAGCAAGATAAGAGGACCTGATTCTCTAGAGAGTTTAGAGGTGCCCCCACTAGGGGCAGAGGTCAGTTTAGGAGGGGTCAACCCAACAGGCCCCTATATTCGGCACCACCACCACCTCCTTGAGGTGCTCCAGTGAGGCCCTATTTCAGTGCGATGCCGGAGAGTTCTTACCGCCCGCCAGCTATTCAGGGTTCCTCTGGCGGATATTCTGGTCATCAGAGTTCTTCCAGTGCCTACTTCAGTGCTATGCTAGAGAGTTCATATCGCCCACCAGCCATTCATGGTTCTTCTAGTGGGTATTTGGGCCTTCAGGGTCAGGCTTCAATACAACAGTCTATGGCACTATGGGGTTGTTACGAGTGTTGGGATCTAGGTCATATAAAGAGATTTTGTCCCAAACTTTGAGGCAAGGTAGTACAGCAGGGTCATCAGCCTATTATTACAGCACCAGTCGTCCGGTCGCCCAGAAGTGGGTGAAAGGTTGGTAGGGGCCGTCCTAGAGGTGGAGGCCAGACAGGGAGAGGTCAGTTAGCCGTTGCTCAGCCAGGCGGAGGCCAGCCAACCGGCACTCCATCCATATTATACGCTTTTCCGGCTATAGCAAATGCAGTGGCCTCAGATGTCGTGATCACATGTACTATTTCTGTCTACGGTAAGGATGTTTCGATATTGTTTAATACAAGGTCAACATATTCATATATGTCATTTCTGTTTGCTCATTTCCTGGATATTCCTCGTGAGTCTTTGGGTACTTCTGTCTGTGTGTCCACTCCTGTGGGCAATTTTGTGGTTGTGGATCAGATCTACTGGTCCTGTGTGGTTATATTCTATGGTTATGAGACTAGAGCTGACCTTCTGTTACTTGACATGATCGACTTTGAGGTCATCCTGGGCATGGATTGGTTATCTCCATATCACACCATTCTTGATTGTCATGCCAAGACTGTTACTTTACCGATGCCAGAGTTGCCGAGATTGGAGTGGAAGGGTTCCTCCGTTAGTTCATCTAGTCGGGTTATCTCTTTTTTGAAGGCTCGACATCTGGTTGATAAGGGTTGTTTAGAGTATCTAGCATATGTTCGGGACCACCACAGAGTCTCCGACAATTGATTTAGTTCTAGTAGTCTGGGAGTTCACCGATGTGTTTCCTTCTGACCTTCCAGGCACGCCGCTAGATTGTGACATTGATTTTTGCATTGATTTGGCTCCAGGTACCCAACCTATATCTATCCCACAGTATCGTATGGCTCCGAAAGAGTTGAAGGAGCAGCTTGAGGAGTTATTAGCAAAGGGGTTTGTGAGACCCAGTGTATCACCTCGGGGTGCACCAGTGTTGTTTGTGAAGAAGAAGGATGGGACTATGCGGATGTGCATTGATTACTGATAAATAAGGATTTTAACGAGTTTCATGCTCCTTCTTGCCTATGCTTTGATTATAAATCGTTACAAAATAGTCCCAAAAGGCTTATAAGTTGTGCTTGATTGTAGGTTTGATCGACAAAGTGACGAAATGCCAATGATTGGCTCAAAAGGAGTGAAACCTGCTCAAGTATCAAAGACAAAGTAAACTGAGGGCAAACAGGCCTAGTGCGTGTCGCGCCCCCTTTTTTCTCACGAAATCGGGCTTGTGACATTTGGGAGGACAACTCGTTCCCTCTTGGGAATTGAGTTTTGGAACTTGAAGAGTCGCCACCTAATGATTAAGTGCATTATGACACTAAGAAGGGTTTGAGTTTGAAGAACCAGAGTTTGGGTAAGGGCTAGAAATTATCTCGAGGGGAAGATGTTAGGCACCTCTCAAGATCCACTAGTGTGGTTCCCGACCATGTTACAATTGTGACTTCACATAATCAAATAAGCAATTAAGGGCCTCAAATAGAAGGGGATTTTCACATATTATTGCAAGCAAATTGAAAGTTTGAAGAGAATAAGGAAAGCAGAAATAGTTCGGACAATAAAACAAGTTAAAAGAGAGGGGGATCCTAGGTTTACAAACATTATGGATCACATCAATACAATAATACCAGGAAATAGCTCCTCAGAAGAGGGGTTGTGCGTGATATTAGCGCACCGGTCATCATATCCATATCTACCCTTCCCACCCTGTTAAGGTAGTACAACATAGAATGGTGTCATTACTTATTGCATGCCAGTACCCGCCTCAATCCTATCAGTCCCGGAGGCATTTGGGACTACTAGTCCTAAAGGAAAGCAAATTTGGCTTTTCAGAGTTTTAAAAGGATAAAATTCTAGGGAGATAATCAAAACATATAAGGCAGGTGTGGGGAGAACACATAACAGTTTAAAGGGCTCAAACAGGCCTCCTCATTTAAAGAGACAAATTGGCTAGCATGACTTACAAGTACTGGTTATGGTCTGAAATCAAATTAAAGCGTAGGATAGCTGATTCATCACATATTTCTCAGATGAGGAGTCCGAAATAGCCTTCCCTGGTTGTAGTTTATCAAAGATTGATGCAGTTAATTAATTACCTAATGGTTTGCCTAAGTGAGACCTATAGGCATGATATCTAATAGTGGTTACTCCGATTTTAAAGAAGTCTTACTGATTGTAGAAAACACATAAGTTCTGTATATGTTAAATGACATTACCAATGATTTTAGACTTGTAGATGAAGTAAACGAATCAGATTCAACTGGTTACTCCTATAGGCCTGATTTCTAGGCGTTGTTGATTTTAAGACGATTATAAAAGTACAGGAGTCCTATAGACATGGTATCTAGAATGAAACTTATTATTACTTAACCTATAACTGTTTGCCTAATAATAGATGTAAAATGTAGAAATGCAGAAACTATAGGCAGGATTTCTATATGACGTGCATGAATGCAGAAAACTATAGGCAGGATTTCCATATGACGTGCATGAATGCAGAAAACTTATAGGCATGATTTCTAATGCGGAAGCGTAGAAACTATAGGTAGGATTTCTAATGCGGGAGTGCAGAAACTATAGGCAGGATTTCTAATGGAATGCGGAAGTGTAGAAATTGTAAATGGTAACACCTATGAGCATGTTGTCTACCCTTTTGCATATATGAGTGACCCTCCCCTTTCATTAGAACCCCATAAGTTATTACAACATATTACAGACCAGAATGAATTAAGAAAAGTAAAATTACATCAGAAATTAAGCTACAACAAAAGGAGCCTAATTCAGACTCAAGGTCCAACAATATGAGGTAAACCAACTTCCAAGATCAGGTTTCCAAAGCCTTCTCTTATTTGGGATGTGTCAAAGTTCCTCAAGAGCCTCAAATGGACTCTGGGCAGTGCTTACAACCCAAATATATTGTAGAATTAAGAGCATAGTGCAGTGTGGAAATGCCAGCCCTCAGATGTCCAAGTTCAGAGGGAACTCAAGGTCCTAAAGCAAGGCTCATAAGAGGGGGGAAGAACTTGAAATCTAAGAGTAAGTGTAAGTGCACAAGGGGAAAATCAGGGAGAGCCATAGCAGGCTGGTGGTCATGCCCAACAATCAAGAGTGCTGGCACACCACTGACTAGCCTATTAGCCACATTTGAGAGTTGAGATACATTGAGGATCACGTTCAGACCTAAGCAACAATTTGGATGTTGTCAGGCCATGAACCTTAACTCAAACCATAGAAGGGAGTGAGGGTATAGGGAGTTCATAACAAACATGTACAGCAGATGCAAAGAGAGAGTAGCATATTCAGTATAGAACATAAACATCAAAGTAGGCAGGAGTGTAACAACTGTAAAGTAAACAGATAGTGATGGTACTGAAATCGAAATTAAGGCATACCAGTTTCAGGGAAACAAATAAGTGAAAGCTGAAGTCTTGTAAACCAAATTGCAAGCAAACAATACAAAAGATCTTAGAAGAGAGCAGAGTATTGAAAGAGTATTGTAATTGAGAGGTGTGTGTGTAAAGTGTTGAATTCGAAGTGTTGAACTGAAAGTTCAAGGTGTCTAAGTGCAGAAGGGTCGTGCCCCTTTTATAGTGCAGAAAACAAGTAAGAAAAGGTAAGGGAATAGTTTGCAATCAATCCCACAGAATCTCCCTTCAGTTAAGGGATTCTGATTTCAAATGGGTAGAAGACAATTAAGGAAAGAATTGGATTAAAATCTTTTCCAAAGTAGTACAAGAAGGGTAAATACACAGGGTTTATTTAAGGCAAAAGTCCAATGGTACATGGTTTGTAAAAATAAGGAAAGGGAATCAATCAAACAGCCGGAGATATCAAAATTACAAGTTCAATTCGAATTAACCAAATCAGAAAAAGTAAAGGAGGTTTAATCAAAGAAAATCAGTAACAATCAATCAAACCCCCATTAGAGGATTTCAGAATCAATCATTAGTTGGTAAACCTTTTGAACGCAGAGTTTCTCATATATAAAGCACACAAATATGTGAATCAAGAAGGAACTGTCATGTTACTTAGAAAAGAGTCTAACATAGAAAGGTTCAGAATCATAAGCAAAGGGATACGAGTTTAGTTTGTAGACTCATAATGAGTCTGAGAGTCCAGGGTCCCAAAGTAGAATCCTAGTCCAAGATAAAACTTGCCAAAACCCAAAGCCTAGGGGTTTCAACTTTAATCAGAAGCAGAGACGAAAGGACAGATAACAGGCTTAGAGGTCTTTTTCAGAGACTCATGAGAAACAAACAAACATGATACACAGTCAAGAGCATAGAGAACACATTTTGAGAAAAACTCAGAACTTAAACAAGTTCAGAAGAAAAAGTGATACAAACTTAAGAAATGGTAGATGAAACACATTTACCAAGAACACGAACAGAGTCCAGTAAAGCAAACAAAATTGAAGAACTTAACAGTAAACACATATAGTAGAAGAGTAATGAAAACATAATAAGGATAATCATGTGAGCACAGGAGTAACATGTGAAAAAAGAAAAGTAGAAGGACAGTACATGCGTAGTAAAAAGAAGTCACACGAGCATGATATATACAAACACACATAAAAAAAAAAAAGAAGAATCAGAAAGATTTTTTTTTTGGAAAACCTTTCAAAAACCCTAAATTCGAAGTCAAATGATTTTGAAAAGAAAATTTGGGGAAAACAATTTAAATGTCAAGTAAAGCATAGATACAACACAGAACTAAGCAAACAAACAGAGAAAGAACCTCAAAAAGCTTAGGGTTTCGGAGAAACCTTAGAAATGAGAAAGGCTTGTAAGAAGGTCCGATCTTGAGTCGGATAAGTTAGAATCAGGCTCCTAATGCTTGAATATGTCGGAGCATGGCCAGAGAAACCATAGAACTGCAGATCTGAGAAGGATCTAAAGAGAGCCATCGGAGTTGGGCCTCGAAGCTTCGAACAACCATGGTTTGATGGTGAGAGAGGGTGAGTACAGGCCATCCATGGCCTGAAACGCCATGGATTCCGGTAGAAACATGGTAGAATAAGGTGGGAGATGGCTAGGGTTTCGGAGAGCTTGAGAGTGTTTTGAGAGACGAAGGGTTTCAAGGCAGTGGGTCAGGTGAGAATGAGGGAGATTAGGGTAGTCGTTTAGGTTTAATTAGGAAAGGGCTATTTTTGGACGTTGATCTTGAGTGATCAACGGTCCAGATTTAAGTGGTAGGTGGGGAACGAGTTGGGTTATTTAAAATCGGGTCGTGGATTGGGTAAAAATTGGAATTGGGCCGGTCCGGTTGGGGTTAGGATTGGGGTACAATTGAGGTTAAAATTGAAATGAAATGGGGCTGTAATTGAAATGAAATAGGGCTAAATGTTAAATAGCCAATTTTGCCTTTTATTTTATAAAAAATAGTAAAATTAATTTTAAAAGCAAATTAAAAGTACTGAGCCAATTAATAATATATAAATATCAATTAAAAAATACTGGAACCAATTTTATAATTATAAAATGCTATTAATCTTAAAGTAGGCTAGAATTGCAATTATATGCAATTTTGTCTTTTAAATGCCAAATAAATTTGTAAAAATGTACAAAAATTATCTTAACTATATTTTGGTATAAATATGGTAATAAAATAAATTATTTACCAAAATTGATGATTTTGGGAATAATTATGGATTTTGTACTGCTAAAATGGATAGTAAATTGATTTTAAAAACTCTTCAAAAGATTAAAAAAAATACTAAAACACTTGGGTATGATTATATATGTATATATATATATATATATATGCTATTTTGAAAGTATTTTATATATAAAAATACATAGAAAAAATTGGGTATCAATAGATGCCCCTCTTTACCCGGGAATGATGAAAGAGTTGTCGGGTAAAGATATGATGGACAATTTTTGACCGAATGAAACGATTTGAAGAATTTTGACCGAGCTCTGGTTCCTGAGCTGCCTACATATCACTGGTCTTACAGGAATCAGGCCATATGTAGTTCAGGGTCCATTGGCGAAATATACCGATTGCGATTTCGAAAAGCGGACGCGATGTTTGGGTTGAGAAGGATGGTCGGAGTCTGATAAGCTGCGGGTACTGGAGCGAGATGGCCCATGCTGAGACAGCCGTTTCTAGACGGTTTACCTGCAAATGAGCATATATTGTGCATGAATTTAAACGTGATGCAAGTTCCTATTGGACCATGAATGCTGTCCTCAAACGGTTAGGATGACGTCCTCGGACTATGACGTCCTGGGCCATGAAGCATATGATAAAGGATTCGCTGGCTATGAAATGATGTTCTTGGGCTATGAGAATGATGCCTCCAAACTATGACGACTTTGAATAATGATATGCAAGAGATAAAATGAAGTCCTCAGGCCATGACATGGTGTTCTCGGGCTATGCAAATGGTGCCTCCGAACAATGACGCATCTGGACAATTTGGCGATCTTTCAGCCCATGAAATGCAGAAGGTGGCGATATTTCAGCTGATGCAAGACGTAAATAAAAGGTGGCAATATTTCAGCCGATGCAAAAGTGATAAAGTGGCGATATTTTAGCCATGCAGGATGGAGACAGTGCTTAGTCTCGAAAGGCAAAACAGTAGCCTTATGCAATACAGAGCAATGCAAGATGGAGACAGTGCTTAGTCTCTGAAGGCAGAAAGGATAGCCTTATACAATGCAGGAAATGCAGATGGAGGTAGAGCTTAACCTCGGAAGGCAGAAGGGTAGCCTTATGCAATGCAGGGAAATGCAGATGGAGACAATGCTTAGTCTCGGAAGGCAGAAAGGTAGACTTATGCAATGCAGGGAAATGCAGATAGAGACAATGCTTAGTCTAAGAAGGCAGAAAGGTAGCCTTATGCAATGCAGGAAATGCAGATGGAGACAATGCTTAGTCTCGGAGGGCAGAAAGGTAGCCTTATGCAATGCAGAGAAGTGAAAATGGAGACAATGCTTAGTCTCGGAAGGCAGAAAGGTAGCCTTATGCAATGCAGGGAATGCAGATGGAGGTAGAGCTTAACCTCGGAAGGCAGAAAGGTAGCCTTATGCAATGCAGGAATGCAGCTGGAGGTAGAGCTTAACCTCGGAAGGCAAAAAGGTAGCCTTATGCAATGTAGGAATGCAGATGGAGACAATGCTTAGTCTTGGAAGGCAGAAAGGTAGCCTTATGCAAGGAGTAAAAGGGAAAAATGATGATATAATTTTCTTAGCTAATAGCGGATCGAGATATTGTGACTGCTGGGGATACTGTGTGCGGATAGAAGCTATGAGTAAGTGCAACGGTTCTGAGAGTTATATTCCTGAGCAATGTGAGACTCGTGAGTGTATAGTATATTTGATGAATTTTGCAACTCAAGTGCCTGCATTCAAAGAAAAATCGTGAGTTTTGTAAAAGGGGGAGGTTAGTTTGTATTCCCGCTGGTTCTGCTTGACCTGCTCGGCTCCGTTCCACTGATATTGGGCGTATCATTGCGGTAGCGTTGCTAAACGAAGCAACTTTGGTAACAAACATGCATGATTTAGTAAAGAAATTTGACAATAAATACATAATTAAGAATAGTTTTCTTTAGATGAACGGACGACGACGACGCGATCCAAGATACTGCAACTTCTCTCGCTTCGAAATTTTGAGGGTCCTCCTCAAAATTCTGCCCCAGTTTACCGGGCTGCTGCTTCTGATGGCTGCTTGCGTCGAATGGCTGAAATAACTTTGGAATTTTGAGGGTCCTCCTCAAAATTCTGCCCCAGATTCCAATAGCAGGGGGAAATAAAAATTTTGTTGAATTATGACCGAACCCATAGGGCTACCTACGTATCCCCTCTTAAACGGGAATCAGGTCAGGCGTAGTTCAAATTACATCATATGAGGAAAGCATAAAAGTTACACATAGTATCGCTTCACTACATCTGAATTGATCGGCTTCGGCCAAACTTCACCATCTATTTCTGCAAGTATGAGGGCTCCTCCGGTGAGGACCCGATGAACCATGTATGGACCTTGCTAGTTGGGAGAGAACTTCCCTTTGGCCTCCTCTTGATGTGGGAAAATCTTCTTTAATACCATCTACCCCGGTGTAAACTGTCTCGGCTTGACTCTTTTGTTGAAGGCTCTGGCCATTCTGTTCTGATAGAGCTGACCGTGGCAAACTGCATTCATTCTCTTTTCATCTATAAGAGCTAGCTGCTTGTAGCGACTCTCTACCCATTCTGCATCATCAAGTTCGGCTTCCTGTATGATTCTTAAGGAGGGAATTTCTACCTTGCGGGAATGACTGCTTCTGTACCATAAACCAACATATAGGGAGTTGCCCCGGTTGATGTGCGGACTGTGGTGTGGTATCCCAACAAGGCAAATGATAACTTCTCATGCCACTGCTTATGCTTTTCTACCATCTTCCTCAGTATCTTTTTGATATTCTTATTGGTGGCTTCTACAGCTCCATTTATCTGAGGTCTGTAAGCTGTAGAATTCTTGCATTTGATCTTGAAGATTTCACACATGGATTTCATCAGGTCGCTGTTGAGATTGGAACCATTATCAGTGATGATTGACTTCGAAATTCCGAACCGACAAACAATACGGTCGCAGACAAAATCTGCTACTACTTTCTTAGTCACTGCTTTGTACGATGCTGCTTTAACCCATTTGGTGAAATAATCAATTGCCACTAGAATGAACCTATGCCCGTTTGATATGGAAGGCTCGATAGGTCCGATAACATCCATTACCCAAGCGACGAACGACCATGGCGAGCTTGTTGTAGTAAGCTCGTTTGGAGGCACCTTTATCATGTCTGCATGTATCTGACAGCGATGGCATTTTCGGACATACTGGATGCAGTCCGTTTCCATAGTCATCCAAAAATAACCAGCTCGGAGTATTTTCTTGGCTAAGACAAAGCCGTTCATATGCGGACCGCAGGTCCCTGCGTTAGTTTCCTCTAATAGCCTGGATGCTTCCTTTGCGTCGACACCTTAATAACCCCAAATCTCCTCCTATACAGGATTCCTCTGCTATGAAAGAAGTTGTTAGATAATCTCTGAAGTGTGTGTTTCTGGGTAGGATTTGCGAGTTCTGGATATTCTCCTTTCGTCAAATATTCCTTGATATCATGAAACCAAGGTTTTCCATCCGCTTCTTTTTCTACATGAGTGCAGTAAGCTGGCTGATCATAGATCTTTAACGGAATAGGATCAATGAAGTTCTGGTCTGGGTGCTGTATCATGGATGATAGGGTAGCCAATGCATCAACAAACTCATTCTGAACTCTAGGAACATGTTGGAACTCTGTCTTTGTGAACCTCTTCCTCAATTCCTGTACATGATGCAGATAAGGGAGTATCTTGGAGTTCTTGGTTGCCTATTCTTTTTGAACCTGATGTATAAGTAGGTCTGAATCTCCGATCACTAGCGGTTCCTGAATGTTCATGTCAATGGCCATCTTGAGCCCTAAGATGCAGGTTTCGTACTCGGCCATGTTGTTGGTGCACGGGAACCTGAGCTTAGCAGATACCGGATAATGCTGACCGGTTTTTGATACTAGGACCGCTCCTATGCCAACTCCTTTGAAATTTGCTGCTCCATCGAAAACATTCTCCAACCATCATAGGATTCTGCAATATCTTCCCCTATGAAAGATACCTCTTCGTCAGGAAAATACGTCTTTAGAGGCTCATATTCTCCATCCACGGGATTTTCAACAAGATGATCTGCCAGTGCTTGTCCTTTGATTGCCTTCTGAGTCACGTAAACAATGTCGAATTCACTCAGCAGAATTTTCCACTTGGCTAGCTTGCCAGTGGGCATGGGCTTCTGAAAGATGTACTTCAAAGGATCCATTCTTGATATGAGATAATTAGTATAGGCACAGAAATAGTGTCTCAACTTCTGAGCTACCCAAGTCAGGGCACAACAAGTGCGTTCCAATAGAGAATACCGGGCCTCATACGAGGTGAACTTCTTGCTGAGATAATAGGTGGCCTGCTCCTTTCTTCCCGTTTCATCATGCTGCCCTAGAACACAACCGAAAGCTCCATCCAATACTGCAAGGTAGAGTAATAGAGGTCTACTCGGTTCGGGCAGGACCAAAACTGGCGGCGTTGACAGGTATTCCTTGATTATGTCAAAGGCTTTCTGACAATCATCAGTCCATTTGGTAGCGATGTCCTTCTTTAACATCTTAAAGATTGGCTCACAAATGAGAGTGGATTGAGCTATGAACCGGCTGATGTAGTTAAGTCTTCCCAAGAAACTCATAACCTCTTTCTTGTTCTTCGGTGGTGGCAATTCTTGGATGGCTTTGACCTTTGACAGATCCAGTTCTATTCCTCGACAACTCACAATGAACCCAAGTAGTTTTACGGCAGGAACCCTGAATGCACATTTGACGGGATTCAGCTTCAAGTTGTACCTTCTTAGTCTGTTGAAGAACTTCCTAAGATCTTTCGTGTGGTCATTGGCTCTCTTGGATTTGATGATGACGTCGTCTACATATACCTCAATCTCTTTGTGTATCATGTCATGGAGAATAACAGTCATGGCCCTCATGTAGGTGGCCCCAACATTCTTTAACCCGAACAACATCATCTTGTAACAATACATCCCCCACGGCGTAATGAAAGCCGTTTTCTCCGCGTCTTCCTCATCCATCCATATCTGATGATACCCAGCAAAACAATCAACGAACGACTGCAGTTCATACTTGGCGCAGTTGTCAATTAGAATGTGTATGTTCGGCAAGGGGAAGTCGTCTTTCGGACTGGCCTAGTTGAGATCTCGGTAGTCGACATAGACTATAACCTTCCCGTCCTTCTTTGGAATTGGTACAATATTGGCTAACCATGTTGGATACTCTACTACCCTGAGAACCTTGGCTTTGACTTGCTTGGTAACTTCTTCCTTGATTTCAAACTCATGTCAAGTTTGAACTTCCTGAGCTTCTATTTTACTGGTGGACATGTCGAATCGGTTGGCAGTTTGTGAGCTATAATAGATGTACTGAGACCAGTCATGTCATCATAAGACCAGGCGAATATGTCCTCATATTCCCTTAGAAATTCCGTGTACTCTTTTTTTTTCTAATGGTGACAGATGAATGCTAATTCGTGTTTCTTTGACATTTTTTTGTGTCCCCCAGATTGACATTCTCAATTTCATCCAGGTTAGACTTAGGTCTGTTCTCAAAATCCACAACTTCTTTAACAACCTCTTCTGGTATATCATCTTCTTCTGAGTCCATATCCGTTTGTTGCATTGCCTTGTCACACGTCACAATCATCGGTTCATCAAGATAAGTAATAGTAATGATGTGTGAATAAAGTAAACGATAAAAAGTAATAAGAGTAAGATTTATAAGAAACCAAAATGCTTTGGTAAGTTTTTATAACTGTGTTGAACATTGGAGCTCTTATTTCAATATTAAAAACGCAGAAAGAAAGTCAATTAGCGAAAAAATAAAGATAATGCATGGTGCTTTGTTCAGCCTTGCTACCCCGAAGCTTTCTGGGCCTTGGTGGTTCTGATGGACCAATTGTTGAGGCGTGCTCCTCGGCTCACAGCTTGTATAGAAGGGCTTTCCTCCCCCTCCTCCTCGAAAATGACACAACAGTCCATATTATCATCTTCCAAAAACAAATTTCTCATCGCCGCCAGTGTTTCCTCTTCTCCCGACCCATATATGACATTGGCGGGCCGGAAAATCTGTTCCAAGCGAGGTATTGGATGCTCTAGTGGGTAGTAGGGACTGCGCCATGGTGGTGACCAGTGGTTGAATTCCTCCCAAGTGTATTCATATCCCAAACCAAAAGTGGTACCATGTTTCTTCAACTTGATAGGCTTAGCGATTCCTTGGAGATTCTTGCCAAGTCCCTTGCCAGGTTCGTATCTATACCAATTCAGTATACTTTCAATTTTGCTATCCCACCATTTGTCTTTGTCCACGGTGTTGACTCGCTCAATGTGATGATAGGTTTCTCCGTCTATCTTCCTTCTTCCTACGATTGCTGGGATGGTCTGGCGACTGTATATGGGATTGCTATCGTCGCCGTGAATAATTACCTCTTGGTGATTCCACTCGAATTTCTCTACTTAATGCAGGGTTGATGCCACAGCCCCAGCGGCATGGATCCAGGTCCATCCCAATAGCAAGTTGTAAGATGCCGGGACGTCTATCACTTGAAAATCAATGTAGAACCAAGTCGGTCCCATTTGCAGACACAAACTGATTTCCCCAATAGTGGACCTTTGGGATCCATCGAAAGCTTTGACATTGATGGCTCCATCCTTGATCTCATGCAGGCTCTTTCCCAATGTTCTGAGAGTCACCAATGGACAAATATTGAGGCTAGACCCTCCGTCAATCAGGACTCTGGTGATGAAATGATCTTCGCACTGCACCATGATGTGCAAGGCCTGGTTGTGGCTTAGCCCTTCAGGTGGCAGCTCATCTTCGTGGAAAGTGATCTTGTGACTCTCCAATACTTTCCCCACCATGTTTTCCATTTCTCCTCCAGTTATGTTCCTGGGTACATATGCCTCGCTCAGCACCTTCAATAAGGCATTCTTATATGCATCAGAGCTTTGTAGCAGAGCCAAGATAGAGATCTGGGCTGGCGTTTTGTTCAACTGATCAATGATCGAATACTCTTTGGCTTGTATCTTCCTCCAGAGATCATCAGGCCCAGTTTCAATGATAGTTGGTCATCTAGAGGCCTGCTTACTGGACTCGGCTAGGTGTTCTGGGGTATAAACCCTGTCGGTTCTTGTCATACCCTGTGTTGCAATTGCTTCTCCAGATTTGGTTTTCCCTTTCCTTCTCACCTCGGCGGTTTAATCCCATGGTATGGACTTTGGGTGGAACGGTGTTAAGGCTATCATAGCCACCGGGATGGGTACCTTTGCCTTGGATGGTAACACAACCACTTCGAATGGTACATGTGTCTTTGGAGACCCAAAAGCGACCTCAATAGGTCCCGGTGTCTTTGCAGAAGAAGGTGCTTCAAATTCAAGTGGTATGGACATGTCTACTTCAATGTTTTCAGAAGGCTAGATCTGGACCACAATCGGATTAAGTGTGACCATTGGTTCCTTTGGCTCGTCACCTTCAGCGATCAATCCGATCGACCCTTTGGGGTCCCAATCATCCTCTATCTCAATCATGTGAACGCCCTCACCCTTGTGGTCGGGCAAAGGGTTATTGCGGACATTCGTAGCTGACTCCTTTGCTATGATGATCTTGTTGTCAATCAAAGCTTGGATCTTATCCTTCAGAGAGCGGTACTCATCAATGGTATGCCCTTTCATGCTGGAATGGTACGCACAGGTTTTGTTTGGGTTGACCCATTGGGAGGTGTTTTCGGGGTTTATGGCAGGGATGGGGGTGATGTAACCAGTAGCTTTGAGCCTTTCATACAGCTGGTCGATAGGTTCGGCAATGGCGGTATACTGTTTGGGGGTCTGCGGTCAAAGTTTGGTCGGGGTCTAGGAAAGTTTTGGCGGGTGGGAGGTGGTTGATAGTGAGAGGGTTGAGTGTTGTAGGCTTGATAGACATGTACGGGTTGGGAATATCTGGGCGAAGTGGGTTGACATGTGGGAGGTGGAGGTGATTGGTAAGTAGGTGGTGGAGTTTGGTAAGAGGGCGAGGGTGCTTGGTAATTTGGGGTAGGTTGATATGTGAGTGGAGGTATTGGATTGGTTTGGTATTCAATTGGGGATTTTGTTCTTTGTGCAACCATCACGGCGCTCACATCCCTTTTCTTGGACATGCCACCAGATTGTAGAGCCTTGTTGGTGGCCTGCAAAGCTTCAAAGTTAGTGACCATACCACTTTTGATACCTTCCTCAATCCTTTCCCCTAGCTTGATGATGTCGGAAAATTTCTGGCTTTCAATCAACATTAACCTTTTATAGTACTGTAGGTCTTGAGCTCAGACGAAAAACCTGTTCATTTGTTCTTCTTCTAAAGAAGGTCTGACCTAAGCGGCTTCTGATCTCCAACGAGTAGCATACTCGCGGAATGTCTCTGAGGGTTTCTTCTTTAAGTTTTGGATGTAGAACACGCCTGGTGCATTTTCCGCATTGAACCTGAACCTATCCATGAAATCGGACGCCATACTTACCCAATTTGACCACTTCTTAGGGTCTTGGTTGATGTACCAAGACAAAGAATCTCCTTTCAGACTTCTCATAAAGAGTTTCATGCGAACCTTTTCATCCCTTCCTACTCTGACCAGCTTGTCGCAGTACGTCCTCAAATGGACTCTGGGATCCCCTGTGCCATCAAACATCTCGAACTTGGGATGTTTGTACCCCTCAGGAAGTTCGACATGTGACTGAATGCAAAGGTCCTCATAATTCAGTCCCTCAATCCCCTTGCTTCCTTTGACACCCTGAACTCGGCTAGTCAGCTTCTTGAGTTCCGCGGCCAGATTCCTGATAAGAGAGTCAGACTCCGGTGTGCTTGAAATAGGTTGAGTATAGTGTGGTGTGGTTTCCACATAGATGGGGGTATTGTGGGGATGATCATTTGTGGAGTTTAGTAGTTCAGGGATGAGCAGTGGGGTGTTGTCTGAATTGTGGCATGCATTGCAGTGGTGATGGGGAGCGGGTTGGTTTTGTGGTTTCGGGATGCTTTGTGGAGGTGTGGGGTTTTGAGTGTTGGCAAAGTTGACATTTGGAGTAGTGAGGTAAAATGACAAATTCGCCAAGTTCCGAACTTGGTCCAGTTCTTCCTGAAACTTCAATAACTTCTGTTCGAGCTGGGAGGCACTTTCCTTGGAAACCTGAATACCCTGAGGAACCTCTACCCTTTAACTGAGTTCTCCTTTCTGATGTTGCTCAAATCTTCCATCTTTCCCTTGTTCTTGTTTCTGATAGGACTCGGAGGAGGAGGAGGTGGAGGGCCCTTAGATCTTCTAGAGTATGATGACGATGCCAGAGTTCACGAACTAACCTTTTGGGGAGGGAAATAAACAAAAGGTAAAAACAAAACGGTAGCAAGTTAGTGCGGATTATGAGAAGAAAACGTTGCAATATTTAAACATATAGTGCAAGAATATAAACCGTGTCCTAATTTGGGAGCCTCGTTGTGCCCGAGGTAGGCCTAGCGACAAGTTGATTTGGAGAACTTATAATGCTAAATGCCTCATTATATTGATAAAAAATAAGGCGAACCCCAAAACTACACAAAAATAGCAGAAAAATAAAATGTTACTAATGGTCGTTGGCCTTATTACATTTTTAAAACAAAAGAAAAGACTCCTAACTACTTGATCCCAGAAGGACCTTCCCCATACTCGACATCTTTAGCTCCATCGAACAGCTTCACTAGGTCACGCAGTCCCAGCAGCAAATAGGCTCTAGCCAAGTGTCCTCCTTCGTTTCCCTCAACGTTCTGGCAGTTTTCAATCCTCTGGATGAACTTCCTTTCCAATTCCACTAAACCCCCCTCCAAATACCCTAGTCACTTGTTGGCGCTGACAACCATATCTTTCCATTATTCAATCAACTTTTGATGGGCTTCTTGAATCTCCTGGTGCTCACTTTCGCATTCCCGTATCCTCTTGCACAATTGGGTGTACTTGACCTGTGATTCAGCCTTTTCATCGATGATCCTGTGACCTCGAACAAACCCAGGTTGGCCCAGAACATTGTGATTATCCTCCAGCCATCCCGAATAGTATGGGGTGCAACCAGCATGGTTTCTGTCTGGCTCGATAGTATCTCTTCCCATGATGATCTTGAAATGCCACATATACTGAACTTGGCACTTATAAGGATTGTCATCAGCTTGGAAATCAGCCCGGAAGTGACTCATCTTGTCGACCCTTGGTATAACCTGCTTCCTACCAGCCTATCTCATGACCCGGAGGGGGACATAAGGGTAGGTTCCTCTTAAACCGATCAGTATCAAAAATGGTGCGTCCCTGGATCGGGCGATGAACTCGTCAGTAGGGAACCATTCGAACATCCATTGTATTTGATCCTCAGTCAGATTTTCAAACAGCTCCACCCATCCTTTGGCATCTTCTGGCTGAGCAAACATGTCGGGCATGTAGTTCATTCGCCTTGGTTGATGGAAAGCTATATGATCGTCCTAGTCTCTCCGCTGAATCTCTTGCCGATATTCACCCCTTTGGAGATGCTCCATGAGCTAGAGCTGGAGTAGCAAGTTTCAGCCTTCGAAGTGTGGGGCTTCTTGTTGACACTTTTCCAAGGCTCGGTACATTTCTGCAACGATCATGGGAACTATGCTAAAGGGTTGCCCACCAATTCCTTCCATTAAGGTTTTAGTGACCATAGCTAGCCTTGTGTGAATCCTTGCTTTCTTCATAGGAAACACTATCATCCCCAAGAAGCAGAACATAAAGACAAAAACCCTTCTGTGGATATGCACCAATGAGGTGAGAGAGAATCCATTTGGATAAGTGCGGTAGGACTTACTATAGCCGTACCTTTCGTACAAATAGTCGAAAGGAATGTAGGAATCCTTCAAACAGGTCAAGTCTATGTTTTTCTTTAGTCCCATCATTTTGAGAAACCCCTACCCTTGCGATTTTCTAGCATAAGCAAACCCGGAGTCTCCCACGGAATACCAGCTAGTCCTCCTATTTCCTCTAGCAGAGGTGTCATCTCAATCTCCCCGAAGCAAAACACAGACCTATCACAGTCCCAAAACAGAGTAGCAGCTTCTATGATTTTTTTGTTGGGTTGGACCTCCAGGAGAGAAGGAAAATTTCCTAGGTATTTCCAGACAAGGGCCTGATCACTGGAGTGAAGATCCTCCCACCAGCTTAGAAACCTTGGGTGGATGTTGGTGACCATGCCAAATTTGGGGACTTCGTGCCTCATTTCTGCAAAACAAAGTGTTAGACCCTTACCCCGCCAGACTCGACTATTTAAACCAATAATTAGCATAAGCAGTATTTAGTTCTCTAAATAAATGCACAGAATATGGTAACGTCCATTTGGGTTCCTAAGGAACCCAGTGGACTGTGGACAAGGCTATCTTAAAGAGTCATTATGTGGATAACATAACTGACTCGGCTAGGTTTTGGCAGTAATGCATGCACAATTGAACATAGTAGGGTTTCTATAAGGTATTAGACTGGTACCCTTGAGCGGACAACTCAAGAGGGAAAGGCACAGAACCGTCGACTACACCGTTGATCAACTGGTTTTACTGCAAATACGCCTTTGCCAAATTTAGGGGGTAATGATATCGGAAGGGCGCAACCACTCATTATAAGCGTTGCTATGGTATTTTATTTGGCGAGTGGAATATGATGTTGAATATGCAGTTACAAGAATGAAATAAGTTGTCATGTATTTGCGCGTCCATAAAGTAATGATTACAATAATTGCTCATAATTACAACAGTATTAAAGGAAAGCAGTAAAGGAAAGCATTAAAGAAAAGAAACAAGGAGCCAAATCAGTTTTGTAATAGAAGAGAAATAAAGACATTAAATAAAGGCAATGAAGAAACAGTAAATTCACAAATAACATGACATGGTAAAAGCCTAAAAGAAATTTCCCCAGCAGAGTCGCCACGCTGTCGCGCCCCCTTTTTTCTCGCGAAATCGGGCTTGTGACATTTGGGAGGACAACTCATTCCCACTTGAAAATTGGGTTTTGGAACTTGAAGAGTCGCCACCTAATGATTAAGTGCATTAGGACACTAAGAAGGGTTTGAGTTTGAAGAACCGGAGTTTGGGTAAGGGCTAGAAATTATCTCGAGGGGAAGGTGTTAGGCACCCCTCAAGATCCACTAGTGTGGTTCCCAACCATGTTACAATTGTGACTTTACATAATCAAATAAGCAATTAAGGGCCTCAAATAGAAGGGGATTTTCACATATTATTGCAAACAAATTGAAAGTTTGAAGAGAATAAGAAAAGCAGAAATAGTTCGGACAATAAAACAAGGTAAAAGAGAGGGGGGTCCTAGGTTTACAAACAATATAGATCACATCAATGCAATACCTGGCAATCGCTCCTCAAAAGAGGGGTTGCGCGTGATATTAGCGCACCGGTCATCATATCCATATCTACCCTTCCCACCCCATTAAGGTAGTACAGCGCAGAATGGTGTCGTTACTTATTGCATGCTAGTACCCACCCCAATCCTATCAGTCCCGGAGGCATTTGGGACTACTAGTCCTAAAGGAAAGCAAATTTGGCTTTTCGGAGTTTTAAAAGGATAAAATTCTAGGGCGACAATCAAAACATATAAGGCAGGTATGGGGAGAACACATAACAGTTTAAAGGGCTCAAACAGGCCTCCTCATTTAAAGAGACAAATTGGCTAGCATGACTTACAAGTACTGGTTATGGTCTGAAATCAAATTAAAGCGTAGGATAGGCTGATTCATCACATATTTCTCAGATGAGGAGTCCGAATTAGCCTTTCCTGGTTGTAATTTATCAAAGACTGATGCAGTTAATTAATTACCTAATGGTTTGCCTAAGTGAGACCTATAGGCATGATATCTAATAGTGGTTACTCCGATTTTAAAGAAGTCTTACTGATTGTAGAAAACACATAAGTTCTGTAGATGTTAAATGACATTACCACTGATTTTAGACTTGTAGATGAAGTAAACGAATCAGATTCAACTGGTTACTCCTATAGGCCTGATTTCTAGGCGTTGTTGATTTTAAGACGATTATAAAAGTGCAGGAGTCCTATAGACATGGTATCTAGAATGAAACTTATTATTACTTAACCTATAACTGTTTGCCTAATGATAGATGTAAAATGTAGAAATGCAGATAGGCAGGATTTCTATATGACATGCATGAATGCAGAAAACTACAGGCAGGATTTCTATATGACGTGCATGAATGCAGAAAACTTATAGGCAGGATTTCTATATGACGTGTATGAATGCAGAAAACTTATAGGCAGGATTTCTATATGATGTGCATGAATGCAAAAAACTTATAGGCAAGATTTCTAATGCGGAAGTGCAGAAACTATAGGCAGGATTTCTAATACGGGAGTGCAGAAACTATAGGCAGGATTTCTAATAGAATGCGGAAGTGCAGAAATTGTAAATGGTAACACCTATGAGCATATTGTCTACCCTTTTGCATATATGAGTGACCCTCCCCTTTCACTAGAACCCCATAAGTTACTACAACATATTACAGACCAGAATGAATTAAGAAAAGTAAAATTACATCAGAAATTAAGCTACAACCAAGGAGCCTAATTCAGACTCAAGGTCCAACAATATGAGGTGAACCAACTTCCAGGATCAGGTTTCCAAAGCCTTCTCTTATTTGGGATGTGTCAAAGTTCCTAAAGAGCCTTAAATGGACTCTGGGTAGTTCTTACAACCCAAATATATTGCAAAATTAAGAGCATAGTGCAGTGTGGAAATACCAGCCCTCAGATGTCCAAGTTCAGAGGGAACTCAAGGTCCCAAAGCAAGGCTCATAAGAGGGGGGCAGAACTTGGAATCTAAGAGTAAATGTAAGTGCACAAGGGGGAAATCAGGGAGAGCCATGGAAGGCTGGTGGTCATGCCTGGCAATCAGGAGTGCTGGCCCACCCCTAACTAGCCTATTAGCCACATTTGAGAGTTAGGATCCATTGAGGATCAAGTTCAGACCTAAGCAGCAATTTGGATGCTGTCAGGCCATGAACCTTAATACAGAACATGAACAACAAAGTAGACAGGAGTGTAGAAACTGTAAAATAAACACATAGGGATGGTACTGAAATCAAAACTAAGGCATACCAGTTTCAGGGAAACAAATAAGTGAAAGTTGAAGTCTTGTAAACCAAATTGCAAGCAAATAGTACAAAAGATCTCAAAAGAGAGTAGAGTATTGAAAGAGCATTGTAATTGAGAGGTGTGCATGTAAAGTGTTGAATTTAAAGTGTTGAACTGAAGGTTCAAGGTGTCTAAGTGCAGAAGGGTCGTGCCCCTTTTATAGTGCAGAAAACAAGTAAGAAAAGGTAAGGGAATAGTTTGCAATCAATCGTATAGAATCTCCCTTCAGTTAAGGGATTCTGATTTCAAATGGGTAGAAGACAATTAAGAAAAGAATTGGATTAAAATCTTTTCCAAAGTAGTACAAGAAGGGTAAATACACAGGGTTTATTTAAGGCAAAAGTCCAATGGTACACGGTTTGTGAAAATAAGGAAAGAGAATCAATCAAACAACCATAGAAATCAAAATTACAAGTTCAATTCGAATGAACCAAGTCAGAAAAAGGTAAAGGAGGTTCAATCAAAGAAAATCAGTAACAATCAATCAAACCCCCATTAGAGGATTTCAAAATCAATCATTACTTGGTAAACCTTTTGAAAGCAGAGTTTCTCATATATAAAGCACACAAATATGTGAATCAAGAAGGAACTGTCATGTTACTTAGAAAAAAGTCTAACATAGAAAGGTTCAGAATCATAAGCAAAGGGATACGAGTTCAGTTTGTAGACTCATAATGAGTCTGAGAGTCCAGGGTCGCAAAGTAGAACCCTTGTCCAAGATAAAACTTGCCAAAACCCAAAGCCTAGGGTTTTAAACTTTAATCAGAAGTAGAGACGAAAGGACAGATAACAGGCTTAGAGGTCTCTTTCAAAGACTCATTAGAAACAAACAGACATGATACACAGTCAAGAGCATAGAGAATACGTTTTGAGAAAAACTCAGAACTTAAACAAGTTCAGAAGAAAAAGTGATACAAACTTAAGAAGCGGTAGATAAAACACATTTAGCAAGAACACGAACAGAGTCCAGTAAAGCAAACAAAATTAAAGAACTTAACAGTAAACACATATAGTAGAAGAGTAATGAAAACATAACAAGGATAATCATGTGAGCACAGGAGTAACATGTATAAAAGAAAAGTAGAAGGACAGTACATGCGTAGCAAAAAGAAGTCACAGAACTACAGAGAAAGAACCTCGAATATCTTAGGGTTTCGGATAAAACCTAGAAATGAGAAAGGCTTGGAAGTAGGTCCGATCTTGAGTCGGATGAGTTAGAATCAGGCTCCTAATGCTTGAATATGCCGGAGCATGGCCGGAGAAGCCATAGAACTGCAGATCTGAGAAGGATCTGAAGAGAGCCATTGGAGTCAGTCCTCGAAGCTTCGAATAACAACGGTTTGATGGTGAGAGAGGGAGAGTACATGTCATCCATGGCCTAAAACGCCATGGATTCCAGTAGAAACATGGTAAAATAAGGTGAGAGATGGCTATGGTTTCGGAGAGCTTGAGAGTGTTTTGAGAGACGAAGGGTTTCAAGGCGGCGGGTCAGGTGAGAATGAGAGAGATTAGGGTAGTCGTTTAGGTTTAATTAGGAGAGGGCTATTTTTGGCCGTTGATCTTGAGTGATCAACGGTCCATATTTAAGTGGTAGGTGGGGAACGGGTTGGGTTATTTAAAATCGGGTCGTGGATTGGGTAAAAATTGGAATTGGGCCGGTCCGGTTGGGGTTAGGATTGGGATCAAATTGAGGTTAAAATTGAAATGAAATGGGCCTGTAATTGAAATGAAATGGGGCTAAATGTTAAATAACCAGTTTTTCCTTTTATTTTATAAAAAATAAGTTTAAAAGTAAATTAAAAGTACTAAGACAATTAATAATATATAAATATCAATTTAAAAATACTGAAACCAATTTTACAATTATAAAATGCTATTAATCTTAAAGTAGGCTAGAATTGCAATTATATGCAATTTAGTCTTTTAAATGCCAAATAAATTTGTAAATATGTACAAATATTATCTTAACTATATTTTGGTATAAATATGGGAATAAAATAAATTATTCACCAAAATTGATGATTTTGGGAATAATTATGGATTTTGTACTACTAAAATGGATAGTAAATTGATTTTAAAAACTCTTCAAAAGATCGGAAAAAATACTAAAACACTTGGGTATGCTTATGTACGCATATATATGCTATTTTGGGTATCAACAGTGCGGACCGCACAAAGTCGACTGCGGCCGCATTAGGTGATTCAGAGAGATGGCAAAACTAGGCTTCAGCCAATGCAGTCGCAGTCCACATTGCATGGTCCGCGGTGAAGGTTCCGCGGCTGCATTGTCTTTTTGTGCGGTCCGTGGAAGAGAGATTCAGAGAGATGACAAAAACTCGGCTTCAGGCAACGCGGCCGCGGTACACATTGCGCGATCTGCGGTAAAGGTTCCGCGAAGGCACTACCATTTTGTGCGGTCCGCGGAAAAGATATTCAGAGAGATGGAAAATGCCAATGCGGTCCCTGGTCATGGTTGTGCGGACCGCGACAGCTGCCTTTGCGGCCGCAGTCCATTCTACGCGGTCTGCGGAGCCCAAGTCAGAGAGCCCAGAATTGAAGTCCAAGAGCCTAGCGTGGCCGCGGTCCATTTTATGCGGCCCGCGCTGACCCCGCAGGGGTATTTTTGTCTAGTTTTTTCAGCCTAGTATAAATAGAACATTTTACCATTTTTAGGTCATCAGATATATCCAGAACTTAGCTGCGCTCGTGGGAACTTCATCTGTAGCCATTTTTGGCATCTTAGCTTCAAATTAACGATAGATTCTTGTATTTTAATTTAGTATTTAATTAATATGCCTTGTTCTTCATCTATTTCTCTATTTTTCTCCTTCAAGCATGAGTAGCAAAAACCATTAGCTAGGGTTGAGACTCAACCCTAGTGTGGGTAATTGATGGGTGTTGCCATCTATTGTTAGATTGACCATGGGCGTTTGTTATTTGGGTTAATTTTATGGTTTAATCTATGAATTGGTGGTTGCAAACACTGGTTTGTGCTAAGTTGACTTGGCTCTTCTTGAGAAAGAGAGCCTAAGTCTCCAAAATTGACCCAACAAGGAATTGGGATGGACTCAAGAGAATTGATAGTCCCAATTAAAGGGTTAAACCTCGAGAGAGTAATTACCCAACTTGAACCCTAGTTTCTTGAGATAATTTGCCTACCTGTTTGGTCTCGAGAGAGTCAATTGGGCAAAATCACTCTCTCTACCGAGAGGTGTGAGAGTGGGTAAAATTGTGCAACAGCTATAGAATAAGCCCCAATTATGTCAATCGAACCTTAGTAACATCTACCCGTCAATTAGCCACCTAGGTAATGCCACGACCCTAGTGCCTTTCTTCCCATTAGATACAACTTAGCAATTATCTCGTAGCATAATCTAGTTTCAATTAATAATTTGATAATAGTAGTTTATTATCGAAAACCCAAAAATGTATGGAAGTGACATTAGGAACAAATACACAACTCTAGTCTAAATAAATACTCGACTCCATTCCTAGCTCCCTGTGGAAATCGATCCCGACCCTCATATCGGGTAAAAGTTATTGTGACCCTCTCTTCCTACCTTTTAGTAGTGTGGAGTTGGCAGAGATTACTTTTTGGCGCCGTTGTCGGGGATCTAACAGTTTTGGCTATCTATTTAGTTAGTTTTGGGTATTGTTCTTCTTTCCTTCTTTGTTACTTACTTGTTTGTGTCATTACTCAGGTACCGACATGGATTTAAACAATGCTAATGATCCTCTTGGAAACGTGATAGCGGGGGAGGAGGTAGATGATCTTGAGCAAGATGAGGTGCCTCTTGCACCTCAAGGTCAATAGAGAGGCCGGAATGCCAATGCTAATCCAAATGACAATATTCCAGACCCTCCCCTGGTTCCTCCAAGAGTGGCTCCCAGAGTATTACCGAACCAGGGATACGCAAGTGCTATTGTCCCACCCCGAATCCGGGCGGGCAACTTTCAGATAACCAATGTGATGTTGACCTAACTTGAGTATCGTGGGTACTTCACGGGCACTGCAAATCAAAATGCCTACAAACATCTCAAGGGGTTCGTAGATACATGTTGGGGGGGCAAACAGACGAATGTGTCCGAGGATGCGTTGAGATTGAGACTTTTCCCGTTCTCACTTTGGGGGAAAGGCATTGGATTGGCTTGAGAGACTCCCCAACCATTCCATCACAACTTGGGATGAGTTGGCGGATAGGTTTGTTGCCAAATTCTTCTCTCCTAGTCATATGACGGCACTTCGAGATGAAATACTAGCCTTCAAGCAAGAGCCAACAGAACCTTTGCATGAGATTTGGGAGCGGTATAGAACGATGGTGAAGGAGTGCCCAAATAATGATATGACCGAGGCCATGATCCAACAAACCTTCTACCAGGGCATAAATACTACAAATCAATGCATTGTTAACCAATTGGCCGGGGGCAATTTTATGAAACTTTCTTATGAGGAGGCATGTGATGTACTTGATGAAATGGCGGACACTTCTTCAGCATGGAAGAGTAGAGCAAATGTGCCTCAAGGTGAACTTACGGTTATCCATTTGTACAAGGAATTACATGATCACAGGCAAGCGATAGCTGAACTTACCACTACGATGAATCAATTGGCTAAGGCACAATTGCAACAAGTTCAGAATCCTTGCCAAGTGAATGCCATGGAGGGTGTTAGTATGCTTGTCAACGAGAGAAGGCAAATGAGGCAACAAAATCAAGGAAATTCTGAGCAATTTGTTGATGAATATGATGGGTGTCAAAATGATGGTTATGATGACCAAAGCGAAGAGGTACAATATGTCAACAACTATTAAGGCAATAGAGGCAACTCTTCAAACCAACAATGGCGACCCCAAGGAAATTGGGGCAATCAACAACAAAGTGGTGGAAATTGGAACAACAACCAAAACAACAATTGGGGTAATCAGAACAACAACCAAGGCAACTGGAATGGAAATAACAACAACTGGGGCAACAACAACAATCAAGGCGGGTGGAACAACAATGGAAACCAAGGCAATTGGGGGCAAGGCTTTCAAAGGCCCCCAATGTACCAACAACCGAACAATCCACACCCTTTCCCTTCTCAAGGTCCTAGTTCCTCTAGTAATGATATGGGTAGAATTGAAATGATGTTCGAGCAGATGATGAATAGGAATGTGGATTCGGATGCACAGTTAGCTTCTCACAACACCTCTATCCGAAACTTGGAGGTGCAATTAGGCCAAATCTCTACCAACTGATACGGTAGTGAACCCAAAGGGTGGAAATAACAATCATGTGATGGCGGTTACAACAAGAAGTGAGAGAGGCGGTGATGTGAATGCCTCAAAGCAAAAGCAAGTTGTGGATGAAGATGTTGAGTTGCGGGATGATGATGTACCTTTGATTGTTGAAGATGTGGTTGAAGAGAATGTGAACAATGATGTGACGATTGATATTGGTGAGGCCGAGGTAGAAACCCAAGATGCCATGAACCGTCTAGGGAACACGTGATTGACATGCCCGAGCCGGTTGTGCCAAAATCCAAGGCTCCTCTGCCAAGGCCACCTCCACCTTATCCTCAAAGGCTCACAAAGCAGAAGAATGATAATCAGTTCAAAAAGTTTATTGACATGATGAAGAGCTTATCTATTAATGTGCCTCTAGTGGAGGCACTTGAACAAATGCCGGGTTATGCAAAATTCATGAAGGACTTGGTTACAAAGAAGCGTTCTATGGACTGTGAAACTATAAAGATGACTCACCAAGTTAGTGCTATAGTGCATTCAATGGCCCCAAAGCTTGAAGATCCCGGTGCTTTCACCCTTTCTTGCACCATTGGAAGTGCGAATTTTGCCAAAGCTCTTTGTGACTTGGGAGCTAGAATCAATTTGATGCCCTACTCGGTTTCCAAAAACTTGGGTATCGAGCAACCTAGGCCAACTTTAATGAGACTTCAAATGATGGATCGATTGATGAAGCGACCTTTGGGCATTATTGATGATGTGCTTGTCCGGGTGGACAAATTCATATTGACGGTCGACTTTGTGATTTTGGATTGTGAGGTGGACTATGAGGTTCCTATTATCTTGGGAAGACCTTTCCTTGCAACGGGGAAGGCATTGGTTGATGTTGAAGCGAGTGAGCTCACTTTCCGAGTGGGAGATAAAAAGGTCGTTTTCCACATTTGCAAATCTATGAAGCAGCCCAATAGCACCGAGGTATGCTCATTTGTAGAACCTGTCACAACAGTGATTGTGGATGATACCAGTGTTATGATAAACATGGAAGATCCTCTTGAAGCAGTGCTCTTGAACATGGATGTCAATAATGATGCTAGTAGAGTGGAATGTGTCAATGCGCTACATGGGATGGGCTCTTATTCTTATGAGCCGCAGAAGCTATCTTTGGATCTTTAAAATCAGAAAACTCCACCAACAAAGCCATCAATTGAGGAGCCACCGGTGTTGGAGTTGAAACCACTTCCTCCACACCTCAGGCACGAATTCTTGGGTTCAAATGCTACTTTACCAGTTATTATTTCTTCTTGCTTTACTAATATGCAGGTTGAGGCCACTTTGTCGGTGCTTCAAAAGCGAAAAAGGGCAATTGGATGGACTCTAGCTGACATTCGGGGAATAAGCCCCGCATTTTGCATGCACAAAATCATCTTGGAGGAGGATGCAAAGCCGTCCTTGGAGTATCAAAGAAGATTAAATGAGGCGATGCAAGATGTGGTGAAGAAAGAGGTTATCAAGTGGTTAGACGCCGATGTGATTTATCCTATTTCTGACAGTTCTTGGACTTCTTCGGTGCAATGCGTGTTGAAGAAGGGTGGTATGACTGTGGTGACCAATGACAACAATGAACTCATCCCTACTCGCACGGTCACTGGGTGGAGAGTATGTGTGGATTACCATAAGCTAAACAAGGTGACTCGAAAAGATCATTTCCCATTGCCATTCCTTGACCAAATGCTAGATCGTCTTGCGGGGTGTGCTTTCTATTGCTTCTTGGATGGTTAATCGGGGAACAATCAAATTTTAATTTCCCTAGAGGACCAAGAGAAGACAACTTTTACATGTCCTTACGACATATTCGCTTTCTCTCGAATGCCGTTCGGATCGTGTAATGCTCCGGCAACCTTCCAACATTAGATGATGGCTATTTTCACCGACATGGTGGAAGATATATTGGAGGTTTTCATGGATGATTTCAGAGTGGTTGGGGATTCTTTTGATGAGTGTCTAAAAAATTTGGATAGAGTATTGGCCCGGTGTGAAGACACAAATCTCGTACTCAATTGGGAAAAATGTCATTTCATGGTTGAAGAGGGTATAATGTTGGGTCACAAAATCTCGAAGCGAGGAATTGAGGTTGACAAAGCCAAGATAGAGGTGATTTCAAGACTTCCTCCCCCTATTTCTGTCAAAGAGGTGAGGAGTTTTCTTGGGCACGCGGGTTTTTACCGGAGGTTCATAAAAGATTTTTCCAAAGTGGTACACCATTTGTGCAAGTTGCTAGAGAAAGATGCAAAGTTCTTGTTCGATGAGAGTTGTATGCAAGCATTCGAGCTTCTCAAGCTCAAGTTGACTTCTACCCCCATCATTACCGCATCAAATTGGAGGTTGCCTTTCGAGCTCATGTGTGATGCTAGTGACATTGCAGTTGGGGTTGTTTTGGGCCAAAGAATCAACAAAATGTTTCATTCGGTGTACTACACAAGCAAGACCATAAATGAGGCTCAAAGGAACTATACAGTCACCAAGAAAAAGTTGTTGGCTATTGTGTTTGCTATGGAAAAGTTTCGACCTTACCTTATGAGAGACAAATTTATAGTGCACACCGATCATACTGCCCTTAGGTATTTGATGACCAAGAAAGACTCCAAGGAGAGATTGATGAGATGGGTGTTACTTCTTCAAGAGTTTGATCTAGAAATTGTTGACCGGAAGGGTAGTGAGAATCAAGTGGCGGACCATTTGTCTCGTTTGGAGGAGGGGAGGCCTTGTGACGGCCTTGAGATCAATGATTCATTTCTCGACGAACAACTCATTGCGGTGTCAATAAGGATATGCCATGGTTTGCCGATGTTGCCAATTACCTTGTGACCAGAATAATCCCGTATGAGCTCTCTTCTAACCAAAGGAAGAAGCTCAAGCGGGATAGTTTGGATTTCTATTGGGATGAGCCATACTTGTTCAAGATTTGCACGGATGGTGTGATTTGTAGATGTATCCCGGAGGAAGAACAATTGAGTATCTTAGAGGCTTACCATTCTTCACCCTATAGTGGCCATCATGGTGGGGTGAGGACCACCTCGAAAGTTCTTAGTTGTGGATTCTATTGGCCCACCATGTTCAAAGATGTGGGAGATATGGTGAAGAGGTGTGATGAGTGCCAAAGAGCGGGCGGAATTTCAAAAAATGATGAGATGCCTCTCAATACGATTCTAGAAGTGGATATCTTTGATGTTTGGGGCATCGATTTCATGGGTCCATTTGTTAGCTCTTGTGGGAATACTTACATTCTTGTGGCGGTTGACTATGTCTCAAAATGGGTTGAAGCCGTGACTTTGCCTAATAATGAAGCCCAGAGTGTTGTGGTATTTCTTAAAAAGAGCATCTTCACAAGGTTTGGCACTCCTCATGCGATTATTAGTGATGGGGGGTCTCACTTTTACAACAAGTCTTTCGACATGTTGCTTTCCAAGTACGGTGTCAATCATAAGGTTTCTACCCCCAATCATCCTCAAGCTAGTGGTCAAGTGGAAGTCTCCAATAGAGAAATTAAGAGCATCTTGTCAAAAACTGTCAATGCTAATAGGACCGATTGGTCGAAAAAGTTGGATGACGCTCTATGGGCTTATCGGACAGCTTACAAAACTCTGATTGGTATGTCTTCGTATCGGTTGGTGTTTGGAAAAGCTTATCATCTTCCGGTTGAGTTAGAGCACAAGGCCATGTGGGCTTTGAGGAAGTTGAATTTGGAATGGGATGTTGCGGCAAACCTTCGTGTTGAACAACTCAATGAGCTCGATGAGTTTAGATTCCATGCCTACTCAAGTTCATCCTTGTATAAGGACAAAATGAAGTACCTTCACGACAAATATGCTCGGGGTAAGGAGTTCAAGGTTGGAGATATGGTTCTCTTGTTCAATTCCCGGTTACGTCTGTTTCCGGGTAAGCTCAAGTCAAAGTGGAGTGGGCCATTTGAAGTTGTGTTTGTGACCCCATTTGGTGCTCTTGATCTAAGGAACAAAAATGATGAAGTTTTCAGAGTTAATGGGCACCGGGTCAAGCATTATCTTGGAAAACTTGATGACAACCACGTGGTGACACTTCTTTATCTAAAGTGATGTGATGGTAACATGTGTCGTGCCGCGACATTAAATCAAGCGCTTCTTGAAAGGCAACCCATGTCTTTTAATTCTTGTTTTCTTTGATTTTCTTTATAGTGTAGGATTGATTTTTGAGCTAATTGGTTGTGAGATGTTACAGGGATTGTGTTGATACAGTGCAAAACATTTTGGAAAAATTGAACAGTCTCTGAAGTTACCAGTGCGGATGCATTAAACTTTGTGCGGTCCGCACTGGTGAAGGCCAAGTGAGGTACTCTCTGAAGATTACCACCGCGGCTGCATTCCATTTAGTGCGGACCGCGGTGGACCTACACGGTCGCGGTCTGTTTTGTGCAGACCGTGGAGGTTGCCTTCTCAAGCTTCTTCTGAACAAACCCAGCACAGTCCTCGGTCCATTTTGTGCGGCCACGCTGGTAGGTATGATCGGGTCCCATAAGTTTTTCTATAAATAAACCTCAGGGGTCACCGGTTACCCTTTTGGAAAAATTGATTCTCAGAGACCTAAAAATTACTGTTCATCTTCCCTCTTCTTCGTAATAGCTTGTTTGCATTGTGTTTCTTCACTTCTTCTCAAATACCTAGTAACAATTCAACCACTTCTCGTTATTTTAGTTATTTAATTTCATTTTATGGCCTTTTCTATTAACTGTGTAGACTTCTTCCCCCCGTAATTCTTCAATTTTGATGATAGTTTAGTTTAACTATTAAATTTTGTGTGCCTGAGGAGTATTATTAACTGGGTAAATTAAGTAGGGACAAAGTTAGGTGAAAACTTGAACAAAAAGGCAAACCCATGAACCCTAACTCAGTGCCTTGGCTAAGCACCCTCCGCGGACCGTGGTCCCTTTTTTGCGGTCCGCAGTATTCTGATGCGGTCCGCGGTACCACTTTGTGCAGACTGCAATGCTTATGTTCTGAAAGATTGACTTGTTGCCCAACACGGCCGCACTACATTTTGTGCGGCCCGTGCTGGCCCACCGTGGCCGCAATGCTACTTTGTGCGGACCACGGTGGTGAGATTCAGAGGATGAATTTTTAGACCTTACCCCCAATGCGGACCGCGGTTGCTTTTATGCGGTCCGCGGTGCCTTCAGTGCGGCCACACTCCTTTTTGTGCGGTCTGTGGTTCACTGTATCTGCAACATCTTCTGCAACTTTTGGGCTTCTGCTCTGAAATTCATTTTCCACAACTGATTCGCTGCCTGTGCTGATACTAACAAAGCTAGATGTTTGTGCTTGCAGAAAATGGTCAAACAATGAGGCAAAGGCTCGAAACATCCCGGTCGAGGTGATTCGTCCCGGGGAGGGAAGCAAAGAATGGTAAAACTCACTCCCCAGGCTAGAAAAAAACATCAAAGACATAAGGAAGGCCATAAAAGCGGCTGACAGAGCCATTGACAACTCAGGGAGTAAGTACGAGCCCTCCCGGGAGATCTCTTCAGATTCAGTTCCATTATACATCCCGTATCCATAGAGGGCCATACATAGAGACACTCCTCCCTTGTCCCCTGATGCTCAAGCTTCAATCCACATTTCTTCTGGGTCATCTGAGGGCTCAGCAGCAGGTAGTGGGGATGAATACTATACCTCTCCAATAGCTTCAATATCTGGAGAGGGTGCTAGAGGTGATGAGGGAGATGGGGAGTTACCTGGGGGTGGTGTGCCTCAGATTGGGGGTATTGACCGGACTAGAAATCCCGCTATTTGGGAAGATAGATTCGTCAGCCAGGTGGCATTCCACAAGTTTAGGGAATGGTGGCCAGCACGAAAGTTGATTCTTGAGAGGAGATTCATTGACAAAGACCTTCTTCCCTTACACCCCAATGTACATAGACAGTTTTGAGCTCGAGTGGGTTGGGAGCACTTTAAAGATAATTGTGTGAAGGAGAATGAGCACATGGTCAAGGAGTTTTATAGCAATGTGGCCCACATCTTGAAGGGCACTAAAGTGACCAAAGTACGAAACAGAAATGTGGTATTTACCGGGAAGGCACTAAATGAATACTTGGGGTTCAATGAAGAAGATGAGTCCCTTTACAATGAAAAGTTGGCAATGGGCGAGGAGGTTCGTCTGTGGTTAGATTTATACCTGGAAATCCCGAGTACGGTTCCGGAGTGGTTGCAAGCAGGGGTAAAAATACTTTGGAGGACCTTTAACTTTGAGTCTAGGGGTGATTGACTCTTGTGTGTAGTCGACTCAACCCCACTACCCATGATCAGACTATTCCACTTGCCCGGGCTGTTCTTGTTGCATCTATTATGGCGGGATACCCTATAAATGTGGGCAATGTGATGTCCCACATCATTTCTGCAGTGGGGGTTGAGCATGACCGGAACTACCCTTTTCCCAGCACCCTCACTATGTATTTCTGGGACCTGGAGGTGGAGAAAAGACCTTTTGACATCAAGGTCAAACCTGTGGCTCCGTTTTTGTGGTATAGTTTGAAGAGGTCAGACAACCCCAAGGACAAGAATTACAAGCTGCCTACTTCTGCCCCAACTGGCTAGTCTAAAGAGTCGGTTGCGGTAGAGCCCTCCACTGAGCCTGCCTCCACAGTTGTTGACATGCCTCCCGGACCTTCCACTACTGCAGGCCCCTCTACTTCAGCTGGCCCGGGGATTCTATCTTCCCAGGCCCATCCTATCACCGCCCACCAGCTGAGCCAGACACTTCATAGCTTGAACAACTGGATGACGACTGCTTCGTCCAAGTTGTCTACATTGACCTCCACCATTGCGGCTCAGTCGGCACCACATCCAGTGCAGGTACCCTAGTCTATCGAGGATTCACTTAAGTAGATTCTTGCCAACCAGCAGAAGATCCTTGATTCTCAGGCTGCTTGGCTAAGGCAGTGGATTCACATATCAAGGCCCTGAAGGAGCTTGCCAGGGAGCACAAGAAGCTGCACAAAACACGGGCTTCCAAGGAGTTTGTGAAGGAGCTTAGAGCGGATATGGACAGACTGAAGGCAGACCAACTGCTTTTAGATTTGCTATTTGAGGACCCATCTCCAGCAGCAATACCAGCAGCAGAGCCACAGCAGGAGCAGACACAGAGGCTTCCTAAGAAGAAGAGGAAGCTCCCTAGTGCAGATGACGCGATCATCCAGTTGGCGGACCCACCGGAGGCTTCCTCCAGTCAGCCACAGGATGTTCCTGATATTCAGCCCGTCCAGGTCCAGGCCCCAGTCCCATCAGCTGAGCAGCAGGAGACCGGGAACCAGTCTGAGGCTCCCGTGCACATAGAGGACTCGGGGACCATTAATGATCCCATGCAGACGGACACGGCTTAGGGAGTTCTCATATCCTTTCCTTATACTTTTTGGTGCTTATTTGTTTAGTTGGCATTAGGGACAATGCCAGCATTTATTTGAGGGGGTGCGCCCTACATTTTTTACTGTATATATTGTTACATTTTATGTCTTTTTGATCTTCTATTGGTCTATATACAACTTTACATTTAGCTACTTTTATCGCATTTTTTATCTTCCCTTTGGTCTGTATATAAAGTTACAATATTGTATATATTCATCCCCGTTGTATATTCAAATCTCCTATTGTACATATTCATTCTATCTTCTACTTTTGTAAAAATTCCTCGTTTTTAGCTTCTTAGATAGGCTCGTAGCTTTTTTTTCGTTTTTGGCACTTCAATAAGCCTTTGGTTTTCTTAATGCCACGGTTCTTTCCAAATGTGGAGTATTGTGTGAACCGGGTGGCTCTTCCTGATGATGGATGGTGTGACAATCTTCTTAAGGGTTTGAGTCCGTTTTTGTTTTTATTTTTGGTAGCTTATAGTTAAGGGTACCTCAAGCAAAGCTTCACTTGGGCCTAACACATTTGCCTTTGATACCATGATCAAAGACAAGTTGTTGTGTTTAGGGTGGTGAAAGTAGTAACCTTGAGATTCTTGTGTTGACCAAACAATCATCATGTGGTCTTTCGGGACTATTGTGTGCTCAATCGTTTCTAAGGTTGTTGTGGGCCCCCGACTCTATGTCTTTAGCAATCCTTGAGCTTGTGTAGTGAGAAATCGAACTGTGAGTCCAAGTCCCGAGCCAATGGTCTAGAACTTGCCCGGAATGTCTGTTGAGGCGAAATCTTGAGTGAAATTTGGCTTGAGAAGTGATTATAGGCTCTCCTTGATCCAAATGATAGTTGGACAACTCCATAGCCCACCAATGATATAATCCCTAGTTAACCCTGTTGACCCTTAAACCTTTTTCTTTCAAGAACCAATACTATAAGCCTATATCCGTTCTAAAATATACCCTCTTTTGGCACCCGATCTTCCCTTGAGCAATGACAAAAGTTTAAGTTTGGGGGGAGAGACGAGAGAGGGAACAAAGTGGAAAAGGTACTAAAGCGAAGAAAAGGAAGGCAATGAAAAAGAAAAGAAAAGAAAAAGACAAAAAGAAAGCCCAATGTGAAAAAGAATAAAAAGGGATTCAAGAAAAAACAAAAGAGAAAAAAAGGTGTGGAAAAAGTTGGAAAAAGGAGAAACGTTTTGAAATGCATAAGAAAGAGTGACATTATGTCTCTCTAACCCCTTAAAAAGAAGTGAGATACTCAAAAAGTCAAGAAAATTGTGCCAAATGAATCAAAAGAAGTGCTTAAGGGAAGATGGAACCTATTTAGACCAAAAACCTTTCCTACCCTGAACCAAAAGCCTTCACATTGACTTCTCAAAAGCTCTATATGATCTTGAGTTGAATGACGCTTAAATTAGTGGATACTTACATGAGGGGCAAGCATATGGTACTTAGAGCCGGATTTGTGGCCTTTCCTTGAGAGCGATGAGTGAATTCCCATTAACCTCGGTTTGTGTGCTAATACTCTAAAAGGTGAGGTTTGCTTAGGGAGAGTTGAGGATGTGTGAGTTTGGGTTCCACAATAACCAAAGTAATTGAGAGAGTTCTTTGATGTAATGAGTCAACTCTTGATGCTCTTGTGTCACACTTGATCCATAGTTTTTCAAAGTTTAAATGTTGTGAATGATTCATTCGTATTGAGGGCAATTGTTAGTCCCAATTGATGGTTGTTGAGGTAACTTTAGGATAGTTGGAAATACTTAGATTTTCCCTTAAGGGGTGGGTCTTATTTTGTTTGCTTGAGAACAAGCAAAGACTTAAGTTTGGGGGAGTTGATACGTAGGGATTTTAACGAGTTTCATGATCCTTTTTGCCTATGCTTTGATTATAAATCATTACAAAATAGTACCAAAAGGCTCATAAGTTGTGCTTGATTGCAGGTTTGATCGACAAAGTAACAAAATATCAAAGATCGACTCAAAAGGAGTGAAACCTGCTCAAGTATCAAAGACAAAGTAAACTGAGGACAAACAGGCCTAGTGCGTACCGCACAAAGTCGAATGCGGTTGCACTAGGTGATTCAGAGAGATGGCAAAACCAGGCTTCAGGCAACGTGGCTGCAGTCCACATTGCGCGGTCCATTATGAAGGTTCCGTGGCCGCACTGCCTTTTTGTGCGGCCGCGGAAGAAAGATTCAAAGAGTTGACAAAAACCAGGCTTTAGGAAACGCGTCCGCGGTACACATTGCGCGGTCCGCGGTAAAGGTTCCGCGATCGCACTACCTTTTTGTGTGGTCCGCGGAAGAGATATTTAGAGAGATGGAAAATGCCAATGCGGTCCGCGGTCATGGTTGTGAGGACCGCGACAGCTGCTTCTGCGATCGTGGTCCATTCTACAGGTCCGCGGAGCCCAAGTCAGAGAGCCCAGAATTAAAGTCCAAGAGCCTAGCGCGGACGCGGTCCATATTATGAGGCCCGCGCTGACCCCGCGGGAGTATTTTTGTCCAGTTTTTCCAGGCTAGTATAATAAGAATATTTTACCATTTTTAGGTCATCAGATATATCCAGAACTTAGCTGCGCTCGTGGGAACTTCATCTGTAGCCATTTTTGGCATCTTAGCTTCAAATTAACGATAGATTCTTGTATTTTAATTTAGCATTTAATTAATATGCCTTGTTCTTCATCTATTTCTCTATTTTCTCCTTCAAGCATGAGTAGCTAAAACTATTAGCTAGGGTTGAGCAATTGATGGGTGTTGCCATCTATTGTTAGATTGACTATGGGTGTTTGTTATTTGGGTCAATTTTATGGTTTAATCTATGAATTGGTGGTTGCAAACACTGGTTTGTGCTAAGTTGACTTGGCTCTTCTTGAGAAAGAGAGCCTAAGTCTCCAAAATTGACCCAACAAGGAATTGGGATGGACTCAAGAGAATTGATAGTCCCAATTAAAGGGTTAAACCTCGAGAGAGTAATTACCCAACTTGAACCCTAGTTGCTTGAGCTAATTTGCCTACCCGTTTGGTCTCGAGAGAGTCAATTGGGCAAAATCACTCTCTCTACCGAGAGGTGTGAGAGTGGGTAAAATTGTGCAACGGCTATAGAATAAGCCCCAATTATGTCAATCGAACCTTAGTAACATCTACCCGTCAATTAGCCACCTAGGTAATGCCACGATCCTAGTGCCTTTCTTCCCATTAGATACAACTTAGCAATTATCTCGTAGCATAATCTAGTTTCAATTAATAATTTGATAATAGTAGTTTATAATCGAAAACCCAAAAATGTATGGAAGTGACATTAGGAACAAATACACAACTCTAGTCTAAATAAATACTCGACTCCATTCCTAGCTCCCTGTGGAAATCGATCCCGACCCTCATATCGGGTAAAAGTTATTGTGACCCTCTCTTCCTACCTTTTAGTAGTGTGGAGTTGGCAGTGATCAATTACCACCAATTGAACAAAGTCACCATCAAGAACAAGTACCCATTGCCCCGTATCGATGATTTGTTTAACCATTTGCAGGGTGCTAGGGTGTTTTCTAAGATCAACTTGAGACCGGGGTACCATCAGTTGAAGATTCGGGACTCTGATGTTTCGACTAGATATGGCCATTATGAGTATTTGGTGATGTCTTTCGGTTTGACTAATTCCCCATCGGTGTTTATGGACTTGATGAATAGGGTGTTCGGGCCTTATATTGATTCCTTTGTTATTGTCTTTATTGATAATATCTTGATCTACTCACGTCGCCTGGGGGAGCACGAGCAGCATTTGAGAGTAGTGCTTCAGACATTACGAGAGTAGAAGCTATATGCTATCCAAGTGTGAGTTTTGGCTAAAGTCAGTAGCATTTTTGGGGCATGTTGTATCAGGAGAGGGTATTAAGGTTGATCCTAAGAAGATTGAGGCAGTTCAGAGTTGGCCACGTCCCACTTCGGTAGCAGAGATCAGGAGTTTCCTGAGATTAGCAGGTTATTATCGTTGGTTTGTGCAAGGCTTTTCGTCCATTGCAACACCTTTAACTAGATTGACCTAGAAGGGTGCTCCCTTCCATCGGCTGATTGTGAGGCGAGCTTCTAGAAACTCAAGACAGGTTTGACTACAACACCAGTCCTAGTATTGCCTTCCGATTCGGGGATGTATACTATGTATTGCGACACTTCATGCATTGGTTTGTGTTGTGTATTAATGTAGTGGGGGGTTATTGCATATGTTTCACGTTAGTTGAAGATTGATGAGAAGAATTACCCTGTGCACGATCTAGAGTTGGCCGCGATTGTTCATGCTCTTAAGATATGGAGGCATTATCTCTATAGGGTGTCATGCGAGGTTTATACTGATCATCGCAGCTTGAAACATTTGTTCAAGTAGAGGGATCTTAATTTGAGGCAGCGTAGGTGGCTTGAGTTACTAAAGGACTATGACATCACCATTCTTTATCATCCAGGCAAGGCAAATGTGGTCGCAGATGCCTTAAGCAGGAAGGCAGAGAGCATGGGTAGCTTGTCATTTATATCAGCAGAGGAGAGGCCACTAGCTTTGGACATTCAGTCTTTGGCTAACAGACTTGTGAGGTTGGACATTTCAGAGCCCAGTCGGGTCCTTGCGTGTGTTGTTTCTTACTCTTCATTATTGGGCCAGATCAAGGCTCGGTTGTTCGATGATCCGCATTTGGCAGTTCTCAGAGAGACGGTGCTATAGGGTAGTTCCAAGGAGGTTTCTATTGGCAAGGATGGTGTTCTACGACTCCAGGGTTGCCTATGTGTTCCTAATATCGATGGCTTGAGGGAGAGGATTCTAGAGGAGGCACACAGCTCATGGTATTCTATTCATCCAGGTGCTACGAAGATGTATCATGATCTGAGGCAGCATAATTGGTGGCGGCAGATGAAGAAGGACATAGCAGAGTATGTAGCTAGATGCCTAAATTGCCAGCAGGTCAAGTATGAGCATCAGAGGCCAGGTGGTTTACTTCAGCAGATGACTATACCTGAGTGAAAATGGGAGCGTATTACTATGGACTTTGTAGTTGGGTTGCCATAGACTTTGCGGAAGTTTGATGCGGTTTGGGTCATTGTCGACAGGCTGACCAAGTTGGCACACTTCATTCCAATGATGACTACCTATACTTCAGAGAGGTTGGCCTAGATTTACATCCCGGAGATAGTTCGGTTACACGGTATGCCTGTCTCCATTATATCAGATAGAGGCCCTCAGTTCACTTTACATTTCTGGAGAGCTGTACAGGGTGAGTTGGGGACCCGTGTGGAGCTCAGCACAACATTCCATCCTCAATATGATGGATAGTCGGAGCAGATAGTTCAGATATTAGAGGACATGCTGAGATCATGTGTGATTGACTTTGAAGGGCAGTGGGATCAGTTCTTGCCTTTGGCCAAGTTTGCTTACAACAATAGTTATCGGTCCAGCATCGAGATGGCTCCATTTGAGGCTTTATATGGTCGGCGATATCGTTCTCCTATCGGGTGGTTTGAGCTTAGAGAGGCTAAGTTGTACGGTACTAACTTGGTGAAAGATACCTTGGAAAAGGTAAAGTTGATTCAGGAAAGACTTCGCGCAGCACAGTCCAGACAGAAGAGTTACGCGGATCAGAAGGCGCGTGATGTATCATTCATGGTCGGTAAGAAGGTTCTATTGAAAGTCTTACCGATGAAGGGTATTATGAGATTAGGGAAGAAGGTCAAGTTGCGCCCAAGGTTTATAGGCCCATTTGAGGTGTTGAGGCGAGTTGGGGAGATTTCTTATGAGCTTGATTTACCTCCCAGCCTATCAAGGGTTCATCCAATTTTTCACATGTCTATGCTTCATAGGTATCACGCCGACTTGTCTCATGTGTTAGACTTCAGTACTATTCAACTAGATGAGAGCTTGGGTTATGAGGAGGAGCCAGTTGCCATTGTTGATAGACAGGATCGCAGTTGAGATCCAAGAGGATTTCTGCGGTAAATGTCCAGTGGAGGGGCCAACCAGTCCAGGAGGCAACTTGGGAGTTCGAACAGGACATGCGAAGCAGATATCCACACTGTTTAGCACTTCAGGTATGAATCTAAACCCGTTCGAGGACGAACGTTTGTTTAAGAGTTGGAGAATGTATCAACCCGACTGGTCGTTTGCTTTATAGAACCCTGTTCCCCTAAATAAGATTTTCCGTACTTGTTTTTACTGATTTATGACTTGCGAGGATGGTTGGTTCGGGACTTGGAAGAGTTTGGATTAAAATCGGAACACTTGGTTCCTTAAGGTTAGCTTAAAAGTCCAAGTTTGACTTCGGTCAACATTTGAGTAAACGACCTCTGAATTGGGAATTGACAGTTCCAATAGGTTTGTAAGATTATTTCGAACTTGGGCGTATGTCCAGATCGAGTTTTGGATGACCCGAGAGTGTTTTATCACATAATAGTGAAAGTTGGTTCTTCAAGATTTTAAAAGTTCTTTAAATTTGGTTTAGAGCGGGTTTTTGTGGTACGAGGTCTGAACGGAATTCTGAGATCGAAAATAGTTTTGTAGTGTCATTTAAGACTTGCATGCAAAATTTGGTGACAATCCGAGTAGTATAAGTACGTTTCGGCACGTTGGAAGTAAATTGAAGAACTTGAAGTTCATAAGTTTGATTCAATTGACTTTAGGCTGTGATTCTTAGATTTAGCGTTGTTTCGGGCATCCCGAGGATTCGAGCGAGTTCGTTTTATGATTCCAAACTTGTCAGTATATTCGGGCAGGGCCTCGGGGGGCCCAGGCGTCAATCGAACGATGCTCGAGTTAAGTAAGAATTTTGAGAAGATGCTGAAGCTCCAGTTTTGTCATAACCGCACCTGCGGTTGGTCAGCCGCAGGTGCGAGACCGCAGAAGCGGCTCCCAATCGTAGATGCAGCCCAAAGGGGAGGAGCCCAAGTTCCGCAGATGCAGCTCCTCTTCCGCAGAAGCGGAACCGCAAAAGCGGTTCCCAGACCGCAGATGCGGCCTCAGCTAGCCCGGCCCAATTTCATAGAAGCGGACAATTTCTCATAGAAGCGAGACTGCAGATGCGGTCCCCTAACCGCAGGTGCGGAAATCGCTGAAGGCAGTGCCTTCATTTAATATGGGAGTGTGTCATTTTTGACACATTTCATTCATTTCTTGGGCGATTTGGGAGCTTCCAAAGGGGATATTTCAACCTAGCTTTGTGAGGTAAGTTATTTCTACTTAATGTGAGTGTAATACATAGTTTATAGGTAGATTACACCATGTAAATTAGTGAAAATTATGGGTTTAGAGTAAAACCTAGGGTTTTGATAAAAACAAGATTTAACCACGAAATTTGTTATGGAATGAAGTAAAAATCATATATTTTTTATCCTTAGATTATGGGTAACAACTTTCTTCGAAAATTTCTGGAATCCGGGCACGTGGGTACGGGGATGAATTTTAGGAATCTTGGCTTTGGGGTTGGATAATCACTTTAATAGCTAGATTATGAACTTGTAAACCTATAATGAATGATTTTTACACTATTTGAATAGTTTCGGATTATGCGGCTCCGATTTGAAGGTTTGAGCGCATTCTTGAGTTGAAAGTAGGCCCGAAACGAGGTAACTCTCTTTTCTAACCTTGTAGGGGGGAAATTTCCCCATAGGTGAACTTAATTAATATGTGATTATTTGTGGGGACTACGTACGTACGAAGTGACGAGAGTCCGTATGTAGCTACTATTCCTGTTATGTCCGGGTAGTTCTAGGCTTACACCATACTTTGTGGGTACCATTATATGATTATAAATTGTTAATTTGCATTGAATGAAACTTCGTTGAGAATGTCATGATTTCAAGTAACTATTTATTTTGAAAAGAATTGAGGAAACATTTAAGTTGTATTTATACATAACCGCATTGCAAGTATGTTCTGCGGGCGGGGTGATTATTTCCACTACATTCATGGGAGCAGGTCGTTTGCCTCGGCAGGTTGATAATTGTATATATATATATGGTTTGGGTCATTCGACCCTCGGCAGTGCACAGTTTACTTTTATGTTGGATCGGTCCGAACATCCTCGCTGGTATTTGTGTGTGATAATAGAACCGGAACCTCTATAATTCGTATGATTCATTACTTGAAAGGTCACTTGTTTTTAAATGAAGGAAGTGCCTAGATTTATTGATTTGATGAATGGATTTCAGTATTATTCTTGTTTAAGCTTGTTGTCATCTACGTACATTGTGAATTAAAATATTAAACTTCATATTATTATATTTATTGACCCTAGTAAGTGTCAAGTCAACCCCTCGTCACTACTTATTCGAGGGTAGACTGGATACTTACTGGGTATATATTATTTATGTACTCATACTACGCTTCTGCACTTGATTGTGCAGGTGCATCTGCCCATCAGTCTAGCGCGTACAATGGACTCTTTAGCTTGAGACTTCCGGTGAGCTACCCTTCTGAGCCGTTCTGCAACAGCTGGAGTCTTTCTATGTCTTATTTTTCCTGTCTATTTCCTTTCCAGACAGTAGGATAGTATGATTTTGTATATTCTACTAGATTGTCCACATACTTGTGACACCAGATTTTGGTACACACATTGGTAGACTTTTGATTTTTGGTTTACTATCATGAATTAAGTTCGTAATTATCACTTTCATCTAATCATGCTTAAGTATCAAACCCCTAATTTCTTTATCAGTAAGGAAAAGTTTTCACGTACTATTTATTTAAAAGAGGATTTTCTAGTTGATTAGTATTGGCTTGCCTAACAACGGTGTTTGGCGTCATCACGGCCTAATGTGGAATTTGGGTCATGGCAATTGGTCTAGCCTCATCTCACATTGTTGTCCGAATTTCGTTAAAATCCCTTGTGAGGGCATCCACATCCGGCATACTTGGCAAATGATCAAGGTAAGGAATCTCCCTTGAATGAAATGGCACTTGGGACTCGTACACTCTTGGTCTAATAGGGGGTGGAGCATGTTCTTTTGTCAAATCAGGTCCATCATTCTCTTCCTCCTCATCACCACCCTCATTAGGGAAGGGTATGTCATCTTCGGACTCATCGACATTGGTGTCATAATCACTATTCTCTTCCTGACTCTATGCATCTGCCAGTCCCGATTAAATATGTCATCTTCGGGCAATTGAGTCAGGATAGGTGGTTCAACTTGCTCGTTTTCATTGCACAAATAACAAAATAATAAGCTATTCAAATTGATAAGTACTTTACATATAACTATAGCACTTCACTTACAAGTCGTAATGTGTTGACATTCCATGATGGACATTATCCTGTTAGTGATGACTCCCAGATGGACCACTATGATCCAACACACTAAAACTACGCATATTCCAACTGGGCGTGGGTTCATAACTTGTAAAATTTATATCTGGACGGTACCCCCTGTGGAATATATGAGTGTTAATACAAATTCAATACAACAAAAATAAATATCGTAGCACAAAGGAAAATTGAAGTTTACCACTCGTCTTGTGGATTATGTAAAGTAGGAGAGAAATTATTTCCTCGCTCCTTATTCGCCCGTGGAGATAAGTTTAAATCCGACCAAACTCTTTCGACCAGAACCTGTTCGGCAAAAACTGCTCCAAAATAACCACCCAATGACTGAGGGTTATCCCTGTTTTGCGCAACCTCATTATTGCGAACGTCTTCAACCTTCACGTATATTTCCAACATTTTTATCAAAATAAATTTTCGTTATTCATCTGGAGTCCTCAAAAAATCACTCAAAGTACAAGCAACCCCTTGCGGAGTGACAAAATACGAATATCTTCCGGTTACTTTAACGTTCATCAAACGTTTGTTCACACCCATTTTATTACACAACAAGGATACCAGTCTATCGTACTCCATTTGTAAATGGCAACTTAACATGACTTTGTGGAGATAAACTATAGCTCACTGAGTTATTCGCCACCGCAACCTCATCCCCCCAATATAATGAAACCCTTACTTTTCGCTCTTCAGACAATATGACAAAATGCTTGAGAATTTAGCAAGAAGAAAAATTTAACAGGAGTTGAGAATATTTCTGAATGGATTTTTGCAAAATCCTTAACGCCTTTAAATAAGGCAATGCCCAATCTGGAGGGTCGAATTTTTTTAGGTATAACGCCCTTTAAAAGGGCGCTATACCCATTTGAATTATTGTTATGTCAGTTAAGCATAGAAAAGTTATTGGTGGACCCACAAAATATGTATAGTGCCTTTTATAAAGGCGCTATACCTGCCAGTCTTGTCAAAGTCAGACATAGCGCCTTTATGAAAGGCGTTATACATATATAGCACTTTTAAAAGGCGCTATATCTTAACGTCAAAACGGACGTTAAGGTATAGCGCCCTTTAAAAGGACGCTATATATAGTTTGGTCACTAAGTTATTTTTCACTTATTTCGGTCGTTTGAGTCCAAAAAGACCATATTTAGGTTCCGGACTCTGCAAAAGGGTCGTTGTAACATGAACCCCCTTCGCCGAAAATTAACTGTATGTACAACAACAACAACAACAACCCAGTATAATCCCACTTAGTGGGGTCTGGGGAGGGTAGTGTGTACGCAGACCTTACCCCTACCCTAGGGTAGAGAGACTGTTTCCAAATAGACCCCCGGCATCCTTCCCTCCAAGAACTTCCCACCTTGCTCTTGGGGAGACTCGAACTCACAACCTCTCGGTTGGAAGTGGGGGTTGCTTACCATCAGAGCAACCCCTCTTGTCTATATGTATAAGGCAATTAACTGTATGTATAAGGCAAAATTCAATTTGTACCTCTATATGTTATATTTTGATTCTCCTTGACATAGCATAAAAACATAGCTCATTGGTTAAGGGGGTTCAACACCTTTATTATGCTACTGTTTCAATTTCCACTAGCCATAATCTCTTTTACTTTTTTCTTTTTCTTTTTGATCCCCTTTAGCGGAAATCTTACTTCCGCCACTGTGACCTATAAGTTAGATATTCGAGCTGTGGAAGTAGTCAATAATGACTTTCTTAGAGTAAACTGTTTATATTACATCCCTTAGAATGTGATCTTTTACCGGATCCTGGGTGAATACGATATTCTCCGTGTACCGAACTATCCTGCCCATATCATTTAGAAAATTTAACCTGGCCATTATGGTTATCAATATTGATTATTATAACGTCACTTGATTTTATGAACAGCCTAAATATCCTCAGATGTCCTCTGGTAAAAGAAAAACCAATATAAAGTATGCAGTAGCAAATTTTGTCATTTGACTCATCAAGATATGAAAACAGGCAGAGTGATGTAGCGGAAATCACGCCAAGGGAAATTGGGAATGGTTGGTGTGGAAAAAACAAGAGGCTGTCGAAAAAGTTAGGGAGAGTCTTTGACAGCCCATCAATTGTGTTCTGCTTTTTCACATCAGTTATTATGAATACTTGACAGTCTATAAAGATAATGGAGTCATTATTATTTGAGACAAGTCAAAAAGGAATTTCTTTTAATACTATCATAAACGGTTTAACACTGTTTTTCTGCTAAAACATTCTTTAATGAATTCTATAAACCACCAAGCATAATAATTTCAATCAATAGAAATATTTATGAAGATCTAAAACAAAGAATATCATATTTTAGGAAGTCTTCTTATTTTGTATATCTCGAGTTGTTTGGATTTTTTCTCACACTTTTTTTTAGAAAATAATTTTCATTGGGTTGTTTTGGATGTTTGGAAGTTATTTTCAGGCTGTTGCTATTGTTGAGTATAACATTAATCTTTAATCATATTTTATAGTTAAATTGTATATTGGATTAATGCATTTTTCAGTAAAAAAATTTAATTATAAAATATTTATATGAAAAGTATGATGGAATTGAAATGCTCCTTATAATGAACAAGTGCAAGAATATAAAGTTAATATATGAATCAACGTGAATGACTCTCAGAATGCAAAACTTAAAACATTCTGTGGACAATGAAAATAATAATTTCTTCTTAGTCTATCCTAAAATAATGTCATAGTATTTCCTTATTTATTATAGTATGATCATACAAATATTTATGATTTCTTTTAGATAACAATTTATCGAAAACACAATCTCATCCTTCATGCGATCGGGGTAAGGTCTGCGTACACACTATCCTCTTCAAATTTCATATATGGGTTTGTTGTTCTTTTAGATAACAATTTCAAAAATATTTCTTTCTTTTTAAACTTTGCACCGAATCAAATCGTGACGTAAATTAAGACGGAAGAGTACAAAATAGGCTGACAGGGCACGCTGTTTTTCAATAACACAGTATTTTTCTTTCCTATGGAACCGTAGGGTAGATAAAAAGCAAAAATTCGTTCTATAATGAAGCATGCATTAGCGTGACAAGAAAAATCATGACATTCTCAGGTATCTAGACTATAATATTAAAATATGGCTCTATTCATAATTTCACATATAGTATTCGGAGAGTTAATTAGTATATTTTCAAAAATATGTTTATTTATAGATTTTAATTATTTTTTGGCAGATTTTGAAAATAAAATCTTCAAATCCAAAAAAACAGCTCTAGAGTATAATTTTTAAAGTTTTCTGCTCACAAAACTTCAAATTCTTTTCAAGTAAAATGTATATCCAAATACAATTTCGACTTTCAAAAATAATTTTTCATCTCATCTTCAAAAACTCATTTTTTTTCAAATTTCAATCAAATCTATGTCCAAATGCTAGCTAAATTATTTGGAAGTCAAACTATGGCAACTGTGGAGCTAACTAGGGTGAAGCTTTGCCTTTGGAACAACAACAAGAATCCCACAAGTGGGGTCTGGGGAGGATAATGGGTACGCAAACATTACCCCTACCCTGGATGACAGATAGGTTGTTTCGAAAAGTCGATAGGAAGAATAAGAACAAGTAAATAACAACAACAAGCTTTGCCTTTGGACATTAATCTTGAAAATGAATTAAATACAAAGAATTAACATTACATTACATTACGTTAAGGAAAACTACACAATGGACTGATTCCTGCACTTGTTAGGCTTGTTACATCTTCAGATTGTCCCAAGTGCAGTACTAGGAATAACACAAAACAACCATATAACAACTAACATACTAGAATAAACATAAGTCCATGACTTTGGAGCTTGCCAATAGCAAGATCATTTGCAGTAAGATGCTGCAAATTGAACATATGCTAGTACCATGAAACACCCGAGAGGACGAAAATTAGTAACCAGGCAGTCCATCTTCAGTTGTGGCAAGGGAAGGCGATAAAGAATTGCGCGATTCATCATAATCTTCACCTAATGGAGATTGTTCAACTCTGATCTCCTCAATCAACTTAACCACTTCAACCATTGTAGGCCTTTTTTCGGGTTGTGGCACAACACAAGCCATAGCTACATGTAACATTGACACCAATTCCTCCTCAATGTTCTTGTACCTTAACAATTCTTGATCAAACACTTCAGCAGTCCATTCATCCCTGACAACTGATCGAACCCATTTAGGCAAATCGACAGCCATTTCTTCCTCCTCAACGCGTGGCCTAGTCGGTGAAGGGTACTCTGAGGGAGCTTTACCAGTGAGCACTTCTAATAACAAAACACCAAAGCTATAAACATCAGACTTTTGAGATAGCCTCTTGATTTCAGCTTGTTCAGGTGCTTTGTATCCTCCCAATCTAGCTATTGCATGAACAGGATTCAATAGCAATGACAACCCAAAATCAGAAATACAAGCCACTCCATTTTTGTCAAGCAACACATTGGATGATTTCACATTTCCATGTGGAATTCTTGAATCTGCATATTCTTCATGAATATGAGCTAGCCCTCTAGCTGCCCCTAATACCAAACTTATTCTTGTTGTCCAATCCAATGGAATTCTCCCTGGTCCTCTGTTCCCTGTTAAAATCAAGAAAACAACATAACATTAGCTTTCTTACAAACCCCAGAAGACAATCTTGAAATTCAATGGCGGAGCCAAAATTTTTACTAAGGAGTGTCAAAATATAGAAAAATTAATATATAAAGTAGTTAAGGAGATTCAACATATAGTACATATACCAATGGCAGAACTAGGAATTTTAGTAAGGTTCTTTAGTACCTAAAGAAGTAAACACATGGAGAAGTCAAGAAGATTCAACATCTACTGTACATACATAAAAATAATTGACCTAATATATAGAATATATTTTTCGGCGAAAGGAGGCCGAATAACACCTTACGCCTGGCTCCGCCATAAATATATACATAAAAATAAAAAATTCTACTACACAATGCTATTTTCAGAGAAGAGGTGTCAACTAAAAGGGCAACCCGGCGCGCTAAGTTCCCGCTATGTGCGGGGTCCGGGAAGAGCCGGACCTTACATTTCTGCAAAAATCTATTTTCACGGTTTAAACCCGTGACCTCCTGATCACATGGAGGCAACTTTACGAGTAACGCCGAGGCTCCCGAAGGGATGTCAATTGACTGATTAAATTACAAAACAATCTTAACATTACCATGAAGAAGTGAGTGCAAACTCCCATTAGGCAAATAATCATAGACAAGCAATTTCTCTTCCTTGGCATAATAATAAGCTCTCAGTTTCACCATATTAGGATGTTTAAGCTTCCCAATAACATCCATATATTGCTCAAACTCCTTTCTTGCACATGGATTTGCATCTTTCAATCTTTTTACAGCAACAGTACAACCATCATCAAGAATTGCTTTATAAACAGTTCCTAAACAACCTTTCCCTAGCATTTCAGCTGATGCTCTTAACAATTCCTCAAGTTCAAACTGTTTCCTCCTATCAAAAAACACAAGCTTACTCTTATCAGTAGCTGTTGTTCCATCACTATCTCCACCATTATTATTATTATTAGCATATACTCTTTTTTCACTTGAATAACTACTCCTTCTTTTCCCACATTCACTTCCTCCTGACATTGAATAACTTTCCCTTGAATATTTCCCACAATAATAGGCTACTACAAATGACACTACAATTAACAATGCTACTACATTCACCATTACTATTGCTACTACCCCTCCTTTACTTAACCCTTTTCGCGATTTTTTCGCCGGTTCTTCAGTTGAAATTGAAGGTAATGAAGTTGGATTTGAAGGAACTGTTTGTGGTGATTCTGTTTCACCTATGTATGAACACTGAGGTAAATTGCCAATTCCACATAAACCTTCATTTCCAGCAAAACTATTTTCGCCAAAACGGTTGTATAAACTCTTTGGAACAGACCCAAAAAGCTCATTATTCGAAAAGTTTAATTCTTTAAGATTTTGAAGTGAATTCAAGAATCTTGGAATGGTTCCGGAAAGTTCGTTGTTTTGTAAACGAAGTGTGAGTAAACGGGTGAGATTTGATATTTGGTTTGGGATTGGACCTTCAAGATTGTTGTTTGAAATGTCAAGGCGGAGGAGACGGTGGAGGGAGGAAATTTCCGGCGGAATTTCGCCGGAAAAGTCATTGCCGGAGAGGTAAATGAGCTTGAGGTTGATACATTGGGTAATGGGTGTGAGAGTACCGTTAAGGCGGTTATTACGGAGGTCAAGAAGGCGGAGGAAGGGTAGGGTAGAGAGGGCGGTGATGGGTCCGCGGAGGTTGAAGGAAGGGAGGATCACGGCGGAGACACGGTTGTTTATGCATTTTATACCGAGCCATGCGGCGGTGCATGCGGTGGTGGAGTTAGTTGGAAGAGTCCAATTGTGAAGGAGTGTGCCGTGGATGTCAGTTTGGGAACGGAAGAGGAGGAGCGCGGCGGTGTCGTTGTCGTTGACGGCGGCGGTAGTGGCGGTCATTGTGGTGTAGATGAGAAGTGTAAGGAGGAGAATGGCGTAGGAGGAGGAGGAGGAAAAACGGTTCATTTTTGGGGTTTAAGTCATAAAGAGCGGGAAGTGGGGAGTAAAGAGGAGTTGAGTTTTTTTAAAAAAGTTAGGAAGAGAACAAACAAGTTGAATTGTTGATTAGATTGTGTGAAATTTAAGGAACAAAACAGTACAAAAAAAAGTTGTTGAATTTTTGTACATTGTAGATTAGATAGTGACATAATATGAAATTTAAGAAAAAAGAACAGTTCAAAAGAGTTGAATTTGTGTACAGTGTCTGTTTGTTTATGTCTTTCCCTCTCTAGCTAAGTAAAGAAAGTAACGTTTCCTGTCGGGTGTACGGTATCCGTATTAGAGCCCGACTATATTTAGATTTGCGTTGTAAGGCTTCATTCGGAAGAAAACGTTCCTTACCAAAAAAAAATCATATTCAAAATTCGAACTCGAGACCTTTAATTAAGGAAAGAGCAAACAATCTGATACACCACATATATTAAATTTGAATTTATTTGTTAGCAGTGCAATTAGTTTGGGGAATGATTATTAATGATAAGAATTAAACAAAATAAAAGATAATTAATTATTTCTTAATTTGCCAAAGTGTACAAGCGGAAGAGAAAATCTAACATTAAGAATACATTGAAACACTAAATTCAAATGGAATAGATGGAGCTAGTTTAAATATGGACTTCATTTAATTTGAGATTGAGGCTTAATTGATTGATATTTCTTACTATAGTTCGACTATAAAGTATTGACTCAATTATTAACCTTTTTAGTCGCTATTTTTTCTCACTAATCTTATTAATTCGTAAGAAATATTGTTAAAAGATTATCAGTTTGGCTTTTGTTAAGTACATTGATTCAAGTTTAATATATCTCGGTGATAAGTAACTTTTGAGAATTCTATGATAATATTGAAGTTAGGGGGCGTTTGGTAGAGTGTATAAGAATTGTACTGTTGAATATGGTATATTAATAATATTGAGATTAGTTATACCGGAATTATTTCTTATCCATTATTTGGTTTAATATATTAAAAATAACATGCATTGTATAGGGGTGTATATAACTTTATATGCTTATCCATGTATTAAAAATCATATGATATTCTTAATGCCACTATTCGCTATGTATTAGTGATACATGAGATAATACCAAATAAGGGATTAATAATATTAAAGCTAATATATATATATATATATATATATATATATATATATATATATATTATTTTGTAGGATCCTTATTGATATAATAACATGATAATACCTTAACTCGAAGAGGAAATAATGTACATAGAGGTTGTATGTGAGTTTAGCTTTGGGACTGTAGACATTTTTATAGCTTTACTTTTTGTCTAAATTAATGTTCGTTTTGCTTTATATCGGAAGGGAGGGAAAGAGAATTTGAGTTGAATTTTGACAATATGATTTATTCTATTTCGAGTGGGGGAGAAAAAGGGAGAAGAAAGTAAAGTTGGGGGAAATGATTAAAGGAGGCAAAAGAGGTGGTTTTGTGGAAATGATTGATGTTCTTTTCTCCACTCCCATCGCAAATGGAATCAAGTAAAGTAAAAGGGGTAAAAAAAAAAAAAGAGTAGATATGAGGAGAAATAGTTTTCTTTTCTTTTTTCTAATCTTTTCACTAAGGTGATTTTCTACTTAGAGAAACATGGATCTTCCTTCTAATTAAGGCTGAATATGCCTTCATTGAGAAAAAAATGTAGCATTTCTTTTTGATTTTTCATTCGATGTTCGATGTTTGATGTCTTAAAATATCGATTGATGTGTATCGGATCCTTCAAAAGTATACATTTTTAAAGAATTCAATACGAGTACAATAACAGTTTTGGAGAGTCCACGCAATATAGGTTCGCTTTGAGACTCAACTAATTTGGATTCATATGGAAAGTCTTCCATTAGTAGTAAAATATTTTCTACCAAGAACACTTCATACCGAGAGCTCAAACCCGAAACTTTTAATTAAGAATAAAAAAAATACTTACTACTCCACCGTAACCTTTGACGGTAAAATGTCAATTACATTCAAGAATTCCTAAACAATGCATTTATTTATATGGTGTAGGCTTCTAGGCTCTAGCTTACTATAATTTACAATTAGACATTTAATTTTCAAAACTTTTTGGTGATTAGATTAGAAAACTGAGGATGGTTTCTGGAAATGAAACTAGTGTCCAAAAAGTAAATTAGAGCAAAATCGCAAGGCTACGAAAGTATTTCCTTCAATATGACCTCTTTTATGTTGGTTTTAAATCGCAATTATTTTAAATAGAAAGACCTATTGCATGCCAATATTATCTTAGCAAAAATATTCACAATGTAAAACCAGTAACTAAACTAATGAAGCACATTGCATTTGTGAATAACAAAAAAGGCAAGTTCTACATTTGGCCGATCGGTAAAAAAAAATTAAATTCACTAAACTAAATGTACAAAAAATATATACTAATTTTGTATAATATATAAAAAATGTACATTTTATCGGTTATTATTTTTTGAAACGGCTATACAATATAGCTTTTCCAAAAAATAAATAAACATGCTTTGATATTTAGACAAACCTTGGTGTGCTTCTCAAATGGAGAGTGTTAGCGATTATATTGATGTTTGTGTTGCAAATGTAAATAATATGAATAAAAATTATAATTAATTAACTCTTTCCGTTTCAATTTACACGACACTCTTTTTATTTTGAAACATTCTAATATGTTTGACTACTCTATTATAATTAGTACCTCTTTCCATTCCAATTAATTATTTTGACATGAATTTTTTCTTAATTTGTGCCTATTCTCTTCTGAAAAGTTTCATTCTTTGTCATACATGCATTATCCTTTAAACTGGATATGACAGTGAAAATTCTTATACGAAAAATTTAATTTTTAGGACATTTAAGTTTTGAATAAAAGAGCGGTAATCAAATCTATCTGTCTTCTTCTTTCTACTTAAAATTTATATTTTGTAAAGTTTGGGAATAATTAGTCCTTTTGTTACTTTAATATATAATAATGCAGGAATAAAAGTTGTAACTTTAAGTCATGAAATTAAAAAAAGCAAAATTTTGCCCCCACCCTTGTCATTAGGCCGTACAAAGAGATAGCTAAGGTGAAACTGACCTATCAATCTGACATAGTATGATAAGATGCGAAATTAAGAAAGAAATGAAAATTTGACATTGTAAATATGGCATAATATTTATGTGGCAATAAAAATTTTAAAACTTATGATTTACTACATATCATAACATTTTGTATGGTTATAAATTCATAAGCGGATCTAGAATTTTTTTAATATAATCGCACCACTAAAAAAAGTAGGAAAAAATATGAATTAGGAATTGATCCTTATTCCATTGGATAAATAACTCAGTATTCAATCAAGTGCAACATTCAATCTTTTGGAGCATGGGTGCCAACAAATAGTATTGGACAAATTCTAGAAAATACATAAATAAAATACATAGTTTGACGGAGAGGTCATGGGTTCACGTGCCCATGATTTGAGCTATAAATTCGTCCATGATAAAAGTTCTATCTTTCGGCGAAAATAAGTTCAAGTTAAATTATTTATTAATAAAAAGATAATATGATTCTTTTTTTTTTTTTGGCAGATATTTTCCAATCGCATGGATAATTATTTATTGTGAATTCATTTGACATGTATATCTTTATTACTGGGAGAGAGTTTTTCGAAAAAAATTGGACTTGAGGGATGCTGATAAAGAAGTTTCACGAATTTTATGTCGGATTTTGGTTTATTTTCCACGAATTATTTCAGGAAATAAGAAGAAATGTGTATATATTGAATCAATTGATCTATGACAAATGATATCTTTTTGGAGAGTTGACTTGAAGAAAATCACTATATTTTTTTTATTGTTAAAGAATGAACAAGGGCAAAATCATACATCAAATGATGAGTCTAATTGCCATAACAATTTCCACAACTTTTAACTTTAGAAACTTTAAACCCTACAACTTTATTTAAGACGACAATTAGGTGACATTTTAACAGAATGGAATATGATAATGAGCAATCATGAGCCAAATAGTTCAAATTTATTTATGCACCAAATGAAATGATTGCAATACATACCCTCAAAAACAACCTAATAAAAAATAGTCATTTATTTGTCATGATTATTCCTTTTTTTGGCATTTTAGGACAGTAAAATAGAAATTCAAGATGATTTTCGATTTTTCATGTGCTAATATCCATGTCATCTTCATGAATTCGGGCGACGAGCTCCTAATCGCCTAAAATTTTATGGGCCCATCAGAAACGACTTGAGGAATAATAGTGATTGCTTTGTCATGACCATTCCTCATTTTTTGGCGTTTTAGAGCCATAAAACAGGAATTCAGGATGATTTCCGATTTTTCGTGCACTAAAGTTCACACCATCTTCATGAATTTGGGTGACGGTCTCTGAATCGTCTAAAATATATTGGGCCCATTAGAAAAGACCGAATAAAAAATAGTCATTACTTCGCCATGATTGTTCCTCATTTTTTGGCGTTTAGGACCATAAAACAGGAATTCAGAATGATTTCCAATTTTTCGGGGGCTAATGTTTCCTCGACATCTTCATGAACTTGGGCGACGAGCTCCAAATTGCTTAAAATGTTGTGGGCCATTAGAAACGACATAATGAACAATAGTCATTACTTCGCCATGATTATTTCTCAAATTTTTGATGTTTAGGGGCCATAAAACAGGAATTCAGACCGATTTTAGATTTTTTGTGTGCTAATTTCCGCGTCCTCTTCATGAATTTGGGCGATGGGCTCCGAATCGCCTAAAATTTCCTATTAGAAACAAACTAATGAATAATAGTCATTGCTTCGCCATGACCGTTCCTCATTTTTTGGTTTTTAGTGCCATAGAACATGAATTCAGGATGATTTTCAATTTTTCGTGTGCTAATATCCACACCATCTTCATGAATTCAGGCGACGAGCTCCGAACCGCCAAAAACTTTGTGGCCTAATCAGAAATGACCTAATGATCAATGCTCATCGCTTCGCCATGACCATTCCTGTTTTTTGATATTTTAGGGGCATAAAACAGGAATTTAGGATGGTTTTTGATTTTTTCGTGGGATAATATCCACGTCATCTTCATGAATTCGGGCGACAGGCTTTGAATTACCTAAAATTTTGTGGGACCAACAGAAACAACCTTATGAACAATAGTCATTGCATCTCCATAAACGTTCCAAATTTCTTGGAACTTTAGGTCCATAAAACAGGAACTCAGGATGATTTTCAATTTTTCGTGTGATAATGTCTACGCCATTTTCATGAATTCAGGCGACGGGCTTCGAATCGCCTAAATATTTTTGGCCCATTAGAGACGGCTTAATGAACAACAGTCATTGCTTCACCATGACTATTCCTTATTTTTAGCTATTTAGAGTCACAAAATAGGAATTTAGGACGATTTTTTATTTTTCATGTGCTAATATCCACGCCATCTTCATGAATTCGGTCGACGGGTGCAGAATCGCCTATAATTTTATGAGCCCATTAGAAACGACCTAATCAACTATAGTCACTGCTTCATCATGACTGTCCTTATTTTTAGCATTTTAGGGTCATAAAGCAGGAATTCAAGACAATTTTTAATTTTTAGCATGCTAATGTCCGTGCCATCTTCTTGAATTCGGGCGGCGGGCTCCAAATCGCCTAAAATATTATGGGTCCATTAGAAACGAGCTAATGAATAGTAGTCATAGCTTTGCCACTACTATTCCTTATTTTTTGGCTTTTTACGGTCATAAAACAGGAACTCGGAATGTTTTCCAATTCTTCGTGTGCTAAGGTCCACGCAATTTTCATGAATTCGGGCGACGAGCTCCGAATCACCTAAAATTTTACAGGCCAACCAGAAACAGCCTAATAAATAATTGTCATAACTTTACCATGATTGTTCCTCATTTTTTGGTGTTTTAGAGCCATAAAAAGGAATGGCGATTTCCGATTTTTCGTGTAATCCATGCCATCTTCACGAATTTAAGCGACGAGTTGTGAATCACCAAAATTTGTAGGCCCATAAAAAATGGCCTAATGAACAATAAGCATGGCTTCACCATATCAATTCCTCATTTTTTGGTATTTTAGGACCACTAAACAAGAATTTAGAATAATTTCCAACTTACGTGTGCTGAAGTCCATGCCATCTTCATGAATGCAGGCGACGGGTTCCAAATCGCCTAAATGTTTTTAGGGCCATCAGAAACGACCAAATAAAAAATAGTCATTAGTTAGCCATGATTGTTTCTTGTTTTTTTTTTTTTTTTTTTGCATTTTAAGGCTATAAAACATTAATTCAGAATAATTTCCATTTTTTTGTATGCTAATGTCCAAGCTATCTTTATGAATTCGGGCGACGGACTCTAAATTGTCTAAAATTTTGTGAGTCAATCAGAAATGACCTAATGAACCATAGTCATTTTTTCGCCATGACTTCTCCTCGTTTCTTGGGTTTTCGGGCCATAAAAAGGGAATTTAGGACGATTTCTAATTTTTCGTATGCTAATGCCCTTGCTATCTTCATGAATTTTGGCGATGGGCTCCAAATCGCCTAAAATTTTATGGGCCCATAAGAAACGTGCTAATAAGCAATAGTCATAGCCTGGCCATTACTCTTCCTCGGTTTTTTTTAGCGTTTTAGGGCCATAAAATATGAATTCGTCACGATTTTTAATTTTCCGTGTGCTAATGTCTATGCCATCTTTATGAATTCGGCTACCGATCTCCGAATCACTTATAATTTTATGGGCCCATCAGAAAAGACCTAATGAGTAATAATCATTGTTTTGCCATGATCGTTCCTCTATTATTGGCATTTTAGGGCCATAAAATAGGAATTCAGGACAATTTTTAATTTTCGTGTGCTAATATCCACGCCATCTTTATGAATTCGGGCGACGGGCTCCGAATTGCCTAAAATTCTGTGTGCCCATCAGAAACTAACTAAAGAAAAATAGTCATTGCTTCTCCATGACCGTTCCTTTTTTTCTTTTTTTTTCGTTTTAGGGTAATAAAACTGTAATTCAAAATAATTTCCAATTTTTCGTGTGCTTAAAGTACACGCCATCTTCATGAATTTGGGCGACGGGCTTCGAATCGCCTAAATTTTGGGCCCATCAGGAATGACGTAATGAAGAATAGTCATTGGTTAGCCATGACTATTTCTTATTTTTTGGCATTTCAGGGCCATAAAACAGGAATTCAAAACAATTTCTAATTTTTCGTATGCGTCCACGCCATCTTTATGAATTCGGGCGACGGGCTCCGAATAGCCTAATATTTTGCGAGTCAATCAAAAATGACCTAATGAACTATAATCATTGCTTCGTCGTGATTTCTGCTCATTTTCTTGGCGTTTTAGGGCCATAAAAAGGGGATTTAGGACGATTTCTGATTTTTTGTGTGCTAATGTCCACGACATCTTCATGAATTTGAGCAATAGGTTCCACATCACATAAAATTTTACGGGCCCGTCAGAAATGTGCTAATGAACAATAGTTATAGCTTGACCATTACTGTTCCTCATTTTTTGCATTTTAGGGCCTAAAATAGGAATGCATGACGACTTTCAATTCTTCGTGTACTAATATCCACGCCATCTTCATGAATTCGAGTGAGGGGTTCTGAATTGCCTAAAATTTTGTAGGCCCATCCGAAAACAACAACAACAACAACAACCACCCAGTATAATCCCACTTAGTGGGGGTCTGGGGAGGGTAGTGTGTACGCAGACCTTACCCCTACCCTAGGGTAGAGAGGCTGTTTCCAAATAGACCCTCGGCATCCTTCCCTCCTAGAACTTCCCACCTTGCTCTTGGGGAGACTCGAACTCACAACCTCTTGGTTGGAAGTGGAGGTTGCTTACCATCAGAGAAACCCCTCTTGTCATGATTAGCCAGGAACAACCTGGCTAATTTTTTGGCCATCAGAAACAACCTGATAAATAATAGCCATGGATTAGCCAGGACTGTTCCTCATTTTTTGGCGTTTTAGGTCCATAAAGCAGGAATTAAGGGCAATTTTCGATTTTTCGTGTTAATGTCCACGCCATTTTCGGGCGACGAGTTCCAAGATTGCCTAAAGGTCCCATTAGAAAGACCTAATGAATAATAGTCATTGCTCCATCATAACTCTTCCTCGTTCTTTGGCATTTTAGGGCCATAAAATAGGAATTCAAGATAATTTTCAGTTTTTTTTGTTCTTGTCCATGCCATTTTCATGAATTCAGGCGATGCACTCTGAATCAGCTAAAATTTTGTGGGTCCATCAGAAATGACCTAATGAACAATAGTCATAGATTCACTGTGATTGTTTGTCGTTTTTTGGTATTTTAGGGCGATCAAAGAAGAATTCAGGATGATTTCAAATTTATTGTGTGATAATGTCCATGCCATCTTCATGAATTCAAGCAACGGGATCTGAATTGCCTAAAAAATTTTGGTCCCATCAAAAACGATCTAATGAAAAATAGTCATTGCTTTTCCATGACCGCTTCTCATTTTTCGGCATATTAGGGCAACAAAACAGGAATTCAGAATGATTTCTAATTTTTTGTGTGCCAATGTTTGCATCATCTTCATGAATTCGAGCGACTAGCTCCGAATCGCCTCAAATTTTGCGGCCTATCAGAAATGATCTAATAAACAATAGTTATTACTTCCATGACCGTTCCTTATTTTGTTTTTTGCATTTTAGGTCATAAACACATGAGTTCAAGATAATTTCCGTTTTTTTGTATGCTAATGTCCATGCCATCTTTATAATTTTAGGTGATGGGGTCCGAATTACCTAAAATTTTGTGGGCCCATCAGAAGTGACCAATGAACAACAGTCATACCTTTACCATGACCGTTCCTTATTTTTTGGCGTTTTAGTGCAATAAAATAAGACTTCAGGATGATTTCAATTTTTTCGTGTACTAATATCCACACCATATGTATGAACTCAGGTATCTTCTTGAATTAGGCCGACAGGCTTCGAATCACCTAAACGTTTTTGGGTCCATCAGAAAAGAACTAATGAACAATAGTCATTTCTTCACCATGAACGTTCTTCGTTTTTTGGCGTTTTAGGGCCATACAATATGTATTCAAGACGATTTTCGATTTTGGTGTATTAATGTCTGCGCCATCTTCATGAATTCGGGCAACCACTCCGAATTGCCTAAAATTTTTTGGGTCTATCAAAAATGATCTTGTCATCAAAAGGTCATCACTTGTTTTAAAATAAAATTCTACATTTCGAGGCCTTAAAACCTTATTTAGCATCACCTCGATTTACGTGCGTAGTTCAGGCGTGTAGCCGGAAAGCCTAAATGTGAAAATCTATGAAAAATGATAAATTTTGACTATAAAATGAATTAATTTGACTTTGGTCAACGTTTTGGGTAAATGGACCCGGACCAGTGATTTGACGGTCCCGGAGGGTCCGCAGGAAAATATGGGACTTGGGCGTATGCCCGGAATCGAATTCCGAGGTCCCAAGCCCGAGAAATGAATTTTTAAAGAAAATTATTTTCTGAAATTGTTTAAAGGAATTTGAAATGAAATTTGATTAGAACATGATGGTATCGGGCCCGTATTTTGGTTCCGGCGATCGATAAAGGTCTTATATATGATTTAAGATGTTTCTGTGAAATTTGGTGAGAAACGGATGTCATTTGACGTGATTCGGACCTAAATTGCTAAAATTAAAGTATTAAGAAGTTTGAGAATATTCTTTGATTTTGAGGTTTAATTCGTTGTTATTGAGGTTATTTTGGCGATTTGATCGCATGGATAAGTCCGTGGAATATTTTTGAAGTTGTGTGTATATTTTGTTTGGAGCCCCGAGGGCTCGGTGAGTTTTGGATAGGCCACGGGGTGCATTTTGAACTTAGAAGAATTGCAGAAATTTTGCTGGTATGATCAGGCCTGCAGGCTTTGGTCGCAAATGCGAACTAGCCCAGGCCTGCCTTATCTCACAAATACGAGCTATGTTTCGCAAATGCAACCTCGCAAATGCGAGGATCTCCTTCGCAAATGCGACGTATGCTGGGAAGGCTTGAAGTCACAATTGCGACTTATTGTTCGCAAATGCGAAAAGCCTAGATTTCCTAAGGGTTCACAAATGCGAGCTTCCCTTCGCAATTTCCAAGCCAGCAGAGGTTGGGGTTCGCAATTTGCGAACCCCTGTTCGTATTTCCCATACCCGCGACCTGCAACTTTACACTTAGACGATTTTAAACCCATTTTTCACATTTTTTCAAAACACAAACTCCTTTAGGCGATTTTCCAAGAACAACTCTTCTTTCAAATCGATTATAAGTTAATTTTAACTCATTTCCTTCAATCATTAACATCTTTAAACATGATTTCAACTTAAAATCAATGGTTTTCATGGGGGAAATTGGGTGTTTTGGGTAGAACCTAGGTTTTTCAAAAATTGGGGATTCGGACCTCGATTTGAGGTCCGATTTTAAAACAAATTATATATTTGGGTTAGTGGGGGAATGGGTAATCGCGTTTTGGTTCGAACCTTGGGTTTTGACCATGTGGGCCCTGGGGCAATTTTTGACTTTTTGGACAAAACTTTAGAAAAACTCATTTTCATGCATTGGGGTTAATTCATTTAGCGTTTATTGATGTAATTAAGTAACTTGTGACTAGATACGAGCGAATTGGTGGTGGAATCAAGGGGAAAAGCTATAATTGAATCGTGAATTGTGTTCGTGGCATCGAGGTAAGTATTTGGTCTAACCTTAGCTTGAGGGATTAGGAGTTGTGTCCTACTTGCTATTTGCTTCTTATTGAGTACGACATATAGGCATGGTGACGAGTCTCTTTACGTTGGTGTCAAGCATGCCCGTGAGTCTTGTATTATGATTTTGATGACTTCGTTGTATTATCTATGCTTAGAGGTGATTTCTATTTGTTGTGAAAAGTTTGTGGAATGAATTGTGACCTTGAACATCGAGGAGCATGGGCTCAAGTTATATTACGAATTGTGAAAGCATATGAGTTGATTGAACCCCTTTGGAGCATTGGCTCAAGTGGTAAAGTAAGTTATGAAGTAAACGTGAATAAGAGAAAGAAGTCATTAAATTGTTCCCTTGCCGGGATATTGTTGCTTTATTGGTTATCTCCCTTGCCGGGACGTTGATATTATTGATGTTGCTCCCTTGCCGGGACTTAATTGTTGAATTGTTTTTCCTTTGCCAGAATTCCTATTATAATCTTGTTTATTCCCTTGCCCCATTGTTTGTGTTTAATTTTTGGGTGAGGAAGAGTGTTAAAGCAAGAAGGGTGATGTCGTGTATTGTTTGTCTTGGTAAGGAAAGAGTGTAAAGCACGAAGGGTGATGCCGTGCCGCACGATGTACCATTCCGTGTCGATATTATTGATTATATGGTGAGGAAAGAGAGTAAAAGCACAAAGGGTGATGCCATGTACATTTTTGTTATATAATTGCCTTAGTGAGGACGAGAGTAAAAGCACGGAGGGTGATGCCGTGCATTTATTGATTACTGATTCTTTATTGATATTCGTTACTTGATGTCTTTCTATTTGAAATTGTTATCTTCCCCATAGCATGCTCCCCCTCCCATATTGACTGGTTAGCTCTGTATTTCTTTTCCGCTGTATATATATTTGAACTGCACATGTTTATTTGGTAGTCTGGTCCTAGCCTCGTCACTACTTCGCCGAGGTTAGGCTAGGCATTTACCATCACATGGGGTCGGTTGTGCTGATACTACACTCTGCACTATGTGCAGATCCCAGAGCAGCTTTTGGACCGTAGTGTGGAGGTCACCTTCGTCCACGCGGAGATCCAAGGTAGACCTGCAGGCGTCCGTAGGCCCTGGCGTCTCCCTTTATCCCTACTTTCCTGTTTCATTTTCCTTACATTCAGAAATAGTGTATTATTATTTCTTCAGACTTTGTATGTAGTAAATCTTAGACCGTCTGTGACACTGTGACACCAGGTTTTGGGTGGTTGAGAATTAAGTAATTGTATTAGACGCAAATGTCAGATGTTTAATTGTTATCTTCCGTTTAATTATTTAAGGTTTCGCAGTTTTTCATGTTATCGCCTTATATTTGTTAAAAAGACGTAATTTGATAATGAAGTAAGTAGTTAAGGATTGACTTGCCTAGCTCTCATTAGTAGGTGCTATCACGACTCCCGAGGGTGGAAAATCCGGGTCTTGATAAGTTGGTATTAGAGCTCTAGGTTACATGGGTCTCACAGTTCACAGACAAGCTTAGTAGAGTTTGAGGGATCGGTATGGAGACGTCTGTATTTATCCCCAGAGGCTATAGAGTTAGGGAAAAGAACTTCACATTCATCCTTTCCTGTCGTGTGATTTTTTTTCTCTCAGTGCTAAATTGAAACCCATACTCTTGTCCTTTCGTGAATGGCGAGGTCAGGTACCGCTTCTACAGCCGAACAGCAGCACAGACTAATGATGGATCAGCTACGTCTTCGGAGGCTTTGTGGAGGTTGGATAGGTTTCACCAATCTCTTCACTACTACTTTCAGCGGTGTATCTTCTGAGGATCCCCAAGATCATCTAGATAGATGTCACGAGGTTCTCAGGAACATGGGGTTCATGGAGACCAATGGGGTCGATTTTGCTACTTTTCGCTCGTCTGGATCCGCCAAGACTTGGTGGAGGGATTACTATTTGGCTAGACCAGCCAGATCGCCAGCTTTGACTTGGGAGCAGTTTACTCAGCTATTTCTGGAGAAGTTTCTCCCCATCACTCAGAGAGAGGCCTATCGGAGGCAGTTTAAGCGTCTCCAGCAGGGTTCCATGACTGTTACCCAGTATAAGACCAGATTCATCGACTTGGCTCGTCATACTCTAATCATACTTCCCACTGAGAGAGAGAATGAGGAGGTTCATTGAGGGACACGTCCAGCCCGCTCAGTTAGCTAGAGTGGAGGTAGAGGTATTAGAGGTGGAGGTAGAGATGCTAGAGGTGGAGGTAGAGGTATTAGAGGTTGAGGTGCAGGTACTGTTCTGGTTTGTAGTAGAGAAACTTCGGTTTTATTTTGCACCGTATTTGGTCATGCCTAATGATTCTTTGAGTGCCCCTATTTATGTGTCTACACCGGTGGGTGATTCTATTATGGTGGATCGTGTCCATTGTTTATGTATAGTGGTGATTGGGGGTCTTGAGACTCGTGTAGATTTGCTTCTTCTGGACATGGATGATTTCGATGTCATATTGGGGATGGACTGGTTATCACCTTACCATGCTATCTTGGACTGTCATGCCAAGACTGTGACCTTAGACTTACCGGGTTTGCCTCGTTTAGAGTGGAGAAGGACTCCTAGTCATTCTACCCGTAGTGTTATCTCTTATGTGAAGGCTAGGCGTATGGTCGAGAAAGGGTGTTTGGCCTATTTGGCATATGTTTGTGATTCTAGTGCTGAGGTTCCTTCTATTGATTCTGTGCCTGTTGTTCGTGAGTTCCCTGAGGTATTTCCTTCAGACCTGCCGGGTATGCCACACGACAAGGATATTGACTTTTGCATTGATTTGGCCCCGGGCACTCAGCCCATTTCTATCCCGCCGTATCGTATGGCCCCGCTTGAGTTGAAAGAGTTGAAGGAGCAGTTGCAAGACTCGCTTGAGAAGGGTTTCATTAGACCTAGTGTTTCACCTTGGGGTGCGCCGGTGTTGTTTGTTAAGAAGAAGGACGGATCGATGAGAATGTGTATTGATTACCGGCAGTTGAACAAGGTTACAGTCAAGAATAAGTATCCATTGCCAAGGATTTATGATTTATTTGATCAGCTTCAGGGTGCCAAGGTATTTTCGAAGATTGACTTAAGATCTGGCTACCATCAGTTAAGGATTAGGGCATCTGACGTCCCTAAGACAACTTTTCGCACTCGGTACAGGCATTATGAGTTTTTGGTGATGTCATTCGGGTTGACAAATGCCCCAACAGCTTTTATGGATTTGATGAACCGAGTGTTCAGGCCTTATTTGGACTCATTCGTGATAGTCTTCATTGATGATATTTTGATATACTCCCGCAGCCGGGAGGACCACAAGCAGTATCTTAGAGTGGTTCTTTAGACCTTGAGGGATAGTCAGTTATATGCTAAGTTCTCGAAGTGTGAGTTCTGGTTGAGTTCAGTTTCATTCCTGGGTCATGTTGTATTAGAAGAGGGTATTCAGGTGGATCCGAAGAAGATTGAGGCAGTTAAGAACTGGCCTAGACCAGCATCAACTACAGAGATTCGAAGTTTCTTGGGATTGGTAGGCTAATACCGTCGGTTCGTGGTTCATCTATCGCAGCCCTGATGACTAGGTTGACCAAAAAGGGTGCCCAGTTCAGATGGTCGGATGAGTGTGAGGCGAGCTTTCAGAAGCTCAAGACAGCTCTGACTACGGCAACGATGTTGGTTTTGCCCACAGGTCTAGAGCCTTATACAGTCTATTATGATGCATCTCGTATTAGACTTGGTGCAGTGTTGATGCAGGATGGCAAGGTCATTGCCTATGCTTCGCGGCAGTTAAGGATTCATGAGAATAACTATCCGGTTCATGATTTAGAGTTGGAAACCATTGTTCACGCATTGAAGATTTGGAGGCATTATCTGTATGGTGTGGCATGTGAGGTGTTCACGGATCACAAGAGTCTTCAGTATTTGTTCAAGCAAAAGGAGTTGAATTTGAGGCAGATGAGGTGGTTGGAGTTGTTTAAAGACTATGATATCACCATCTTATATCATCCGGGAAAGGCCAATGTGGTGACCGATGCTTTGAGTAGGAAGTCAGCCAGTATGGGCAGTCTTGCTTATATTCCGGTCAGTGAGAGACCGCTTGCTTTGGATATTCAGGCTTTGGCCAATCAATTCGTGAGGTTGGATATTTCTGAGCCCAACCGTGTGTTAGCTTGCACAGTCACTCATTCTTCATTATTGGAGCATATCCGAGATCGGCAGTATGATGATCCCCATTTGTGTGTCCTCAGAGACACGGTGCAGCACGGAGGTGCCAAGCAGGTTACCTTGGGTGATGATGGAGTTTTGAGATTGCAGGGTCAAGTTTGTGTGCCTAATGTGGATGGACTCCGAGAGTTGATTTTAGAGGAGGCCCATAGCTCCCGGTACTCTATTCATCCGGGCGCCGCGAAGATGTATCAGGATTTGTGGCAGCATTATTGGTGGCGGAGAATGAAGAAGGATATCGTTGCATATGTGGCTCGGTGTTTGAATTGTCAGCAGGTTAAGTACGAGCATCAGAGACCTAGTGGTTTATTTCAGAGGATTGAGCTTCCCGAGTGGAAGTGGGAGCGGATCACTATAGATTTCGTTGTTGGACTCCCGCAGACTCGGAGGAAGTTCGACGCAGTATGGGTCATTGTTGATAGGCTGGCCAAGTCAGCACATTTCATTCCTATGGCAGTCTCCTATTCATCCGAGAGGTTGGTTGAGATCTATATCTGAGAGATTGTTCGCCTTCATGGTGTGCCCGTGTCTATCATTTCGGACCGAGGTACGCAGTTTACCTCACATTTCTGGAGAGCCGTTCAGCGAGAGTTGGGCACACAGGTTGAGTTGAGTACAACATTTCATCCTTAGACGGACGGGCTGTCCGAGCAGACTATTCAGATTCTTGAGGATATGCTCCGAGCTTGTGTTATTGACTTTGGAGGTTCATGGGATCAGTTTTTGCCTTTAGCAGATTTTGCCTACAACAACAGCTACCAGCCGAGTATTCAAATGGCTCCTTAAGAGGCTTTATATGGTAGGCGGTGTCAGTCTCCGGTTGGATGGTTTATGCTGGGAGAGGCTCGGTTGTTTGGTACAGATCTGGTTCAGGATGCCTTGGACAAGGTTAAGATCATTCAGGATAGGCCTCGTAAAGCTCAGTCCAGGCAAAAGAGTTATGCAGACCGCAAGGTTTGAGAGTTGGCTTTCATGGTCGGTGAGCGGGTATTGCTTCGAGTGTCGCCTATGAAGGGCGTGATGAGATTTGGGAAGAAGGGAAAGCTTAGCCCTAGGTTCATTGGCCCATTTGAGATTCTTGATCGAGTGGGAGATGTGGCTTATATACTTGCTTTGCCACTGAGCTTATCAGCCGTACATCCAGTGTTTCATGTGTCCGAGCTTAGGAAATATCACGGTAATCCATCCCACGTGTTAGATTTCAGCACTGTCCAGTTGGACAAGGACTTGTCTTTTGAGGAGGAGCCGGTGGCTATTCTAGACCGGTAGGTTCGTCAGTTCAGATCGAAGAGTTTTCCTTCTGTTCGTGTTTAGTGGAGAGGTCAGCCTGCTGAGGCATCAACTTGGGAGTCCGAGTCCAATATGTGGAGCCATTATCCCCATCGTTTCCCCGACTCAGGTAATTCCTTCTTCTGTCCGTTCGAGGACTAACGGTTGTTTTAGAGGTGGAGAATGTGATGACCCAAAAGGTCATCACTTGTTTTAAAATAAAATTCTACATTCTGAGGCCTTAAAACCTCATTTAGCATCACCTTAATTTACGTGCATAGTCCGGGCGCGTAGCCGGAAAGCCTAAATGTGAAAATCTGTGAAAAATGATAAATTTTGACTATAAAATGAATTAATTTGACTTTGGTCAACGTTTTGGGTAAATGGACCCAGACCCGTAATTTGACGGTCCCGGAGGGTCCGCAGGAAAATATGGGACTTGGGCGTATGCCCGGAATCGAATTCCGAGGTCCCAAGCCCGAAAAATGAATTTTTAAAGAAAATTATTTTCTGAAATTGTTTAAAGGAATTTGAAATGAAATTTGATTAGAACATGATGGTATCGGGCCAGTATTTTGGTTCCGGTGACCGATAAAGGTCTTATATATGATTTATGATGTTTCTGTGAAATTTGGTGAGAAACGGATATCATTTGACGTGATTCGGATCTAAATTGCTAAAATTAAAGTATTAAGAAGTTTGAGAAAATTCTTTGATTTTGAGGTTTAATTCGTTGTTATTGAGGTTATTTTGGAAATTTTATTGTATGGATAAGTCTGTGGGATATTTTTGAAGTTGTGTGTATATTTGGTTTGGAGCCCCGAGGGCTCGGTGAGTTTTGGATAGGCCACGGGGTGCATTTTGAACTTAGAAGAATTGCAGAAATTTTGCTGGTATGATCAGGCCTGCAGGCTTCGCATTTGCGAAGCCTGGCTCGCAAATGCGAGGGCTTGGTCGCAAATGCAATCCATCCCAAGCCTGCCTTATCTCGCAAATGCGAGCTATGTTTCGCAAATGCGAGGATCCCCTTCGCAAATGTGACGTATGCTAGGAAGGCTTGAAGTCGCAAATGCGACTTATTGTTCGCAATGCGAAAAGCCCAGATTTCCTAAGGGTTCGCAAATGCGAGCTTACCTTCGTAATTCCCAAGCCAGCAGAACCCCTGTTCGCATTTCCCATACCTGTGACCTGCAACTTTACACTTAGACGATTTTAAACCCATTTTTCATATCTTTTCAAAACACAAACACCTTTAGGCGATTTTCCAAGAACAACTCTTCTTCCAAATCAATTGTAAGTTAATTTTAACTCATTTCCTTCAATCATTAACATCTTTTAACATAATTTCAACTTAAAATCAATGTTTTTTCATGGGGAAATTGGGTGTTTTGGGTAGAACTTAGGTTTTTCAAAAATTGAGAATTTGGACCTCGATTTGAGGTCCGATTTCAAAACAAATTATATACTTGGGTTTGTGGGGGAATGGGTAATCGGGTTTTGGTTCGAACCTCGAGTTTTGACCAAGTGGGCCCGGGGGCGATTTTTGACTTTTTGGACAAAACATTAGAAAAACTCATTTTCATGCATTGGGGTTGATTCATTTAGCGTTTATTGATGTAATTAAGTAACTTGTGACTAGATATGAGCGAATTGCTGGTGGAATCAAGGGAAAAAGTTATAATTGAAACTTGAGTTGTGTTCGTGGCATCGAGGTAAGTGTTTGGTCTAACCTTAGCTTGAGGGATTAGGAGTTGTGTCCTATTTGCTATTTGCTTCTTGTTGAGTACGACGTATAGGCATGGTGACGAGTCTCTATACGTTGGTGTCAAGCAGTCCCTTGAGTCTTGTATTGTGATTTTCATGACTTCGTTGTATTATCCGTGCTTAGAGGTGATTTCTATTTGTTGTGAAAAGTTTGTGGAAGGAATTGTGACCTTGAACATCGAGGAGCATTGGCTCAAGTTATATTACGAATTGTGAAAGCATATGAGTTGATTGAACCCCTTTGGAGCATTGGCTCAAGTGGTAAAGTGAGTTGTGAAGTAAAAGTGAATACGAGAAAGAAGTCATTAAATTGTTCCCTTGCTGGAATATTATTGCTTTATTGGTTATCTCCCTTGCCGGGACATTGGTATTATTGATGTTGCTCCCTTGCCAGGACTTAATTGTTGAATTATTGTTACCTTGCCGGAATTCCTATTATAATCTTGTTTATTCCCTTGCCCCATTGTTTGTGTTTGTGCTTTTGGGTGATTAAGAGTGTTAAAGCACGAAGGGTGATGTCGTGTATTGCTTGTTTTGGTGAGGAAAGAGTGTAAAGTACGAAGGGTGATGCCGTGTATTGTTTATTTGTGAGGAAAGAGTGTAAAGCACGAAGGGTGATGTCGCGCCGCATGATGTACCATTCTGTGCCGATATTATTGATTATATGGTGAGGAAAGAGTAAAAGCACGAATGGTGATGTCGTGCACATTTTTGTTATATAATTGCCTTGGTGAGGACGAGAGTAAAAGCACGAAGGGTGATGTCGTGCATTTATTGATTACTGATTCTTTATTGATATTCGAGTTATGTTGTTTCCTTCGTTACTTGATGTCTTTCTATTTGAAATTATTATCTTCCCCACAGTATGATCCCCTCCCATATTGACTGGGTAGCTCTGTATTTCTTTTCCGTTGTATATATATTTGAACTGCACAAGTTTATTTGATAGTCTGGTCCTAGCCTCGTCACTACTTCGCCGAGGTTAGGCTAGGTACTTACCAGCACATGAGGTTGGTTGTGCTGATAATGTGCAGATCTCGGATCAACTTTTGGACCGTAGTGTGGAGGTCAACTTCAGTCCACACGGAGATCCATGGTAGACCTGCAGGCGTCCGTAGGCCCTGGCGTCTCCCTTTATCCCTACTTTCCTGTTTCATTTTCCTTACATTCAGAAACAATGTATTATTATTTCTTTAGACTTTGTATGTAGTAAATCTTAGACCGTCTGTGATACCAGCTTTTGGGTGGTTGAGACTTAAGTAATTGTATTAGACGCAGATGCCAGATATTTAATTTTTATCTTCCGCTTAATTATTTAAGGTTCCGCATATTTTCATGTTATCGCTTTATATTTGTTAAAAAGACGTAAATTTGATAATGAAGTAAGTAGTTAAAGATTGGCTTGCCTAGCTCTCATTAGTAGGCGCCATCACGACTCCCGATGGTGGGAAATTCGGGTCGTGATAGATCTAATGAATAATAGTCATTGCTTTTCCATGACCTTTCCTCATTTTTGGTATTTTAGGGTCACAAAATTAAGACCGATTTCCAATTTTTCGTGTGCCAATGTCAGTACCACCTTCATGAATGTGGGCGATGAGCTATGAACTGCCTAAAAGTTTTGTGGGCACAGTAGAAATGACGTAATGAATAATAATCATTATTTTTCCATTGATTGTTCCTTGTTTTTGGCGTTTTAAGGTCATAAAATAGGAATTTATAATGATTTTTTATTTTTCTTATGCTAATGTCTACACCATCTTTACGAATTCGGGAGACGAGTTGCGAATTGCCTAAAATATTTTGGGCCTATCAAAATGTCCTAATCAATAATAGTCACTGTTTTTTCATGATTGTTCATAATATTTTTTGCATTTTAGGGCCATAAAACAGAATTTAGAATGATTTCAAATTTTTCGTGGGCCAATGTTCGTGCAATATTTATGAATTAGGGCGACGGACTCCGAATCACCTAAAAATATTGTGGGCCCAGTAGAAATGACCGAATGAAAATAGTCATAGATTTGCTATAACCGTTTATATATATATATATATATAGGAAGTTAGGACTTTTTAGGGGTATAAATAGGAAGTTAGGACTTTTTAATTTTTCATCTGCTAATGTACACGCCATTTTCATGAATTCGGGTGGCGGGCTCCGAATCGCCTAAAATTTTGCGGGCCTATCAGAAAGTATCTAATGAAAAATACTCATTATTTTTCCATGATATCCCTCACTTTTTGCAGTTATAGGGCCACAAAAACAAAAATTGAGGGCGTTTTTTGATTTTTCGTGTGTTGTTCATGCTATCTTTATGAATTCGGGTGACAGGTTCCAAATTGCCTAAAATTTTATGGGCCTATCAGAAACGATCCATTGAACAATAACCATTTTTTCGCCATGACCATTCCTCATTTTTTGACATTTAGGGTCATAGAAAGAGAATTCAAGATGATTTTCAAAATCTTTTCTACTAATATGTCACGACCCCAAACCGACCCGGTCATGATGGCGCCTCTCGTGAAGACAAGGCCAGCCGACACAACACTCATATAACCCTTTAATCATCTAGAGTCATTTTTTAAGCCTTTAATTAAACAATATTTCATAACATAAGTCTAAACAAACAGTGTTGAATAACATACAAGCCCGACATGGGATGTCACTAGCCATGAGCATCTAAGGTCTAACTACTATAAAAACAGTCAAAATGTACCAAGTAAAAAAATGAAATGGAGGAAGGGAGCAGTGTTGCGAACGTCGTACAACTACCTTGCTAACCCTGATGACTCTGCGTCTGAGCAACCAACAACCGCTACCCGGTTCTGAAATACCTGAATCTGCACACAAGGTGCAGGGAGTAATGTAAGTACTCCAACCCAATAAGTAATAAGAGTAAATAAAGACTGACCAATAGGAAACAATGAATCCACATTTATGTTAAACGCAATAAGTACAACAGGCTTTCAAATCAGAGTACGAGTCAGTCGTCTCGTTTAAAATCCAACTTTTGGTAAAAAGTCATTTAAAATACCTTCCAACGGTTTCAGTAGGGGTTCAATACTATTTTAAATAAGGAGGTGAAAACCATAACCAGCCCCTCGAGCAAAACATAGTTCGCAAACAACTCGTAACAAGAAAATTTCAGTGGAAGTAACAAAAGTCAAATCAACGATTTAGTTCTGAACATCTCATGAACCTCAGCTTAAATAAAAGTTCTTTAAAACGTTTATTCAACATTTCCGACAGAGGCTAAGTATAAAGATGAGTGAAAGAAGTCAACAAATCGACATATTCGATAGAAACTCACTTAAAGAGGAGTAAAAATCAATAAGTTCATAAACAGGCCCCTCAGGAAAAGCATCACTCATGTATATATATATATATATATATATATATATATATATATATCGCCCATCGGGCTAGTCTCTCAGTTACTCGTGACTCAACTCTTACCAATCAGCACTCACGCTCCATAGGTACCATATAGTAACCGCTGCCGCGTGCAACCCGATCCATATATCGTTGCGGCGTGCATCCCGATCCATATATCTCGTCGACGGAGCTCACTAGGGGTGTGTAGACTCCGGAGGGGTTCCTACAGCCCAAGCGCTATATCGCTGCAGCGTGCAGCCCGACCCAACATATCGCTGCGGCTTGCAACCCGACCCATATAAGTATTGCTGCGGCATGCATCCTGATCTATATATATATATATATATATATCGCCCCTCGGGCTAGTCTCTCAGTCACTCGTGACTCAACTCTTACCAATCAGCACTCACGCTCCATAGGTACCATATAGTAACTGCTGCGTCGTACAACCCGATCCATATATCGATGCGGCGTGCAGCCCGATCCATAAATCTCGTCGACGGTGCTCACTAGGGGTGTGCAGACTCCGGAGGGGTTCCTACAGCCCAAGCGCTATATCGTTGCAACGTGCAGCCCGACCCAACATATCGCTGCGGCTTGCAGCCCGACCCATATAAGTATCGCTGCGGCATGCATCCCGATCCATATATATATATATATATATTGCTGCGGCGTGCAGCCCGATCCATAGATATATAATCCTCACAGTTAGGCCCTCGGCCTCTCTCAGTATTTAACCTCACTATCAGACTCTCAGCCTATCTCAGTCATCAACCTCACAATCAAGCCCTCGGTCTTTCTCAGTCATCAACTCACGATCACTTGGACCATCAGTAAAACAAGGAACTCAGCCCAAACAATTTTCACATTTTTAAGAAATATAGTGATAAAACCAGATTTTAAACAATAAACAGGTAAAACATGATTGAGGATATGCTATCAAACACATAAAGTGAGGAAAAATAGTAAAAAAAGCCCCTAAGGGTCTCAACAGGTCGGCACAAGGCCCCAAGAATGGCATACAACCAAAAATATAATATCAATCTCTGAAATATGGAATATCATAAGATTTCGAATCAAATACGCGACTTAACAGTCATACGGGACGGACCAAGTCACAATCCCCAATGGTGCACAACTCCATGCTTGTCATCTAACATGTGCGTCACCTCAAAGTAACACCACGATGTGTAATACAGAGTTTCAAACCCTCAGGACAGTATTTATAATCATTACTTACCTCGAACCGGCTAAATCTCTAGCTCGCGACGCCTTTGCCCCTCGAATCAGCCTCCACGCGCGTCGAATCTATCCAAAATCAGAACGAGAATATCAAAATATGCTAAGGGAACAAAGCCCAAGCGGAAACAATCAATAATGGGCACAAATCCCGAAATTACCAAAACCCGAGCCCCGGGCCCACTTCTCGAAACTCAAAAATTTTCACATCAATAGATTCCTTATCTCCGCACGAGTTCATACATATCAAAAGTTCTCAAATCCGCCCCAAATGGTCCTTCAAATCCCAAATCAAAAGTCCAATTTCTCAAGCCTTAATTCTTCAATTTTAGGCTTAGTTTTGATGATTTTCTAGGTGGAATTCACAATATAATCAAGTTTTTAGTCCGAAATTCTTACCTCCAATCGTTCCCCTTTGAATCTCTCTTGAAATCGCAGCTTGGAGCTCCAAAATTGCACAAAAATGATGAACAAATGACTGAAAATCGCGAAGGAGCCTATATATATATATTCTGCCCAGCACTACCGCATCTGTAGACCCCATTGCGCATCTGCGCCAAACTGACCGCACCTGCGGTTTTAACTTAAGTCACCAGCTCTCGCATTTGCGGTCGCCTCACCGCTCCTGCGATATCGCAGATGCAGTTACCAAGCCGCACCTGCGGTCCTCCTCACACCTGCGCCTTTCTTCCGCTCCTTCGGAGCTCGCACCTGCAGTCCCCAATCCGCAGGTGCGGATATGACAGAAGCAACAACATCAGCTGCAGTTTCTTAAGCTCAACCTTCCCGAAAACTATCTGAGATCATTTCGAGGCCCCCGGGAACTCAACCAAAAATACAAACAAGTCACATACCTTATTTAAACTTGTTCCAACCATCAAAACACCTCAAACGACATCAAATCTGCCAAATTACATCGGATTCAAGCCAAACTTTCTAAAATCTTCCGAATTACGCTTTGATCAAAAACCCAACCAAACCACGTCCGAATGACTTGAAATTTTGCACACACATCCCAAATGACAGAACGGAACTACTGCAACTTCTGAAATTTCATTCCGACCTCTATATCAAAATCTCACCTATCAACCAGAAAACGCCGAAATCTCAATTTCGCCAATTCAAGCCTAAACCTTCCACGGACTTCCAAAATGCATTCCGATCACGCTCCTAAGTCCCAAATCACCTAACGGAGCTAAACAAATCATAAAAGTCCGATCCGAGATCATATACAAACAAGTCAAATCTTGGTCAAACCTTTCAAATTTAAGCTTTAAATTGGGAACTGTTCTTCCAAATTCATTTCGATTACCCTAAAAAACCAAAACAAAAGATTAACATAAGTCATATTACATCACACGGGGCAAGTCATGCCCGAGAATTGGCGATAATAGGGCAAAAGCTCAAAACGACCGGTCAGGTCGTTACATAATATCCATGTCATCTTCATGAATTTAGGCAACAAGACTAAAAAATGGCCCAAAATTCAACTAGTCGCGATGACACCTAACCAAACCTGCTAGGTAAGCCAATTAATAACAATCGAATTCAATGAGATTTAATGAGAAAATAAATAATGAAATAACTAAGCTCTTACACAAAATCCCAAGGACTGGTAGTACAAATCACGAGCTTCTAAGATTTAGAGTTTACAAAGCTGGTATAAAATAAATACATCATTTGTCTGAAATATACATGAACAGATTAATTCAAAAGCTACCAAGAACAATAGGCAGCAATGACAAGAACACAGGTACATCCTCAACCTCCATACACAGCAAAATCAACATCCAAAATCTGCACGCAAGGTGCAGAAGTGTAGTATGGGTACAACCGACCCCATGTACTCGATAAGTAGCAAATCTAACCTTAGGTTGAAAGCAGTGATGAACTTGGACAACGGTCAGAGTCCAATACCAATAACCAACATTAACTCATAACGATATAATAAAAATAGTACAAAAAGCAGCTCAAAGATATGATTTTCAGCTCGTTCACAGTTACGGGAAAAAAGCATGCTTTAAAGTAAAATAGTAAAATCCAAATCTTTCACCGAATTCATTAAACTATGAATAAGTCAGAATGATTTTTTCCAAAACCTTACAACAATAAACAAGATGTTTCATCATAGGTAGCATGAGAATCATATGAAGTCATAAATGTTACAAAACCGTATAACATGAGAAAATGCATCTCTATGCCTGTATGCCAAGTATGCATGTCAGATGCAATGCGTCACAGTGATGAACTCTTATACTCACACTCTCAGAGTACTCAATCTCACTATCTCACACTCCCACTCATCACGCTCAATAACTCAACATACTCAGTCACCTAGCATTGTACAAGGCAGATCTAGCCCAAACGCTAATAAATCCTGATGCAGCGTGCAGCCCGATCCTATTGTGAATCAATAGCAATTGCACTCACTGTGGGTGTGCAGAGCAGATCCAGCCCAAGCGCTATAATAAGCCAATCATGGCAAGAATCAATAAAGCCTGCTGCGGCGTGCAACTCGATATCATGATGAATCATTAATACCTGCTATGGCGTGCAGCCCGATCCCTTCAATATCACTCACAATCTGAACCTTAGGCCCCAACTCAGTCATCAATCTCTTTAGTCTATCGGGCTCACAATGCCATGAATATCCACCCAAAATGATGATACAATGTATCCATAAATAGCAACAGAGACTGAGATATGATATGTAAATGAATGAGTATGACCGAGTATGTAACTGCAATTTAAACAAATAACTCAACTGCAGATATGACCTCAGTGGGTCCCAACAAAATAAGTATATAGCCTAAATAAGATTTCTAACACGGATCACAACTCAATTACTCTAACACATAGAAATCTCATGGATGAAAATAAGATTAGGTAACTACACAGTACCACAGAAATAACAAAGTCATAATTCACACGGTGCATGCCCACATGCCCGTACCTAGCATGTGCGTCCCCTCAACACCAAATACATATCACGTATATTCAAGGGTTCATACCCTCAGTACCAAGTTTAGAAGTGTTACTTACCTCGAACAAGACAAATCCAATACCGATCAAGCCAAACGATGCTCCAAAAATGCCATCCCGTGCGTACCGACTTTTGAACGGCTCACAACTAGCCAAAAGCAACTCAAGAACATCAAATAATGCCAAAGGAAACAAGCCTAATCGACAAAGGTCAAATCTTTAAGCAAAAGTCCAAAGTCAACCAAAAGTAAAACCTGGGCCCGCACCTTGGAATCCGACAAAACTCATAAAATTTAATAACTCATTCTATTATGAGTCCAACCATACTAGTTTCACTCAAATTTGACTCTGACTCGATGTTCAAAACTCAAAAATTCACTCTATGAAGCTTTGCACAAAGCCCCCTAATTTTCTCTTTAAAATTCACAATCTAATTACCAAAAACGAAGATAGATTCATGGAATATAACCAAAACCGAGTATAGAACACTTACTCCAATCCTTGTGATGAGTTTTGCCTCTAAAATCGCTCAAATCAAAGCTCCCTAACTCAAAATGTGAATAAAATAGCCAAGTCCTCGATATATAGCTTCTGCCCAGGCATCGTCGCATCTGCGACACAAGCTCCGCTTCTAAGGAAAAAGCAACAAAAATCAACCCTCGCACTTGCGGACTGAATATCCTCTTTTGCGACATCGCAGGAGCGAGCCTTCCACAGCTCCTGCGCAAGACCTCGCTTCGACGCCCATGATTATCGCTTCTGCGAAGTCGCAGATGCGCCCAACTCCTGTATCTGCGAAGACCAAACTAGCACTCTTTTTGCAGGTGCGACCACATACCGCTTCTATAACCACCGCACCTGTGCAAAAACCAATCACAGGTGCGCGACACCAGAACCAACAGCCTCAGCCAATGCCACAAAGCCCAAAATAATCTGAAACCACGTCTGCAACTCACCCGAGCTCCTCGGGACCCCATCCAATTATACCAACAAGTCCCATAACATAATATGAACTTACTCGAGGCCTTAAATTATGCATAACAACATCGAAACGACGAATCACACCTCAAATCAAATATAATTACTTTGAATCTTTTAACTTTCAAAACTCGTGCTGAAACATATTAAATCAAACCAAAATGAGCTCAAATTTTGCACACAAATCCCAAATGACATAACGAAGCTATTCAAATTCTTAAAACCACAATCCGAACCCAATATCATCAAAGTCAACTCTCGGTCAAACTTATGAACTTTTTTAACCTTCAAATGTCTAACTTTCGTTAATTAGTGACGAAATCTTCTAGAAATATCCAAGTGAAAATCCGAGCATACGCCCGAGTCCAAAATCACCATCTGGACTTGACGAAACCATCAAAACTCCAGTCCGAGGTCAAATACTAAAAAGTCAAACTTGGTCAATTCTTCCAACTTAAAGCTTCAAACATGAAATTCATTCTACCAGATCACTTGAAAAACCTAGAGCAATGATTTACACAAGTCATAATACATCATACGAATCTACTATAGACTTCAAATAACTGAAAGGAATGCAAACGCTTAAAACGACCGATTGGGTCATTACTTTCTCCCCCCACTTAAACATACGTTCGTCCTCGAACGTGCCCAGAGTCATTCCAAAGCCATGAAACTGCCGTTTAACCTTATCATGCACATACCTGGGGTTGATCCCACGTCCCACTAATCCATATAAGACCATGGCACAACCTAACTGAAGATCCTTAATTCAACCTTAGCCCATAAATCTTAGAATCCAATTTCCAACATCTAGAATTTCCTATAAGACCCAAATCTCACATCTAAAAACTGTATAAGTCAGGGCCGATTGCCCGAGTTCATATGGATGGCGTAGACTATAGCACATAAAAATCAGGGAATCGTCCTGAATTCTTATTTTTTGCCCTAAAAAGCCAAAAAACGAGAAATAGTCATAGTGAAGCGATGTACTGTTCATTAGATTGTATTTGATGGGCCCACAAATTTTAGGAGATTCGAGATCGGTCACCCAGAGTCATTCCAAAGCCATGAAACTGTTGTGTAACCTTACCATGCACATACTCGAGGGTGATCCCACGTCACCCTAATCCATATAAGCCCGAAGACACAACCTAACTAAAGATCCTTAATTCAACCTTAGTCCATAAACCTTAGAATCCAATTTCCAACATCCAGAATTTCCTATAAGGTCCAAATCTCACATCTACTCACTGTATAAGTCGGGGCCGATTGCTCGAATTCATGCAGATGGCGTGGACTAGCACACAAAAATTTGGGAATCATCCTAAATTCATACTTTATAGCCCTAAATAGCCAAATAATGAGTAACGGTCATGGTGAAGCAATCCCTATTGTTCATTTGGTTATTTTTTATGAGCCCTTTAATTTTAGGAATTTCGGGATCGGTCACCCAATTTATGCTGATGGCGTGGACCATAGTACACGAAAATTTAAGAATCGTCCTGAATTCCTTTTTCTGTCCCTAAAAAGCTATAAACGAGGAACGGTGAGGGCGAAACGATAACTATTTCTCATTAGGTCTTTACTAATGAGCATGCAAAATTATAGGAGATTCAGGGTCAGTCGCCTGAATTCATGCAGATGGCGTGGACTATAGCACATGAAAATCTAGGAATGGTCTTGAATTCTGATTTTTTGGCCCTTACACTAAAAACGAGGATCAATCATGGCAAAACAGGCCCTATCCCCAAATTCATGCAGATGATTTGGACGGTAGCACACGAAAATCAGAGAATCGTCTTGAGTTCTTATTTTGTAGCCCTAAAACGCCAACAAATGAGGAACGATCATGGAGAATTGATGATTATTGCTCATTATATCATTTTTGATAGGCATGCAAAATTTTAGGAGATTCAGGTCCATTTGTCTAAATTCATGCAAGATGGAGTGGACTATAACACGGAAGATATGCAAATTGTCCTGAATTCCTATTTCATGGCTCTAAAATACCAAAAAATAAGGAGCGATCATGGTGAATCGATGACTATTGTTCATTAGGTCACATTTTATGCACCCACAAAATGTTAGGAGATTGGAGGTTGGTCACCCGAATTCATGTAGATAACGTGGACTATAACACAGAAAATTTTAGAATCATTTTGAATTCCTATTTTACGGCTCTAAAACACCAAAAAGAGAGGAACAATCATGGGGAAGCAATGACTATGTTCATTAGGTCAATTTTATGCGCTCGCAAAATTTTAAGAGATTCGGCGATGGTCACCCAATTCATGTTGATGGTATGGACCATAGCACATGAAAATTTGAGAATAGTCCTAAACTCCTTTTTACGTCCCTAAAACGCCAAAAAACAAGGAACGATCATGGAGAAGCGATAACTGTTGCGCATTAGGTCATTACTAATGGGCATGCAAAATTATAGGAGGTTCGGGGCCGGTTGCCTGAATTCATAAAGATGGCGTGGACTATATCATATGAAAATCTGGGAATAGTTCTGAATTCTTATTTTATGACCCTTAAACACCAAAAATAAGGAACGGTCATGGCGAAACAATGACTTTTGTTCATTAGGTCATTTTTTATAGGCCTACAAAATTTTAGATTCGGGCCTAATCCTCGAATTCATGCAGATGATATGGACTGTAGCATACGAAATTCTGGGAATCGTTTTGAATTCCAGTGATGTGGCCTTAAAATGCCAAAAAATGAGGAACACTCATGGCGAAGTGATGACTATTATTCATTAGGTCATTTTTGATAAGCCTACAAAACTTTAGGAGACGCAGGGCCAATCGCCCGAATTCACGCATATGTCATGGACTATAGCACACGAAAATCTGGGAATCATTCTGAATTCCTGTTTTATGGCGCTAAAATGCCAAAACATAAGGAACAGTCATGGATAAGCGATGATTATTGTTCATTAGGTTATTTTTTATGCGTTCGTAATATTTTAGGAGATTGGGGGTTGGTCGTCCGAATTAATGTAGATGGCATGGACTATAACACACAAAAATCTGAGAATCGTGTTGAGTTCCTATTTTATTGCTCTAAGACACCAAAAAGTGAGTAACGATCATGGCGAAGCGATGCCTATTGTTCATTAGGTTTTGATGGGTTCACAAATTTTTTGGAGCTTCGGGGCCGGTCACCCGAATTCCTATAGATGGTGTACACTATATCACATGAAAATTTATGAATCGTACTAAATTCCTGTTTCATGGCCCTAATGCACCAAAAAATGAGGAATGGTCATGACAAAGCGATCATTATTGTTCATTAGATCATTTTTATGGGCCCGCAAAATTTTAGGAGATTCGAGGCTGGTCGCCAGAATTCATGCAGATGGCGTGGACTATAGCACACGAAAATCAGGAAATCCTCCAGAATTCCTTTTTATGACCCTAAATCGCCAAAAATAAGGAACGATCATGACGAAACGATGACATTATTTATTAGGTCGTCTTTTATGGATCCGCAAAATTATAGGAAATTTGGGGTCGGCCATACGAATTCATGCAAATATCGTGGATTATAGTAAACGAAAATCTCGAAAACGTCCTGAATTCCAATTTTATGGCCTTAAAACACCAAAAAATAAGGAACAATCATGGCAAAACGATGACTATTCTGCATTAGCTTATTTTTATGGGCCAACAAAAATTTAAGGGATTCGAGGCTGGTCGCACGAATTCATGTAGATGACTCGGACTATAGCATACGAAAATCTAGAAATTATCCTGAATTTCGGTCTTATGGCACTAAAATATCGAGAAACGAGAAATAGTCATGGCGAAGTGATGACTATTATTTATTAGGCAATTTTTTGTGGGCCCATAAAATTTTAGGAGACTTGGGTCCGGTCGCCCGAATTCATACAGAAAGCATGGACTTTGTAGCAGATAGAAATCTGGGAATCGTTCTGAATTCCTATTTGATGGCCATAAAACATAAAAAATGAGTGATGGTCATGGTGAAGCGATGACTATTATTGGTTAGGTCAGTTTTTATGGGCCTATAAAACTTTAGGAGATTCCGGGCCGGTCGTCCGAATTCATGAATATTACGTAATTATATCATACAAAAATTTAGAAATCATTCTAAATTCCTGTTTTATGGCACAAAAATGCCAAAAAATGAGAAACGGTCATGGGGAAACAATTAGTATTGTTCATTAAGTCATTTTTGATGGACCACAAAATTTAGGAGATTCAGGATTGGTCGCCTGAATTCATGTAGATGGCGTCGACTATAGCACATGATAATCTGGGAATTGTCCTGAATTCCTATTTTGTGGCCCTAAAATAACAAAAAAAAGGAATGGTCCGGTGAAGCGATGAGTATTGTTCAATAGGTCGCTTTTCTGGGCTCATAAAATTTTAGGAGATTCGGGGCTGGTCGCCCTAGTTCATGTAGTTAGCGAGTACTATAGCATACGAAAATCTGGGAATCGTCATGAGTTCCTATTTTATGGCCCTAAAATGCCAAAAATCGAGGAAATTTCATGGCAAAGCGATGACTATTGTTCATTAGGTATTTTTTGATGAGCCACAAAATTTTAGGAGATTTGGGGCTGGTGGCGCCACTTTATACAGATGGCGTGGACTATAACACACGAAAGTCTGCTAATCATCCTGAATTCCTATTTTATGTCTTTAAAATGTCAAAAAGTGAGAAACCGTCATGGAGAAGCAATGACTATTGCTCATTAGGTCTTTCTTATGGGCCCGCAAAATTTTAGAAGATGCAAAGCCGGTCGCCCGAATTCATGCAGATGACATGGACTACAACACATGATAATGTGGGAATCGTCATGAATTCCTGTTTTATTGCCCTAAAATGCCAAAAATAAGGAACAATCATGGCAAAGCGATGATTATTGTTGAATAGGTCATTTTTATGGGGCCGCAGAAATTTAGCAGATTCGGTGTCGGTCGCCCGAATTCATGCAGATGGCGTGGACTATAGCGCACGAAAATCTTGGAATCATCCTGAATTCCTGTTTTATGGCTAAAAATGCCAATAAACGAGGAACGATCATGGTAGTCTAGTCAACATATAATCTCTCTGACATCACTTGGCAGAACCAGTCATCTGAAATACTGCAAAGTCAACCCCATTGGTCTCAACAATACCCATGTTATACAACACCTCGTGGCAACGGTCCAGGTAATCCTGTGGGTCCTCAGAAGATGAACCGCTGAAATGAACAAGAAAGAGCTTGGTAAACTTATCCAACCTCAACAAGGCCTCAAAAGACATAGCGGGCCTATCACCAGCCTGTGCCGCAACAACAGGCTAAACCACCCCAACTGGTTGGTCTGTTGGAGTCTGATATAGGGGAACCACCTGCTCTGAGGTCTAATATAGCGGGAGTCTATGCTCCCCCCATCCCGAGGGACGGCTAGTGCCACCGAAAATGCAACGGTCTGGGCCACACTCTCCATAAGGCCCACTAAGCGGATTGGAGCATGCTGAAGTACTAGAGTGATTGTGAACCCCTCCGTGACTTGAGTTGGTCCGACGGGTAAGGTCTGAGCTAAGACCTCCTCCTCATGATCCATCTGAGGCTCCACTGCGGGTGCCACTGCCTGAGCTCTATGCTGAGCTCTGCCTTTGCCTCAGCCTCAGCCTCTGCCCCTGGTGGTAGCTGCCACACGGGGCTTTGGCTCTTGCCCGGCTGTAGATGTCGTGCGTGTTCTCGCCATCTGCGAGAGAACAAGAATATAATGGTTCATCAATGATAGAATGAAATCGCACGATACAGAATGTAAGGAGTGAATTTTTTCCTAAACTCCATAGTCTCTAGAAGATAAGTACAAACGTCCATACCGATCCTCCAGACTCTACTAAGCTTGCTCATGACTCGTGAGACGTAGGCAACCTAGTGCTCTGATTCCAATCTGTCACGACCCAGAATTCCCACATCGGGACCATGATGGTGCCTAATATTTCACTTGATAAGTAACCCAACGTTAGATTAACCACTTTTAATAATTCAAATCAAATCAAAACCGATAATCTAAATAAACCGAATTAAGGTAGATAAATATGATAAACCGCGATATCCAAATACAAATTCCAGAACCGGTGTCACTAATACACGAGTGACTAGAGTACTGCAAATAATAGTCTGAATGAAAGCATAACTGTTTGAATCGAAATAAATAGCTAAGGTAATATGGAAGGGGACTTCAGGTTTGCGAACACTGTGCAATTGTACCTCAAGTCTCCGTCAAGCACTAGATCTGAGCAATCTACTCACCGCCTCTAGGACCAACTCCAAAATATGCACAAGAAGTACAGAGTGTAGTATGAGTACAACTGACTCATGTACTCTATAAGTGTTGAGCCTAACCTCGACGAAGTAGTAACGTGGCTAAGGCGGGCCACGTACAATAACATGTACGCAGTATAATAATACTAATACTAATACTAATACTAATACTAATACTAATACTAATAATAATAATAATAATAATAATAGAAAAGAAAAAGAGGGAAAAGTAAGGCAGTTGACTTATGAAAAAGAACTCAATTTAGAGAACCCAGAATAACCGATCTCATAATTTCATATACCAACAATAGAAATCAACACAATAAAAATAATGAAAACAACACACATAATCCGTTGCGCGTGCAGCACGATCCCACCATACACACAACCCTCCCTTATTTCACCATATCAATATCAAGAATAACATATAAATCCGTTGCGCGTGCAACCCGATCCCACCATATAATCAGAATCAATATCATAATCCTTCCTTATTTTACCATGTCATAATTTATCAATTTCAAGTATTACGTACACAACCGTTGCCACGTACAATCCGATCCCATCATATCAATATCAAAATCCTCCCTTATTCCACCATATCACAACCGTTGCAACGTGCAATCCTATCCATAAATAAATTCAATAAATGTAATCAATCCGACAGCTCAATTCACAAGAATCTCTACGATCAAAGAATATGAAAGCAAAATAATAAAGGAACCATGTACAAATCAAGGGAATGCTACAAATAATACAAGAGCAACAAGAGAAGTCAAGTACGTAGCAATTAAGGAGTACATGTAAAACAATTCAATCAGGTAGCAATTAATCACAGAGTCAATAGAAAGGACGAACATTTCAATATAACAATAATTAATGACAAGTAACAATTACCGCATAGAAAGCAATTAAAGCATGTAACAATTAAGACATGTAATAAGATAATTCATGAAATACAAGAAGGTATAGAAATAGTTATTTTGATGGGGTATATACTCTCGTCACCTCGCATATACGCCATTACATATGTAGTTCATATAACATATAGTTCAAGGGTTCCTAATTTCCTCAAATCAAGGTTAGACCCAACACTTACCTCGCTCCGCAATCAACTCAAAGCTCAACAGGGGCCTTTCCTCTAAAATCCACCTCACAAACCATTCGAATCTAACCAAAAGCAACTTAATATCATCAAACAATGCTAGAAAAATCAACAATAGATAAAGTAAAGATCTTTACACTTTTCCAAAAAGTCAACAAAAGTCAACCCCAAGCGCGCTTGGTCAAAATTCGAGATTCGGACCAAAACCCAATTACCCATTCAACCCCCAGCCAATTATATGATTAGTTTCGAAATCCCACTTCAAAGTGAGATCTAAATCTCAATTTTACAAAAATCTCTAATTCTACCCAAATCCCTATTTTTCAACCATGAAAGAGCATAGATTAAGGTTAGAATTCAATGGGTGTTGATGGAAATGGAAGAAAACGAGTTAAAATATACTAACCTACGAAATGGGGATGAAATTCTTCTTCAAAATCGCCTCTAGGCCGAGCTCTAATATGAAGATGATGAAAAATGAAGAAAATCCCGCAAAATTTTAGGAGATTCGGGGCCTATCACCCGAATTCATGCAGATGGTATGGACTATATAACAGACGAATATCTGGGAACCGTCCTGAATTCCTAGCCAAAAATGAGAAACGGTCATGGAGAAGCGATGACTATTATTCATTAGGTCGTTTTTTATAGGCACGCAAAATTATAGGAGATTCAGTGTCAGTGGTCCAAATTAATGCGGTTGGCCCTAACTCGCCAAAAATCGATGAACGGTCATGGAGAATATATGATTATTGATCATTAAGTCATTTTTGAGTGGCCAACAAAATTTTAGAAGATTCGTGCCCAGCCGTCCGAATTCATATAGATGGCATGGATAGCTCACGAAATCTGGGAATCGTCCTGAATTCTTGTTTTCTGTTTTAAAAATGTCAAAAAATGAGGAACAGTCATGGAAAAGCGATGATAATTGTTCATTAGGTCATTTTATATGTGCATGCAAATTTTTAGGAGATTCGGGGCTGGTCGCCTGAATTCATGCAAATGGCTTGGACTATGCACACGATATTGTGGAAACGTCCCGATTTCCTGTTTTATAACCCTAAAATACTAAAAAATGGAAAAGCGATGATAATTGTTCATTAGGTCATTTTATATGCGCCCGCAAATATTTAGGAGATTCGGGGCCGGTCGCCTGAATTCATGCAAATGGCTTGGACTATGCACACGATAATGTGGAAATCGTCCCGATTTCCTATTTTATAGCCCTAAAATACTAAAAATGATAACAATTGTTGATTAGGATATTTTTGATGGGTCCACAAAATTTTAGGAGATTCGGGTCCGGTTACCCGAATTCAGGTAGGTGGCGTGAACTATAGCACACAAAAATTGGGAATCGTCATGAATTCCAGTTTTATGTCCCTAAAATATCAAAAATGAGGAACGGTTATGGAGAAGCAATGATTATTGTTCATTAAGTCTTTTTCTATTGGCCGGCAAAATTTTAGAAGATTCGGTCTAGTTGTCAGAATTCATGCAGATGACGTAGACTATAACATACGAAAATCTGAGATCGTGTAGAATTCCTTTTTTATGGCCTTAAAATGCAGAAAAACAAGGAACGGTCATGGATAAACTATGAATGTTGTTCATTAGGTCATTTTTGATGGATCCGCAAAATTTTTGAAGATTGGAATTCGCCCGCACAAATTTATGCAGATGGCATGGATTATAGCGCACGAAACTTAGGAAATCGTCTTGAATTTTTGTTTTATGGCCGTAAAATATTGAATAATGAGGAACGTTCTTGGTGAAGTGGTGACTATTGTTCATTAGGTTGTTTTTTATGGGCTCGCATAAATTTTAGGAGATTCGGAGTTGGTAGCTCGAATTCTTGTAGATGGGCACACGAAAATGTGGGGATCATGTTGAATTCCTATTTTATGATACTAAAATGCCGAAAAACGAAGAATAGTCATGGCGAAGTACTGAAAATTGTTCATTAGGTTATTTTTGATAGATCTGAAAATTTTTAGGAGATTCGAGGCCGTTCTCCCGAATTCATGCAGATGGTGTAGACTACATAACACATGAAAATCTAGGAATCGTCTTGAATTTCTATTTTATGGCCCTAAAATTCCAAAGAATGAGGAACAATCAGGACAAAGCAATGACTATTATTCATTAGGTCATTTTTGATAGGCCCGTAAAATTTTAGTAGATTTGGGGCCGGTTACCCGACTTCATGCAGATGGTGTAGACTATGACACGTGAAAATCTGGTAATCGTCCTGAATTTCTTTTTTATGGCTCTAAAATGCCAATAAAGAGGAAAGTCCATGGTGAAGAAACGACTATTATTCATTTGGTCATTTTTTATGTGCCGGCAAAATTTTAGGAGATTCAGGACCAGTCGCCTGAATTCATGCAGATGGCGTGCCCTATATTATACTAAATTTTGGGAATCGTCTTGAATTCCTGTTTTGTCTCAAAATGCTAATAAAAGAGAAACAGTTTTGATGAATGATGACTATTGTTCATTAGGTCATTTTTTATGGGACCGCAAAATTTTAGGAGATTCGGGACCGTTCACCCGAATTCATGTAGATAGCATGGACTATAGTAGACGAAAATCTAGGAATCATCCTGAATTCCTAGCCAAAAATGAGGAACGGTTATGGAGAAGCGACAAATATTGTTCATTAGGTCGTTTTTCATGGGCCCGTAAAGTTTTAGGAGATTCGAGACCGGGTGCCCAAATTCACGCAGTTAGCGTGGATTATAGCACACGAAAATTTGAGAATCGTCCGAAATTCCAGTTTCATGACCCTAAAATGCCAAAAATCGAAGAAAAGTCATGGAGAAGCAATGACTAGTGTTCATTAGGTCATTTTTGATGGGCTAGCAAAATTTTAGGAGATTTGAGGCCGTTCATCAGAATTCATATAGATGGCGTGGACTATATCACACAAAAATGAAGGAATCGTCCAAAATTACTATTTTATGGCCCAAAAATACCCAAAACGATAAACGGTCGTGAAAAAGCGATGACTATTTTTCATTAGGCTATATTTGATGGGCCCACAAAATATTAGGAGATTCAGGTCCAGTCGCCCGAATTCATGTAGATGGCATGACCTATAGCACACAAAAATCTGGGAATTGTCCTGAATTCCTGTTTTATGTCCCTAAAATGCCATAAAATGAGGAACGATCATGGAGAAGCGATGACTAATGTAAATTAGGTAGATTTTTATGGGCTCGTAAAATTTTAGGAGATTCGAGACCAGTCGCCCGAATTCATGCAAATGGCGTGGAATGTAGCACACAATAATTTGGGAATCGTCTAGAATTCCTGTTTTATGGTCCTAAAACGAAAAAAAATTAGGAATGTTCATGGCAGAGCAATGACTATTGTTTATTGGGCCATTTTTTGATAGGCATGCAAAAGTTTGTGAGATTCGCGATCGGTCGCCTGAATTCATTCAAATGATATATACTATAGCACGAAAATCTGGGAATCGTTTTGAATTCCTGTTTTATTTCACAAAATGGTGATATGTAGATAATGTAAATATGCATAATGCTTTGTGTAGCCTTGTGAAGCCATATGTTGGGCTTAATTACTTGCAAGTTTTGCTAGTGACCATTTTATAGGGGAAAATTGATCGGAAATTTCCATTGGAATCCACGATGATTTAAACTCCCCATAAACCCTTACATTCGAGGACGAATGTTCCTAAGGGGGGGAGGGTGTTACAACCCATATCCACATGTGTTAGTTCATGCCATATATTAGTTAACATAAATCCAAGAAGGAATTATCTTTGAGATGATAAGAAGTCAATCCTATTGGTCTTAAGTGATACAAGAGTGTATAAGGGTGATTAACCAGTATTAGAAGTTAAACGAATCAAGGATGTTGTAACTCGAATTTTCAGGTAATCTAGCGGTGCTTAATACACTCAAGAGGTCATTTATGAAGGTATTTTAATCATATAATATCCGTATCATAAGTCTTGAAGTCAAACGAGTTATGAAACAAAAGTCGACAAAAGTTGTCGCAACTTAGGTTCATAATTTTACTTAAACATTAGGTCAAATGTTTCTAATCTTTTCTCATAATTTACAAGGAATTACGGGGTGATCTACCAACCAAATTAAAGATCTATGAGTCTAGTTTCCAACTCATTAAACCGTTCATCGATACGATCTCGTAGTAGAGAGATATTCGCGTTTTCGCGAGACTGCGCCAAGCACCTCTCTATGGGGCCCACTAAGTCGGTTTAAGATATTTGGACCTATATAGGATGACTCCAACCCGTTTTAAGTCATTTCTTTTCACTATTTTCAGACCTTAGAACCCTAGGAACATCCTCTCAAGGTTCTCTCAAGATTCAAGACCCAAAAAAGGGCAAACAACACAAATCAAGTGTCGGGAATTCCGTGGCGCTAGTAAGTCTCTTGTTCTTCTTGTTGTTGCTCATTTTTGTGTCGTTCCAGCTCGTGTGGGAGGTTGTTTTAAAGGGTTTATGTTCTGTAAATACTCCCTAATGTTCTTAATATCAATCCTAGGTGATTTCAAGCCTTCTAAAGTGATTCTAGTGCCGAAAAACACTAATTGATCGCTAGTTTCGCTTTTTTGTTGTTGTGGCAGCATTGGAGGGATATTTCATGGAAATTTAAGGTCAAATTGGAGTTGTTCTTTCTGTATAAAGGTAAGGAACCTCTTACTCTATATGTATTTAAGATTATCCAAGTTGCGGCTAAGCCATTGAAGCTAGAACTTGTGAGATATATATCGAAAGGCTTGGTAGTAATGTTATTGTTTTGTGGACTGTTTTGCGTTGTTGTTGGGCTGCATATTTTACTACTATCTTGTGGAGTTTTGGAGGAGGAAGGGTGTGGAGAAACACCATATATATGTAGGGTTATGGGCTGATAGTTATTCGTAACATTTCCAGGTTGTTTGACACGACTACGGTGGTCGTCGTATGTATGGAGTGATTAGGCTATGTGTGGACTATTTTGGGAGGCTCAATATGTTTATTATTGATGTTGTTTGGGCTGTTTGGTGACTGTTTTGAATGGTGTGAGGTCATATATATAGGGGAGGTGCTGTCTGTTTCATCGTAAAATAGGTTGTGGTCGATACATAATAGTTATGACGCTTAAATGATAACGATAGTATCGTTTCTCTTATTGTAGACTAAGGAGTTTTGACAATTGCATAGCTTGAGATTGGGGCAGTATATACAAGGTATGTGAGGCTATCCCTTTCCTTCTTTTGCACGACTCCGATTGTACATAATGTAATGAACGAGCTTCCAAAGATACTCTACTCTTAGAAGCTAGCAGTACTTACATTGTTTTCCCTCTTATGGAACGATTGATGTTAATGTTGCTTCTCTTATTCTTATGTTATCAATGTTGTTGGTACTTCCTGATTCTTATAAGGTTCATAGTGAAGAGTTAGTCCTAATAACGTGTACAGAGGATACCGACCTTACGTCACTCCGAAAGGTTTAGAATGTGATTCCATGAGTCGAGCATGCATTATATATATGTATCTATTTTACTCTACCGAGCCACGCTATAGTTGGCCGGGTACGGCACCTATTGTGCAACCACTGATCAGTTGGGTTTTACCGAGCTCCACGTGGCCGGGTACGATTCTACCGAGCCTATTATGGCCGGGTACGATATGATGATGATGATGCCCACAGAGGCGAATGCTTTAAAGGTTTATGTATTTATACATATGTATCATGCATTTCATGTAAGTAGCCCTCAGAGGTACTAAGATGTTACAGGTTGTATATTCTCTATCCTTGCTTACATTACTGATCGTATTTATGGTTCCTTGCCTTACATACTCAGTACTTTATTCGTACTGACGTCCTTTTATTTGTGGACGCTGCATGTCGTGCTGCAGGTCCTGATAGACAGGCAGGTGCAGCTCCCCCACCACAGTAGACTGTCCAGTTCAGCGGTGATTGGCGAGATCCCTTCTCCGGACTTGCCTTGGTCTTGGTATGCAATTTTTGTTATAGACATTATGGGTATGTCGGGGCCCTGTTCCGGCTATGTTGCAACACTTATGTTCTTTTAGAGGCTCATAGACAGGTGTCGGCTCATGTATAGTTTGGTATGCCTTGTCGGCTAGTTTTTGTTGTATAGTCTTTCATAGTAGCGAGGTAGCTCATACCTTATACGTAGTTTCTTGATTGTCTGGTCATCCCCTGCTATGTATGTTCATGCCGTCATATTTTATTGTTGGTTGTCCATGATCTAGGTCTACCATTTATATTGATCTCGTCAGCCTTAAAAGATAATAATGAAGGTTAGATGAAATGTACGTTGGTGCTCGGCAAGTGTGGTCGGGTGCTAGTCATGGCCCTTCAGTTTGGGTCGTGACAAACTTGGTATCAGAGCAAGTCTGTCCTAGGGGTTGTCTATGAGCCGTGTCTAGTAGAGTCTTGATTATGGATGTGTAGCGCGCCACATTTATAATCAGGAGGCTACATGACATCTAGGGTTGTTACCTTCTTCCTGAATCTAGATCGTGTGTAGAGTTGAGTCGTAAGTGTTCGTCTCTAATATTCACCTTGTTTTTTTCAGTGATGCCTTCGACTAGGAAGCAAACGATTAGTAGACGGCTTGATACAGCAGCGGGAGAGGGTACCAGTCAGGTGCCCCAAGTCAGAGCAGGACAAAGTGAGGCTCAAAGTGAGATGCCCTCTCATACCTCATCTACTCCATCTCCTCCAGAGGATATTAGAAGGCACCCAGCGCCTCCAGTTCCTCCGTCTGGCACTCCAGACCAGGATATGCGGAGTGCTTTGCAGTTATTGACTAGCTTGGTAGCTGCTCAGGATCAGAGGCAGAATACAGGTGCTGCTGAGAAACCAGTTAGTACAAGAGTTCGTGATTTTATTAATTTAGACCCTCCAGTGTTTACCGGATCAGACCCCAAGGAGGACCCACAGACTTTTATTGACCAGGTTCATCGTACACTTCGGGTTATGCATGTTAGTGATACAGAGGCAGTAGAGTTGGCTTCTTATCGGTTACGGGATTTAGCGGTTCTCTGGTATGATAGTTGGGAGAGATCCAGGGGTCCGAACCCTCCTCCAGCTGTGTGGAAGGAATTTTCTGAGGCCTTTCTTCGTCACTACTTGCCAGTTGAGATACGACGAGCTAGAGCTGATAAGTTCTTGAACCTTAGACAAGGTAATATGAGTGTGCGAGAGTACAGTATGCAGTTTGATTCTTTGGCAAGGTATGCTCCCCATATGGTGGCCGAGATGAGTGATAGGGTGCATATGTTCGTGAATGGGTTGGGACCACATCTAATAAATGAGTGTACGACAGCCTCCTTGGTGGAGGGCATGGATATTTCCCGTATTCAAGCTTATGCCCAGACCCTAGAGGATCGTAAGCGCCAGCAGAGGGCAGTTAGGGAGCAGGATAGGGGCCAGCATAAGAGGGCGAGATTTGCAGGGTATTCTGATGACTTCAGAGGCCGCATCAGGCCACAGTTTTCGAGGAGTTCGGCGCCACCTGTAGCTAGTGCTCCTCCACAGTTTCAGAGGCCTCGATATGATCGATCCTATTCTGGTCCAGGTCAGAGTTCGCGGGCATCTGGCTCGCAACATCACAGGGATACTAGTCAGATGAGACCCCCAACACCACATTGTGATCAGTGCGGCAAGGCCCACTTTGGACTGTGTCGTCGAGGTTCTGATGCATGCTATTCGTGCGGGCAGCCTGGCCATATGATGCGGGATTGTCCTAATAGAGGAGGTGATGGTATGGCTCAGCCGACTGGATCTGTGTCTGGTTCTTCCTCATCAGTTCGACCTCCAGCACGGGGTTTTCAGCAGTCGACAGGTCGTGGTAGGGGTAGAGGTGCAGTGCCGAGTTCGAGTGGTGCTCAAAATCGAACCTATGCTCTAGTAGGTCGACAGGATCTCGAGTCGTCTCCAGATGTTGTTACAGGTATTATATCTGTGTTTTCTTATGATGTATATGCGTTGATTGATCCGGGATCTACATTATCCTATGTTACACCCTTTGTGGCTAATAAGTTTGGCATTGAACCTGAATTGATAAGTAAACCCCTCGCGGTATCTACTCCGATAGGAGATTCTGTGATTGCTAGAAGGGTATATAGAGGTTGCACTGTGATGATTTGTAGTCGTCAAACCTCGGCAAATTTATTTGAGTTAGAAATGGTTGATTTTGATGTGATAATGGGAATGGACTGGTTGGCCTCATGCTATGCAAATGTTGACTGTCGTACGAAGATGGTTAGGTTCCAATTTCCGGGTGAACCCGTCATTGAATGGAAAGGGAACATTGCTACACCGAAAGGTAGGTTTATTTCCTATCTTAAGGCAAGGAAAATGATCTCAAAAGGTTACATTTATCATCTCGTTCGCGTTAGGGATGCGGAGGCGAAACCGCCTACTTTACAATCAATCCCTGTGGTCAACGAATTCCCAGATGTTTTCCCAGATGAACTCCCAGGCCTTCCTCCTGAAAGGGAGATTGAGTTTAGCATTGATGTGTTGCCTGACACTCAACCGATCTCTATTCCTCCATACAGAATGGCCCCGACAGAGTTGCGAGAGTTGAAGGTGCAGTTGAAGGACTTGCTGGATAAGGGCTTTATTAGGCCTAGCACTTCACCTTGGGGTGCACCAGTCCTATTCGTGCGGAAGAAAGACGGGTCGTTACGGATGTGTATCGACTATCGACAGTTGAATAAGTCTACTATAAAGAACAAGTATCCACTTCCAAGAATTGATGACCTGTTTGACCAACTCCAGGGTGCCAAGTATTTCTCTAAGATTGATTTACGTTCAGGGTATCATCAGGTGAGGGTTAGGGAGAAGGATATTCCAAAGACGGCCTTCCGGACAAGATATGGGCACTTTGAGTTCTTGGTGATGTCGTTCGGGCTAACAAATGCCCCAGCAGCTTTTATGGATCTCATGAATACTATATTCAGGCCCTATCTTGATGTGTTCGTGATTGTATTCATTGATGACATTCTAGTATATTCTCGTTCGGAGGCGGAACATGCGGGCCACTTGCGGATAGTATTACAGACGCTTCAGGATCGTAAGTTATATGCTAAGCTCTCCAAATGTGAATTCTGGCTGAACTCAGTAGCATTCCTTGGCCATGTGATATCTGATGAGGGTATTAGTGTCGACACTCAGAAGATCGATGCAGTAAAGAATTGGCCGAGACCTACAACACCATCAGAAGTCCGCAGCTTCCTAGGACTAGCAGGATATTATAGGCGGTTTGTAGAAGGATTTTCCTCTATATCATCACCATTGACTAAGTTAACACAAAAAGCTACCAAATTCCAGTGGTCTGACACTTGTGAACGTAGTTTTCAGGAGCTGAAGAATCGATTGACATCTGCACCAGTGCTCACTCTTCCTGAAGGAACAGAAGATTATGTGGTATATTGTGATGCCTCAGGTATAGGTTTGGGGTGCGTATTGATGCAGCGTGGGAATGTGATTGCTTATGCATCAAGACAATTGAAGAAGCATGAAAAGAATTATCCAACCCATGATTTGGAATTGGCTGCAGTAATATATGCTTTGAAGATATGGCGGCACTACTTATACGGCGTCCATGTTGACATCTACACAGATCACAAGAGTTTACAATACATCTTCAAGCAGAAAGAGTTGAATTTGAGGCAGCGTAGGTGGCTTGAATTATTGAAAGACTACGACGTCGAGATATTGTATCATCCCGGTAAAGCCAATGTTGTGGCAGACGCTCTCAGCCGTAAATCAATGGGAAGCTTAGTACATATTGAGGCAGGTAGATGGGGGTTGATTAAAGAGATTCATCAGCTAGCCAATATGAGAATCAGATTGTTAGACTCTGATGACGGAGGTGTTACTGTACAGAATACATCAGAATCATCTTTGGTAGCCGAGGTAAAAGCACGACAATATGAAGATCCTATCTTAGTACGATTAAGAGAAAGCATTCAACAGTGTAAAAGTATGGCTTTTGGGATCGGAAAAGATGGGGCACTGAGATACCAGAGCCGATTGTGTGTGCCTAATGTGGCAGGGTTGCGAGAGAAGATTATGAATGAGATTCATCAATCCCGATATTCCATCCATCCCGGCTCGACAAAGATGTATCATGATGTCAAGGAGCAATATTGGTGGGATAATATGAAGAAGTCTATTGCAGAATTTGTAGCCCAGTGTCCCAATTGTCAACAAGTAAAGATAGAACATCAGAAACCCAGTGGATTGCTTCAAAATATAGAGATTCCGACCTGGAAGTGGGAGGTGATTAATATGGACTTCATTATTGGATTACCTCGCTCTTATCATAAGTTTGACTCCATCTGGGTGATAATTGATCGACTTACAAAATGTGCCCATTTTCTGCCAGTGAAGACAACTTACACGGCTGAAGATTATGCAAAGTTGTATATCAAGGAGATTGTTAGGCTTCATGGTGTGCCCATATCTATTATATCAGACCGAGGAGCTCAATTTACGGCTAACTTTTGGAGGTCTTTCCAGAAGGGTTTAGGCACACAGGTAAATCTCAGCACTGCATTTCATCCGCAGACTGACGGACAGGCTGAACGTACCATTCAGACACTGGAAGATATGCTACGAGCATGTGTTCTAGATTTTAAGGGGAATTGGGATGATCATCTTCCACTCATAGAATTCGCCTATAACAATAGCTACCATTCCAGTATTAAAATGGCCCCATATGAGGCACTATACGGGAGGAGATGTAGATCACCAGTTGGATGGTTCGAAGTCGGTGAAACAGAATTATATGGGCCAGATTTGATTCACCAAGCTATTGAGAAGGTGAAAGTGATACAGGAGCGATTGAGGACGGCACAAAGCAGGCAAAAATCTTATTCTGATGTCCGACGTCGTGATCTAGAGTTTGAGGTTGGTGATTGGGTTTTCCTGAGGATCTCACCAATGAAGGGTATTATGCATTTTGGGAAGAAAGGTAAGCTGAGTCCAAGGTATATCGGGCCGTATAAAATTCTTCGACGGATTGGACAGGTTGCTTATGAGTTAGAATTGCCATCCGAATTGGAATTTGTCCACCCGGTATTCCATGTATCTATGTTGAGAAAATGTATTGGAGACCCTTCTCGAGTCATCCCTATCAAAGATGTACAAGTTACAGAGGACCTATCATATGAAGAAGTGCCAGTGGCGATATTAGATCGGCAAGTCCGCAAGCTGAGAACAAAAGATGTAGCTTCCGTCAAAGTATTATGGAGGAACAAAAATATGGAAGAAATGACATGGGAAGCAGAAGAGGAGATGAAGTCTAAATACCCTTACTTATTCCAGAATGAAGATAACAAGGATGCTGGTGGAAGACAGGATACATTGGAAGAAGAAACGGCTCTATGAGGTAAGCAATAATTTGAGAATACTCCTCCTTAATACAAAATGGTGATATGTAGATAATGTAAATACGCATAATGCTTTGTGTAGCCTTGTGAAGCCATATGTTGGGCTTAATTACTTGCAAGTTTTGCTAGTGACCATTTTATAGGGGAAAATTGATCGGAAATTTCCATTGGAATCCACGATGATTTAAACTCCCCATAAACCCTTACATTCGAGGACGAATGTTCCTAAGGGGGGGGAGGGTGTTACAACCCATATCCACATGTGTTAGTTCATGCCATATATTAGTTAACATAAATCCAAGAAGGAATTATCTTTGAGATGATAAGAAGTCAATCCTATTGGTCTTAAGTGATACAAGAGTGTATAAGGGTGATTAACCAGTATTAGAAGTTAAACGAATCAAGGATGTTGTAACTCGAATTTTCAGGTAATCTAGCGGTGCTTAATACACTCAAGAGGTCATTTATGAAGGTATTTTAATCATATAATATCCGTATCATAAGTCTTGAAGTCAAACGAGTTATGAAACAAAAGTCGACAAAAGTTGTCGCAACTTAGGTTCATAATTTTACTTAAACATTAGGTCAAATGTTTCTAATCTTTTCTCATAATTTACAAGGAATTATGTGGTTATCTACCAACAAAATTAAAGATCTATGAGTCTAGTTTCCAACTCATTAAACCGTTCATCGATACGATCTCGTAGTAGAGAGATATTCACGTTTTCGCGAGGCTGCGCCAAGCACCTCTCTATGGGGCCCACTAAGTCGGTTTAAGATATTTGGACCTATATAGGATGACTCCAACCCGTTTTAAGTCATTTCCTTTCACTATTTTCAGACATTATAACCCTAGGAACATCCTCTCAAGGTTCTCTCAAGATTCAAGACCCAAAAAAAGGGCAAACAACACAAATCAAGTGTCGGGAATTCCGTGGCGCTAGTAAGTCTCTTGTTCTTCTTGTTGTTGCTCATTTTTGTGTCGTTCCAGCTCGTGTGGGAGGTTGTTTTAAAGGGTTTATGTTCTGTAAATACTCCCTCATGTTCTTAATATCAATCCTAGGTGATTTCAAGCCTTCTAAAGTGATTCTAGTGCCGAAAAACACTAATTGATCGCTAGTTTCGCTTTTTTGTTGTTGTGGCAGCATTGGAGGGATATTTCATGGAAATTTAAGGTCAAATTGGAGTTGTTCTTTCTGTATAAAGGTAAGGAACCTCTTACTCTATATGTATTTAAGATTATCCAAGTTGCGGCTAAGCCATTGAAGCTAGAACTTGTGAGATATATATCGAAAGGCTTGGTAGTAATGTTATTGTTTTGTGGACTGTTTTGCGTTGTTGTTGGGCTGCATATTTTACTACTATCTTGTGGAGTTTTGGAGGAGGAAGGGTGTGGAGAAACACCATATATATGTAGGGTTATGGGCTGATAGTTATTCGTAACATTTCCAGGTTGTTTGACACGACTACGGTGGTCGTCGTATGTATGGAGTGATTAGGCTATGTGTGGACTATTTTGGGAGGCTCAATATGTTTATTATTGATGTTGTTTGGGCTGTTTGGTGACTGTTTTGAATGGTGTGAGGTCATATATATAGGGGAGGTGCTGTCCGTTTCATCGTAAAATAGGTTGTGGTCGATACATAATAGTTATGACGCTTAAATGATAACGATAGTATCGTTTCTCTTATTGTAGACTAAGGAGTTTTGACAATTGCATAGCTTGAGATTGGGGCAGTATATACAAGGTATGTGAGGCTATCCCTTTCCTTCTTTTGCACGACTCCGATTGTACATAATGTAATGAACGAGCTTCCAAAGATACTCTACTCTTAGAAGCTAGCAGTACTTACATTGTTTTCCCTCTTATGGAACGATTGATGTTAATGTTGCTTCTCTTATTCTTATGTTATCAATGTTGTTGGTACTTCCTGATTCTTATAAGGTTCATAGTGAAGAGTTAGTCCTAATAACGTGTACAGAGGATACCGACCTTACGTCACTCCGAAAGGTTTAGAATGTGATTCCATGAGTCGAGCATGCATTATATATATGTATCTATTTTACTCTACCGAGCCACGCTATAGTTGGCCGGGTACGGCACCTATTGTGCAACCACTGATCAGTTGGGTTTTACCGAGCTCCACGTGGCCGGGTACGATTCTACCGAGCCTATTATGGCCGGGTACGATATGATGATGATGATGCCCACAGAGGTGAATGCTTTAAAGGTTTATGTATTTATACATATGTATCATGCATTTCATGTAAGTAGCCCTCAGAGGTACTAAGATGTTACAGGTTGTATATTCTCTATCCTTGCTTACATTACTGATCGTATTTATGGTTCCTTGCCTTACATACTCAGTACTTTATTCGTACTGACGTCCTTTTATTTGTGGACGCTGCATGTCGTGCTGCAGGTCCTGATAGACAGGCAGGTGCAGCTCCCCCACCACAGTAGACTGTCCAGTTCAGCGGTGATTGGTGAGATCCCTTCTCCGGACTTGCCTTGGTCTTGGTATGCAATTTTTGTTATAGACATTATGGGTATGTCGGGGCCCTGTTCCGGCTATGTTGCAACACTTATGTTCTGTTAGAGGCTCATAGACAGGTGTCGTCTCATGTATAGTTTGGTATGCCTTGTCGGCTAGTTTTTGTTGTATAGTCTTTCATAGTAGCGAGGTAGCTCATACCTTATACGTAGTTTCTTGATTGTCTGGTCATCCCCTGCTATGTATGTTCATGCCGTCATATTTTATTGCTGGTTGTCCATGATCTAGGTCTACCATTTATATTGATCTCGTCAGCCTTAAAAGATAATAATGAAGGTTAGATGAAATGTACGTTGGTGCTCGGCAAGTGTGGTCGGGTGCTAGTCATGGCCCTTCAGTTTGGGTCGTGACAGTCAGTCGCCTGAATTCATGCATATCTCGTAGACCATAGTACACGACATCTGGGAATCGTCATGAATTCCGTTTTTATGTCCATAAATTGTCAAAAAACGAGAAACGGTCATGGAGAAGCGATGACTATTGTTCATTACCTCACTTCTTATGGGCTTGTAAAATTTTAGGAGAGTCGGGGACGGTTGCCCGAATTCATGCAGATGTCGTGCACTATAGCACATGATAATGTAGGAATCGTCTTGAATTCTTGTTTTATGGCCCTAAAACGCCAAAAATAAGGAACGGTCATGGCAAAACGATGACTATTGTTGATTAGGTCATTTTTTATGGGCCCACAAAATTTTAGGAGATTTGGGGATGGTCGCCCGAATTCATGAAGATGGCTTGGACGATAGCACATGAAAATATGGAAATCATCCTTAATTCCTATTTTATGTCCCTAAAATGTCAAAAAATGAGGAATGATCATGAAGAAGCGATGAATATTGTTCATTGATTTTTTTAATGGGCCCATAAAATTTTAGGAGATTTAGGGTCGGTCGCTAGAATTCTTGTAGTTGGTGTGGGCTATCGCATATGAAAAGGGAATCATCTAGAATTCCTTTTTTATGGCTCTAAAAAAAAAGACGAACGATCAAGGTGAAGTGATGACTATTCTTCATTAGGTCATCTTTGATGAACCCATAACATTTTAGAAAATTCAAGTTCGGACGCCCGAATTCATGCAGATGGCGTAGACTATAGCATACGAAAATCTGGTAATCGTCCTGAATTCCTATTTTTTGGTCCTAAAATGCCAATAAAGAGTAACAGTGACTATGATTCATTAGGTCATTTTTATGGGCCCACAGAATTTTAAGAGATTCGGGATCGGTCACCCGAATCATCCAGACGGCGTGGACTATAGCACTTGAAAATGTTAGAATCGTCTTGAATTCTTGTTTTTGGATAAAAAAAAAGCCAATAAACGAGGAACAGTCATGGAAAAGCAATGACTATTGTCCATAGGTCATTTTTATAGGCCCACAAAATTTTAGGAGATTCGGGGCCGATCGTCCGAATTCATGTAGATGGCGTGGACTAGTAGACGAAAATCTGGGAATGATCTCGAATTCATAGCCAAAAAAGGAGGAATGATTATAGAGGATGAGTATTGTTCATTAGGTTATTTTTAATGGGCCCGCAAAATTTTTGGGGATTCGAGATCGGTCATCCGAATTCATGTAGTGGGCGTGGAATATCGCAAACGAAAATCTATGAATCGTAATGAATTTCAGTTTCGTGGCCCTAAAATGCCGAAAAACGAGGAACGGACATGGCAAAGCAATGACTATTGTTCATTAGGTCATTTTTGATGGGCCAGCAAAATTTTAGGAGATTCGAGGCCGGTCCCAAGAATTCATGCAAATGACGTGGACAATAGCGCACAAAATCCGGGAATCGTTCTGAATTCTTGTTTTGTAGCCCTAAAACACCAGAAAATTAGGAACGGTAATGGCGAAGTGATGACTATTGTTTATTAGGTTGTTTTGAGGGGCCCACAAAATTTTAGCAGAATCAGGGTCGGTCGTCCAAATTCATACAGAGCACATAAAAATCTGAGAATCATCTTGAATTTCTGTTTTATTGCCCTAAAGCGCCAAAAATCAAGGAAGAGTCATGGTGAGTCAATGACTATTGTTAATTAGGTCGTTTTAATGTGCCTGCAAAACTTTAGGAGATTCGGGGCCAGTCCCCAAAATTCATGGAAATGGCGTGCGCTATAGCACATGAAAATCTAGGAATCGTCCTGGATTCCTGTTTTATGGCCCAAAAATACCCAAAAATAAGAAACGGTCATGGCGAAGTGATGCCTATTTTTTATTAGATCATTTTTATGGGCCCGCAAAATTTTAGGAGATTCGGTACCGATCATTCGAATTTATGCAGATGGTGTGGATTATAACATAAGAAAATTTGGGAATCGTCTTGAATTCTTGTTATATGGCTCAAAAACACCAAAAATGAGGAATTGTTATGGTGAAGCTATGACAATTTTAATTAGGTTATTTTTTATGGTTTCACCAAATTTTAGGAGATTCGAGGTCGGTAGCTCGAATTCATACAGATGGCGGAGCACACCGAAAATCTGAGAATCGTCCTGGGTTTTTTTATGGTCCTAAAATTTCAAAAAATGAGGAACGATTATGGCGAAACAATGACTATTGCTCGTTAGGTCATTTTTAATGGGCCCACAAAATTTTATGGGGATTCGGGGCCGATCACCCGAATTCATGCAGATGACATGGACTATAGCACACGAAAATTTGGGAATCATCTTGAATTCCTATTTTATTACCCTAAAATGCCAAAAAATGAGGAATGGTCACAGAGAAATTATGACTATTGTTCATTAGGTCATTTTTTATGGGATTGCAAAATTTTAGAAAATTTGAGACCGGTCGCCCAAATACATGCAAATGGCGTGGACAATAGTACACAAAAATTCTAGCAATCGTCCTGAATTCCTGTTATGTAACCCTAAAACGCCAAAAATTAGGAATGGTCATAGAGAAGTGATGACTATTGTTCATTAGGTTGGGCCCGCAAAATTTCAGGAGAATCAGAGTCGGTCGTCCAAATTCATGCAAAGCACATGAAAATTTAGGAATCATCCTAAATACATGTTTTATAAACCTAAAACGCCAAAAAAGAGTAACACATGGAGAAGCGGTGACTACTTTTCATTAGGCCGTTTTTAATGGGAATGCAAAATTTTAGGAGATTCGGGACCGATTTCTGAATTTATACAAATGGCGTGGATATAGCACACGAAAATCTAGTAATCGTCCTGAATTCCTATTTTATGGCCCTCAAATATAAAAAATCGAGGAACGGTCATAGAGAAGCAATAATTATTGTTCATTAGCTCGTTTGATGGCCCCACAAAATTTTAGGATATTCGAGATCGGTCGCCCGAATTAATGTAGATGGCGTAGACTATAACATACGAAAATCTGGGAATCATCCTGAATTCCTATTTTATGGCCCTAAAACGCAAAAAAAAAGGAACAAACATGGAGAAGCGATGATTATTGTTCATTATGTCATATTTTATGGACCGCAAAATTTTAGGAGATTTGGGTTCGATCGCCCGAATTCGTTAGATGACATGGACTATATCACACAGATATCTAGAAATTGTCTTGACTTCCTGTTTTGCTCTAAAATGCCAAAAAACGAGGAACAGTCATAATAAAACGATAAACTAGGTCATTTTCTACGGGCCTACAAGTTTTTAGAAGATTCAGGGCCGCTCGCCCGAATTCATGTAGATTACATGGTCTTTAGCATACAGAAATCTGGGAATCGTTCTGAATTCCTCTTTTATGGCCCTAAAACGCCAAACACGAGGAACGGTCATTGGCAAAGCAATGAATATTGTTCATTAGGTCATTTTTATGGGCCCGCAAAATTTTAGGAGATTCAGGGCCGCTCGCCCGAATTCATGCAGATGGCTTGGACTATAGCACACGAAAATTTGGGAATCGTCCTGAATTCTTATTTTATGGCCTTAAAACACCAAAAATTGAGGAACGATCATGGTGAAGCAATGACTATTGTTCATTATGGGGCCGCAAAATTTAGAAGATTCAGGGTCGATCGCCTGAATTCATGCAGATGGCGTGAATTATAGCACACGAAAATATGTGAATCGTCCTGAATTTCTATTTTATAACCCTAAAGCGCCAAAAAATGAGGAACGATATTGGCGAGCTATGACTATTATTCATTAGGTCGTTTTTAATGGACCCGCAAAATTTAGTAAATTCGGAGTCGGTCGCCTGAATTCTTGCAGATGATGTGAACTATAGCACACGAAAATCTGGGAATCATCTTGAATTCCTATTTCATGGTCCTAATGCATTAAAAAATGAGGAATGGTGATGACGAAGTAGTGACTATTGTTCGTGATGCCATTTTCTATGGGCCCGCACAATTTTAAGAGATTGAGGGCTGGTCGCCCGAATTCATAAAGATGGTCGTGGACTATAACACACGAAAATATGGTAATCGTCCTGAATTTCTGTTTTATGGTTCAACTATTCAAGATCTTGGCCAAAAACGAGGAACGATCTTAGCAAAACGATGACTATTGTTTATTAGATCGTTTTTAATAGGCTAGCAAATTTTTAAAAGATTCGGGGTCGATTGCCCGAATTCATGCGGATGGTATGGACTATAGCTCATGAAAATCTAGGAATCATCCTAAATTCCTATTTGATGGCATAAAACGAACGGTAATGGCGAATCGATGATTATTGTTTATTAGGTCATTTTTATAGGCCTACAAAATTTGAGGAGATTCATGGCTGGTCGCCTCCCTTTCCCTTGCGCATACTGCCCTCTTACCCACTGTCTCTTTGCAGTGCCTTCTTGAGAAGTTTCCATAGCCCTACCATTGCTATGATGAACAAGAATGGAGACACTGGGTTTCCTTGGCTTAGATCTCTCTTCTGAGAAAAAATCCCACAAGTGCACCATTCACCAGAATTGAATAGCCCACGTCGGAGATGCTAAATGTTATCCACTTTGACCACAAGTCTTGAAATCCCATCTTCTGCAGGACATTCCAAAAGAAGTTTAGCCACTAATCATTTTCTTTCTTTTATTTGTTTATTCATTTCAGTTCTTGTTTTGATTAATATAGTTTAGCAAATGTATACATTGTATGGAATAAACGAAGCATTCCAACATTTTACCATATGGCAGTTTTAATAGCACAGATTCAGTGCTCCCGCTGACCCTATTTCACAATATTCCATCCTCTTTGAAGGAAAACTTTGTATATCCGCCGGCTAGGTGCTTTAGCTCCTGAGAGGAAATTCTTTGATCATATCATCTTCGTCATGGGGTCTTCAATTCATGTCATGTCTTCCTTGTTATAGCTAGTGTTAATATTTCATCCTTTATTTTGGATTTTCCAGCATTTCTCCTCTCACTGTCTATTTACGTACGTGAATATAGCTTTCATGTAAATTTGCCGTTCTTTGGTATAATCTGTGCTTCTATCACATTGTTTAAACATAGACACCTTCATTTTTCCACAAGGAAATCTTCAAGCTCCACGTTAATTTTACAATGACAAAGTACTTTGCTCCATGAAAAAGGCTGTCCGCAGGGGATGAGAATTCAGAAGCAGCAGCAGCAGCAGTAGTGCACAGAAAGAAATCCTAGAACGCCGCAAGAAAGCTGCAAAGCATAAGGGAACTCTCTCAAGGTCACCAATGAAACACATATAATTATGAGTCCTGTTCCATTACAGTGAGAAGAGAAGAATAACATAGAAGGGAGAAAAGCCTAGGATCACTTTTTTTTACAAATTTGTTTCCAGTCAGATAATCATTAACTTAGTGAAGTATTTATCCTCAAGCATAAAAAATTGAGCATAAAGCTTAGGAAATATCATTACACATACCTAATATATGACAATGTTGGAAGCTGGCTCTTTATAGCTTCACTGCAGGAACGCTCGAAGCTTGCTCTTTATAGCTTCATTGCAGGAACGCAAACAATTAGATCTTTACATAGCTAAATTTTCTAATAAAAGAGAACTAGTCACATATGTTGCTCCTTCTTAAAAATGCAATTCTAATGCAGTTAAGATTATATAGGAAACTAATGTAAATTCCAAACACTAGTAGCAAGTAAAAAGATCTTGAATAGCTGAACCATGAATGGACTCTAAGAATATTCCCAACACTCAAAATCTTTTATTTTAACCCTTAGACTCCGTTACATTTTATTTTGTTTGTAGAGACAGCTATATCTTAGGTTATAACTGCAGAAAGATAAGGGAGAATGAATTCACATCTGCAAACTCTTTTGGCAAGGGAGTAAATGCCAAGTAAGAAAAGTTATTTAACACCTCCTAACTGTTTTTTGTATGATACTTGACTTCACATCATAGATTAACATCCTTGACTCATTATAATTTTCAGTCAAATACTTCCTTTTGGAAACAGCTTCTCTACCTTCCCTAGGTAGGGGTAAGCTCTGCGAACGCACTACCCTCCCGAGACCCCACTTATGGGAATATACTGGGTTTTTTGTTGTTGTTGTACTTCCTTTATTTTCAAAGGTTCTCTTTCTCCGGTGAATGATCTCAGCTTTTCGATATGATGTCTTCTAAATTAGATGCTTTACATTGGTTAATTACTATGTCCCTGTGAAATTTCTTCCCAAGCTTACAGTTATTTCACGTAAAACAACATTAATGGAGAAGGAAAAGGGGGAAATCCCTGTTAGTAAACCAGATAACAAATTAGTTTACTGTAAAGATATTAAGTGTTTGCACTAATTAATACAAGATATCTCTTGTTACTCATCTTGATTTAGTTGATTCTCACCAGGTTATGTCCAACAAGTTTGTTATGCCTTCTGTTTGTACTACTGGGCACAAGAAGGAATCTCAAATGCATGTCACAATTTTTGTGAAACTACTAACAGCATAACCAGAATGTCTACAGGGGCTTTAAGCACAAAATGCAATGAAGAAAAAATTGAAAAATACACATGTAATATAAAAATAATAGCAGTAACTATATCCACATATAATAATTTTATGGACTGAAATTAATGGAGTAAAAACTATGTGAATTGTGAACTAAGTTAAACCATCTTATAGTTTTTTTTTTTTAATTCAAAAGAAAACTATGGAGTTTTAAGTTTCTAATTAAGTTGACCAATTTAATTATACTAAATTTCTAACCTACTGATACTATTGACTAACAAATTCATCAATAACGCTTTCTTAACATTGACACATCGTTTTGCCAACTATATTTATTGTTTAGTTCTATCCTCTTTAAACCAAAGCCCCTTGGCATTGAAGAGCATGCCTTAGTTCCTGCTAATGTAACACGGATGGCAACCACTCCCATGAGTTCCTTTGACTAGCGCGTCCTCCAAAATCTCATGCTGCACCTATATTAACGAATTCAGCGCTGGTGCGGCTACACACTAGATTTGGTCAATTAACCTAGAGTGCATCGATTAAAACTGAAATAGTATGGTTAGGTCCACACCTGCATCAAATAGAAGCACTTGAGTCCATGTAAATGCCCTGCACAAATGCGCTGCCTAAGCAAGGTGAAATGCCCGGCCTATTCTGCACCTAATTTTAGGGTGTAAACACTCTTCAAGTGGGCTTTACCAAAATTTATCAAAAGTATAGGAAGTTGGCGTGACAAGCAATGATAAGTGAATTGCTTCAGTTGTTGTGCAGTACCTAATCCATATCTAGGGCAAGGTCTCAACCAAATAAATGACCACAGAATAGTACTCTTGGAGTAATTTGACAATCAAGAAGCAAAATTTGTTGATGTTGCAAAGGTTAATGCTCAACTTAGTAAATGAAGAAAATATGAGCTAGCGCACTGCATTTTATCTGCACTAACTGAAATCTTGCAAGTGATTCATATGCACTTGGCTCTACAAAATATGTCGCGATGTCTCAATGTCTCAATGTGGTTAAGAATTACAGTGGCTTCCCATAGACAATGAAGCTACATTTTTCTGATTCTTCAACCACGATAGATGTTCACATTAACTCTATCAGCACACATATTAAAGGGCAACCCGAAACACTAAGCTCCCGCTATGCGCGGGGTCCGGGGAAGGGACGGACCATAAGGGTCTATTGTACGCAACCTTACCCTGCATTTTTGCAGGAGGCTGTTTCCATGGCTCGAACCCGTGACCTCCTGGTCACATGGCAGCAACCTTAACCCAGAATAGCCTGAAATATGAACATTGCAACTTGTTCAAGGAGGCAGGACCACTGCATCCGAAAAATTTCAGTTCAACCGTAAGATTCTTTTAGTTTACACCCAAAAAACCAGTTCAGAAAAAACAAATTATTCTAGGAGTAATATTCTTCTATTACATAACGATTCCCCCTCAAGTGTAGCCTGCAGTTTGTACGGAAACATATTTTGAGTCAACCTGAAAGCGGAAAATAATCTTGACCCCCACAGCAGGACCACATCTTAGAAAGTATTTATATAAAGCCATCATAATAACAGATGGCCTTTGAATTTTATGAAATACAAAATGAAAGGACCTGTAATAAAATCTTATCACACAATCAATACAATTCAATCAGATAATTCGTCACATGTAATATGCACCACATAAAAACACCACATAAAAATGAAGCTACATTTTTCTGATTCTTCAACCACGATAGATGTTCACATTAACTCTATCAGCACACATATTAAAGGGCAACCCGAAACACTAAGCTCCCGCTATGCGCGGGGTCCGGGGAAGGGACGGACCATAAGGGTCTATTGTACGCAACCTTACCCTGCATTTTTGCAGGAGGCTGTTTCCATGGCTCGAACCCGTGACCTCCTGGTCACATGGCAACAACCTTAACCCAGAATAGCCTGAAATATGAACATCGCAACTTGTTCAAGGAGGCAGGACCACTGCATCCGAAAAATTTCAGTTCAACCGTAAGATTCTTTTAGTTTACACCCAAAAAACCAGTTCAGAAAAAACAAATTATTCTAGGAGTAATATTCTTCTATTACATAACGATTCCCCCTCAAGTGTAGCCTGCAGTTTGTACGGAAACATATTTTGAGTCAACCTCAAAGCGGAAAATAATCTTGACCCCCACAGCAGGACCACATCTTAGAAAGTATTTATATAAAGCCATCATAATAACAGATGGCCTTTGAATTTTATGAAATACAAAATGAAAGGACCTGTAATAAAATCTTATCACACAATCAATACAATTCAATCAGACAATTCGTCACATGTAATATGCACCACATAAAAACAGCAATACCCCACATTCAAATGCATAAAAACAAATACAAAACAGAGAAGCCAATCTTTCACACTCATTACTGGAAGTTTTTTATCCATTCTCGTATTGGTCAGCAAGTCAATACCTTTGCACATCTATCCATAAAATCTTTATAATGTTTATTTATGTTGATTTTGCCCTGGGATTCTATAAAAATGGATATTATTCCGTGCGGATGTTGGTCATGGTGGGTAAAACTTGTATCAGTCCAAGAACATACCTCTCTAAGCTTCCCCAAATATCAGGACCACCTCTTTTATATATGCTATTTATTTAGTACATCCCAAACGATACGTTAAACTAGCATTTCAGCATCAGTGATGTCTCATGCCATTGGCTTCTCCTGAAACAAATCTGCTGGAGGCAACATGACAAGATAAGTGAGTTATCTGGGCTGTAGTTGAGTAAACAAGTCATATTGATTGGAAAATGCCTAATACAAATACAGGACCACCGGTGCTAGTTCTACTCTTGAAGTAATCTGAACAATCAAGAGAAACAACATTTGGAATCATTGCAGAGATTAATTCTCAAATAAGCTTTTAAAAAAAGATCAGCTGAAGAACTACAGTTTTATCTGCACTAAGTTAAAAATTGCAAGTGATTGATATGCACTTGCTCTAGAATACTTTTTTTTTTAAATATTGTAAACCCGTCAAAAGGTGGCTATTGCCACTTTGCTTCCTTAATGACTCAAAGACCCGAGCTCATGGTTGGAGGTGGAGGGCCTTTTTCCACCAGGTTATCCTCCCTTGTTGTCTCTACTTATAAATGTCTTATCGTCTTTCAATTCTGCAGTTAAAAATTAGGTTCCCTCCCATAAATAATGAATCTTGATTTTGGTGATTGTTCAAGATCACCAGATGATTTTCTCAACTCCAACAGCAGAAACATCATTTTCAAGATATACACCATCCCACAAAAGTCTTACAGATTAACAATCCCAGCAATGTCCAAGGAGGCAGGACCACAGAGTTCAAATACTTCAACAGTAAGATCCTTTTAGTTTACATCCAAAACACCAGTTCAAGAAAAAACAAAATATTTTGGGAGTAGCATTCTCTTCTATTACACATTCCTTCCTGCTTAAGTCTAGCCTGCAGCTCGTACGGAAGTATATTTTCAATCAACCTAAAGACAGAAGTCAATCCCCCCCTCCCCACCCAAAAGCAGGACCACATCTTCAAAAAATTTATATACAAGCCATCACAATGGTACATGATATTTGAATTTAATACAAAATGGAGAATGATAGAACTATAATAGTATTCTATCGAACAATCATTACATGGCATGTGCACCAAAAAACAACATATATCCTACGTTTAAACACATAATGAGACAACAAAAACACCTAGTGAAGCCGACATTTCACGCACATTACTGGAAGCTTTTAATCCAGTCAAAGCTTTCTCATATAGGCAAGCAAATCATAACCTTAGCAATTCCATCCAGATTCTTTTTTATTGTTCACTTTTGTTGATTTTTCCTAGGATTCTATAAACACAGATATTATTCGTTTCATAAGTTGGTCATAGTGAGTACAACTTGAATACTCCAAGAACATATCCTTTCTAAACTTCCACAAGTACCGGGCGAATCCAGGATTTGAACTTAATGGATTCAAACTTTCAAAGTACTCAACTCCATGAGGCAAGAAACACTTGGTGATTTCTTCCCATCAACCTAAGTCTTGGTGGACAGAGCTAACTGGTACCTGAGCTACCAAGTTGTCCCGAACATCACCGTCATTAAATGAAATTAAATTTTATATAGCAGGTTCAATTGAACCCGTTCCTAAAGCTATAGGTCCGTTCCTGACCAGAACCACCTATTTTATATCTGCCATTTTTTTTTTAATTTTTTTGGGTCATCTAATAATTCCTCGTTTTATTATATGATAAGCTATACCACAATACCGACAAATTATGGAAAATAATTATCAGGAGAGAAGATCCATAGTACCAATAATTTATTAGAGTATAATTTTCATTAGGTAGGCCATTATCACGTAAATAAATGAGAAAGCAACAAACTGAAACGATCACACATTATCAATTCAGATTTCAAATTGAGACTTATAATCCTTATGCTGTGATAGTCGTCATGAAGAGAGTTACATCAGACGTCATTTGACTGAAAAACCAACGAAATATTTCTGAAAATTTCACTAAATAGATGCATTATCTAATACACATAAAACATCAAAATGTCGGACTAAAAATTCGGAAATTCAATCAACACATACAGAAAATAAATTAAAAAGAGAGAAAAATAATGACCTAAGGAAGAAAGCTCGCGCCACCGCAGAGTTGTCCGACGCCGCGGAATTTCAGCCACCGTAGATGGAGGTGAATCGCGAACGTTACTGTTAGAAATTTTAGATTTTAAAATAAAGAAGTTAAAAATATGAACGTTATACTAAAAAATAAAATGAAAAAAGTAAAAGGATAATGACACACGGGCTAAACTCAATTGGTTTTTTTGACTTTTTACAAACTACTAGTTTTTACTTTTATGACCCTACCTTTTTTTTTTATAGATGAGAGATTTATTTTTACACATAAGAGATCTATTTTTTACACATAAGAGATCTAAAAAAGTCATTTTCTTAAATTTAAAATTGTAAAGGTGTTTACCGTGAAAATGATAATAACAATTAGATTTAATTTTGTGGTTCTAAAAATACGTGATTTATTTTTATGCTAGTTGTTAGGCAATAGATGTTAAGTGTGAGACTAGAAAATAAGATAAGAGCTAGAATGCAGTGTGTTTAAGCAAACCGAGAGGCTGAGAATCGGGACCTCGAGCCAGGTGATACGGGCCTCGAGGTCGAGCGAAACGTTAGGCTATGACCGGCCGATGAAGGCTAACAATTCTAAGTGCTTTGATCTGAGCTCTTTATGATCAATAACGAGCAATAAACGAAGAACAATTAATGAAACACAATGAATATAAGCAATAATTGTAAATAATAGAATCAAGAGAGAATGTGTTAGAGAGTAGAAAATGTTCTTGTATTGAATGTTGTATTGAGTATTAGATGTGTCTACAAAATGACAAGGATCTCCTTTATATATGTGGGGGGAATTCCAACATAGTACAAATACATTTATTACAAAGATATATGGCCGGTACAACCATTTAATGCCACGGTACGGGCTCATGCTAGCCTAATAGACCTAGATCAGCTTTAATCACGTGCTTTGGGAACTTCCCATCTGTCCAGCATAGCCTTTGCTTTGTACTGCCTCGAGGTCAACCGTTGAGAACCCTCGAGGGAAAACTCCGAGCTAAACTTCGAGCCTTCCGGGGGTGGTCTCTACGAGATGCCCTATCGATCATAAAATCGAGCCCTCCGATTTTACTATATACAGATAGTCCCCGCGTTTCTTAGATTAAAATGATAAGAAACGATTGTGACACTGAACTCCTCGAGCCTTTTATGATGATGTCATGCTTATGACATCAGCTTTTGCAATAACTGAGACATCACGTCGACACGTCTTTTCTTGGAACATTTATTGTAGTGTTGGTTTACTTTCTCAAGGCGATAATATCACCGCCGATCCGTCTCCCAACATGCATTAATTGCGCTTGTCAATACATTTCCCAAAGGCATTGATTGCGTCGTCGGTTGCACTGCCACCTTTTCTATAAATGGAAACCTTTCTGGAACCAAAGCTTCATTCAATCGTTCTCCAACAGCCTTTTTTACTCTCTTCTCCTCTTCGTCCTCATCCAATGCCGTTTCTCATGTTTGAAGCCCGTGGCCTTAAGGTCACGTGGCAGTGTCCTCATCAGTTACGCCATGGCCCTTTCCCAGAGCTTTCCTCTATTGAGCGGGATTGTACTGATTTTTTATTGTTGTTGTTGTTGTTGGACCAAGATAATGAAAGAGAAATCTGAAATTATTTTCGTGTTAAAGGATATGTGGACTATGGACTTCTACTCATCTCTCTTAACTACTCGGTGCGGCGCCTCGCTCCTTTTGCTTTCCGTGGAGTGAGGTGGTACCATCTACTAATTGTTGCATCCCGCACCGGTGCAACGTCTCAAGAAATGGCTTCACAATAGTAGTGCTGGCGAGATCCATACTCGTCAGATTTTTCACCCAGCCACTTCTTCATCCCTCTCCGTTTCTTCATCTTTTTCTGCTTCTTCCTTATCTTTTTCTGCTTCTTCTTCATATTTTTCTGCTTCTTCTTTATCGTTTTCTACTTCATCTTCATCCTTGAAGATGCCGTTTGGAAGATCGAGATGAGTCCCCCGAGGAGATAGTTCTCGAAGATACTGCCGCCGAGGATGCACCCCCGAGAATAGATTAGACTCTTAGTTATTATTATTATTATTATTTTCTTCTTTGTTTTTGTGTAAAGACCCTTCGTAGGCTTTTGTAATCATGTGAAAGGACCCCTCGTGGGGTTTTGTAATCATGGTTTATTAATATAAAGATGTTTCTTTGATTTGTCTCTGATTTATGCTGGATTACCTTTTATTTGCATTTTTGAAGAATTTGAGCATGTGACTCTACCGATTGGCCCGAATACCGGACCCGGGCATAGGTATTCCCTCGATTCTTGATCGGTCAATATGATTTTCCTTGAAACCCTTTGCCGTCTCTCAGACCAAGTCCGGGTTTACCCGTTACAGACTTAGACTGCCAAAACTGACGACTTTGAATCCAGTGAGAATGGGGCCTCGATTTTTTGAACAAACTTAACTCCATTTAGATCCCGTTGGTAGTCTTCGAGGGAGAATTTGCTCAAACGCTTGAGAATAAAGATAGCCCCAGGACTTTCACAAACAATACTGAGTGAGATTTAGCCTAAGTTCAGTGGCCTAAAAAACTTAATTTGAACTTAGAGTGGAGGTAGCCCTAAGGCTTCATCAGTAATTCTTGAGTGTGAACTGGCTCGAGCTCAAGTATCTCGAGGACCAAGGAATTGAGTGAATGACCCGCATTCACAATAGTAGAAATCCTCAAGGCAGGATACTACCTCGAGGCTGGGCTTATATATGAGTAGCTCTTTTAGAGCTTATCTTCCGTTTTGACAGGGGTCCTCGAGATCAGACACCATCTCGAGACTCATAGTGATATTAATGGCTTCTTAGAGCATATCTTCTTTTTGACGGGGGTCCTCGAGATCGGGTACCATCTCGAGGCTTTGTAATGATATTGATGGCTCCTTAGAACCTTTCTTCTTTTTTGGCGGATGTCCTCGAGATCGGGTACCATCTCGAGGCTTGTAATGGTATTATTGGCTCTTTAGAGCCTTTCTTCTTTTTTGGCGGAGGTTCTCGATATCGGGTACAATCTCGAGGCTTGTAATGGTATTAATGGCTCTTTAGAGCCTTTCTTCTTTTTTGGCGGAGGTCCTCGAGATCGGGTACCATCTCGAGGCTTGTAATGGTATTAATGGCTCTTTAGAGCCTTTCTTCTTTTTTGACAGAGGTCCTCGAGATCGGGTACCATCTCGAGGCTAGGTCGATGTAGGGGTCTTTGATCCCAAAACGTCGTATGGCAGCGTCAATTGTATGACATGGTTATGAAACAACCGAGGCGATCCCGCTGGTATTTCTTCCCAAATCAATAAAGGCTTAGTCAGTATTTTTAATTGGCCTTTGAGGCAGGCGGACATTTACCGCTTTCTATATAGGTTTGTCTTCCTTCCTTTGAGGATTCCACTATCCTGAATAGCTACCCCCCTCCATAGAATTCTTCTTTCCTATGTTAGGACTTTCACCACTTTGACTTTGAAGCCCTCGCTCAAATTCTCTGATTTTACCATAGTTATGGATGCTATGCCGGGATTCTCTCAGCATGGAGGAGGAAGTTCCGCCTCTGGTTCCCTCCTGGTTGATAGTTTGCCGCTGGTGTCAGGGCCAGCCAACCTCGGGACATTTTGTTTCAAGAGGGGATTTTTCGTCAGGACAACCCCCCAACATTCAGGGTCATTGGGAGTATGCCTGAAGTTTATTTCTTTAATAGGAAAGGGGCACCCTGAGTCAGTGAGGAAAGATTGTGGCTGGGGGGAAAAGGTAGTTATGTAGGTACCTTCCCTGGAGGAGAGCATTACGGATCACGCCGAGGGGTTTTTGAATGTATACACGTACTCTTTTACTCTGGGTCCCCTTGATTGAGTTGTGTTCGACTTCTGTCAAAAGTATCGGGCTACCTTGGCGTAGGTTCATCCTTCATTTTGGAGGATAATATTGATGATGTGATTCTTTACGGAGGAAGCAGGGCTCGAGTTCACCCTTAGCCATCTTATCAGGTTGTACCGACCTTTTTACCACCGAGGCCTGCTAACCCTACGATGCCGATCCACCAGGCCATTCGCTATCGACGATGAAAAAGATGGGATCGGGGATGGATGAGACGATTCGTCCGAGTACAGACTGTTGACATTATCCCCGCAGAGTTTTTGCCTTTTCCCGAGGAATGGAATTTTACATGTAAGTGGTACACTTTTGCCTTTGTTGTTTTGTTTATAACGGAGGCTGGCTCCATAAATGTGCCTTTCTTTCCCTTTCTGCAGCAATTCCATGGATGCCATACGAGGTCCCCGACCTGACGGATTGGGCTTGTAAGTTAGCGGCCCACTCGATCTATGATTGGCGTAGGTGGCGAGACTTATCTAAGGGTGGGAGGAAAAACACCACGGTATGTGCTATGTGATTTGCTCCCCTTTTGAAAGGCACTTTCATTTTATGCGTATTGACCCCGTTATCGTAGGCAACATTGAGTTTTTCGAGGCGAGATCATGCCCTGTCGGAGAAGGATCGTCAGCTTCGGGACTGAAGAATGACAATATCAAGCAAAAGGGGCCTTCGCGGGGCGACGATGCTTGTAGCAAGACAAGTCCAGGATGGGGGCTCAGAGAGGATGTATCAGTCGGGCCTGTAGCGCCCAAGATCTCTGGACTTAGAAAAATGGTCTCTCCTCCACTGCCATCATCTTTTCTCGTCGAAGGTACCTCGAGGAGCGAAGGTTCTCTGCCGCTGACTTCTTCTCCCATCGAAGGCACTTCGAGGGATCTCCAAAGCAAGGGGCTGCATATATCGGGTGACCGTATATCAATCGGGAGTGGTTCCTCTGGGGTTGATAGAGCCGGGCTAGTGGATGTGCGCTCGATTTTTGAGGAAGCTCAGCGGCTCTACTTTGTGGTGAGTTTTAGCCGATCGTATTGGTTTTATAGTTTTTGCAATTTTCACTCTCTTATCGAGTTTTTCTTCCATAGGCTTTTAACAACTCAAGTCTGAGCTGCTTCGCCGTGAGCCCATGCTGCGAAAAGACGTGGATGGGGAGAAATCCCTCAGGCTTCTTTGCGACAAAAAGGAAGATGAGGGGGCACACTTGCGGTATGAGGTGAGTCGAAGTCTAAACTATGAAATCTACCTCGAGGAGCAGGTAATTTTTGTTCCAAGGGGGTACGTGCTTCTTCTTTTATCTTTTGAGGCTAATGTTTCGTTTACTTCAGTTGCAGAAAAAGAAGGAGGACCTGGAATGCCTTTGGGGTAAAGTCGATCAAGCCAAGCGTGAGTGCGACGAGGTAGAGGCTCAGATAGATGCCCACATCGCGGCCAAGAAGAATGTTTTGGCTAAGGTTTCTGCCCTCGAGATACAACTTCGGAATGCCTGTGAAAACAGATCGGTTCAGACAAGCAAGATTGTAAGTCTCAAGTCTGATCTTTTAAAGATGAAGGTAAAGGTCGTGGATGCCCGGGCTAAAGTTGAAGAGATTTGGGCTAAGTCCGACAAGAAAGTGCCTGTCTATTTAAAAGACGTTGTTGATGCTTGAGCTAAATTGAGTGGTGCTTCCGATTGGGAGAGCAGAAGCAATGAGTATGCCCGGTGTAAATCTCGGAGGGAAACCCTCAAAGAGATTCATGCTAGGGGCTTCGATCTCTCGGAGGAGATAACGCGGGCTAGGCAGATGAATACGACACCAAGTTTCTTTTGTTTGATGTCGAGGATAATGAGGAAAAGACCGACGGGCCACAGTCCCCGAGAGGGACGTAGTTTAGACCTTTTTTTCTTGATTCTTTGTATTGTGTTCTTGGAGAACATTTTGCAAATATAACCTTCGCATAGTTTCATGCGTGCGTATATAAAGAAACCTATCGGTTTTCTCCTTCCATGGATTTCTATTTGCTTGTGTATGTCCTTCTTTGTTTTTGAGTTTTGACATTTTGTCAATGATTAGCCAGGCGAATTGGCCTTTGAGAAAAACCTTTAGGTTTATTGTTCGGCCCTGAGGCTTGTTAGGCTGGCTCGCAGGCTTTTACGCATTTGCCTTCAAGCGTGTTTAGTTAACTGTTTTGGGCTTAGTCTCCAGGTCAGGTTTCGACTCGAGCTCATTGTCCCTCAAGTTTTAAAGCTGGCTCTTAGGCTCTTATGCATAGGGTCGGTATGACCTCTTAACATGGGCTGGCGACAGTGGCTCTTACGCGTAGGGTCGGTATGACCTCTTTAGGCTTTGTTTTCCCTCGTCAAAGATTTTGAAATTTTTGTGTTCGCCCGACTCTTCGACGGCTTGATAAGAGCCTCGATTGTGATTCATTATGTAGTGATGAACGAGCACCTCGAGAGGTTTTGCTCGGTAGCTGAATGTTTCGAAGCCTATAGTTTGGAGCTGACATGGTCGAAGCACTTTTGCCTATGTCGAGGGTAGCCTGTTTAACCGGTTCTTTTCGAAATACTTTCGAAGTATTTGAAGGCCTGTGACTTTATAGCAACGGTCGGGCGTCCCTGAGTTGCGTTAGTTTGGCTAGTACAGTCTTGTGACTATAGTCATTGTGTTTGGCCGGAGCCTTTCAATCCCCAAGTGAAGTAGTTTTGGTGTCTATATCGATGGTATGCCTTTTTAGAGGTCTTACAAGTTCGAATATATAGCCTTAACTATAAGGTCGGGATAATGCTTTTTTTTTGTAAGGTCTTATAATTTTTACATGCCTTTGAGGTCTTACAATTTTGGTTACTTGGTACAAGTATGGTTCATGCCTTGATTGAGGTCTTACAGTTTTGGTGTTGCCTTATAAAGGTCCTACGGGGTCGAGGTTGCCCATATGGGGTCTTATGACCTTGGCAGTCCCCGGAACATTGAAAGTTTAGTTGGTCTTGGGGCCGTTATTGTAGACTTGTCATTGCCTCATTAAGGGCTTACAAGTTTGAAGCTTCCGACCCGGGGGTCATACGGTTTCGAGTTATTGACGTCAGTCCCCGAGTGTTCGGGACATTTTTTGCTCTGGAGCCATTTTTGTAATGCTTTGAAATGCTTTGGTGGAGGGGAAAGTATTCTTTGATTACTTGGTGCAAGTATACACGTTTTTGCTGTCAAAGGCTCGGTTATTCTATACGGATACGATTCATTCGACCGTTTGACCCAGTATATTGTTTTCCTATCGAGACCCTATTTAGCACATCTTGTCTTCTCTGAGGAGGTGACCTTCCGTGGGGGTGCCCCTCCAGTATTTGAGGTTGATTGAAGAGAAGCCTTGAATACTTGTTGAGTCTTCCTTAGGTAGCATATGGGTGTTGCCTCGTTAAAAACCTTACAAGTAAAATCCTTTTCGGGATAAAAACCCGGTCGAAGGAAAAGAGTGCAACGTATGCTTTGGAACCTTAAGGTCTTTGAGATGGATAGCGCTTTAACTGTCGCGGTCAGACACCTGCATGAAGGTCAGTGTAAGATGTAAACAAAAAGAAGGAACGGCCATACCTTAATGGAGATGGTGCTTTGAGCCTTGATATGCTCCCAACGTTCGCTTAGGGGACGCGGTATGGTCCTTTGTTTGTTTTATTCGGGTGTAGCCGAGGATGTGCCTTGTGAGCGCTATTTTACTATTTGCTTATCCTTTGACTCCTTCGATGTCGAAGGCGTTGATGCCGGAGCCACATTGTGCACCGCAAACATCTCCTTGGCTACATATTGTTCCCCAAATACGGTTTTTATTCCGTCTTTCGTAGGAAATTTCATCATTTGATACAGGGTTGATGGTACTGCTCTCATGTAGTGTATCTATGACCTCCAGAGCAAGGCGTTGTACATGTCTCCTTTGATGACATGAAACTTGGCATTTTGCGTTGTTCCAACCACGTTGACCGGGAGAGTGATTTCCCTTTGGTTGTCTCGCTCGCCATATTGAATCCGTTGAGGACTCGAGAGGCGGGCACGATCTGGTCGAGCAGTCTGAGCTGCTCTACAACCCTTGACTTGATAATGTTGGTCAAGCTACCTAGATCCACAAGTACACGTTTAATTTGAAATGTATTCACAAGAAAAGAAATTACCAATGCGTCGTTATGGGGCTGAGTGTCACGCCCCAAAACTGAGGGGCGCGACCGGCGCTCGACCGGGCAACCCCAGTCAAGCGGAGCTGGGTGCCTTTCCTATTCCACGTGTTACCCCGCTTTTCCATTTCCCATTAACTAAGTGAAATAGCCATTTATAAATTTAAACACATTTTTACGAGATTTACATAGCATACATAGTTACTTAGCGTGGTTTAAAAGCTATACTGCCCAAATACATAAGTACATAACCCATATTTCCTGTCTACGGAGCCTCTAGGGATACAAAAAAGTGATACAGTACTTGCCGGTAACAAGGCTCCGGCTATACCTTACACTAAAAAGCCAAACAAGACTCCGAAATAAAAAGCGGCATGAGCCACGCAAGGACCCGGGAGGAAAAGGGTTCACCAATGCTTCTGGCGGAAAGTGAAAGGGAGCTACAGTTGGTGGACTGGAGTACCTACTATGGATCCACCTACAATCATAACACGAATGTAGCGCCCCCGACAAAAGGGACATCAACACATTTGAATTGTACTGGTATGTATGAACAAACTTGCCCTAAGTAAACTCAAACCATACACAAGTAACAAGTAGTCATGGAACCAGCAATCAAATACACATGAAAGAAAACCATCAAGCCAAACAAGTTACAATCTCTCCATTTCCCCTTCAACATTTTCACATCAATGATTTCACAACTTTCTCATATTTTCATTTCAATAGTGATTTTGATCACTTTCCACCCTTATTACCTCGGCCACCCTTATTACCTCGGCCATCCTTATCACCACAACTCACACCTTATTACTTCGTGTTGCGGCATGCAACCCGATCCCACCGAACAATCACAATTCACAAACAACACAACAATAACAATTCACAAAGAACAACAACAACAACAATTCTCAAAGAATTTCTATAGCCATCAATACTATTTCCATCATAATCAACAACTCATATGCATTTTATGTCACCGCGATAATTGCCAATACAAGCCATATATGTTCTTACCACAGTTGTTCCAACTGCATCATTTACGATTTCCTTCCATCATTTGTTTCTCAACTCTTACCACATAACACATTCACAATCACACATTTGGTTTATTGCCAATTACGTACACCATTATATCGGGAGACTTAACCACGAACAATCAAATCATACCAATCACAAGAATTCCACAAATAATCCACGTAGATATCACATACCAAATATTCGTACACCAAACAAAGTGACTTTACAAAGGTCAAAGTTAGCCATACATACCTTTCTTGATCTTTCCTTTAATTACTACGATATTCCGGAAATTCTAGCAACTTCAATCTATTTTGAGACATAACAAAATTTGAACACAAATTAGGAAGATATTCATAATTCTAGCTCATTTGAGAATTTTATCAATTACTAGTTGTGCATCTTGATTTCAAATCTCTTTTACAAGATTCCCTTCATTTCCCAACCCAATCTTTACTTGTTTATATTCAACAATCTTCCCACAAACCTAATTTGTACATGCATGAATAATGAATACTCTCACATCCAAGAATCATCTTACTAATTACCCATTTCTAGTTAGATTTCAAAGTTGAAGAATTGGGGAAAAGAAATTCTTACCTCTTTGAAGCCTTAGCAACCCTTTGATGCGATTTCAAGGTGTGATTCAAGGAAGATTAGTGAAATCTTTAGTTTTTCCCTTTCCTCTCTCTAGAATCGCTCTCCCTTCTCTCTAGAATACCAGAAATTTCCCCAAAAATAAACCTCAATCGAGTTAAATGAAATGGGGTTCGGGTCTTAAAAACCCCTTTTTTTGTACTGCCGCGCCGCGTGTGGCGCCGCGGGGCATGGGGCGTCTATGCAAAATGTGTCTGGAAATGAAATTTCGGACCATACTGGAATTACTACTGGCGTGGTGCGCCGGGCGCTGCATGGGGCGCCGCGGTAGTGCAAATTTCTACGCTGCTTTGGTAATTTGGTCATAACTTTGTGTAGGAATGTCCAAATGATGAACGGTTTGAATTGTTGGAAACTAGACTCAAAGACCTTTTATTTGATAGGCTTTGCATCACACAAATCCTTATATAACTAGAGATATAATTGTATAAAGTGAGGTTTTGTGCGCACTCATTTGCAACTTTCGTCTATTATGAAATTTTATAACTTGGCTTAGACTTAGGCCTCTCCTTAGACCCCAATTCACTTCTAATACGACTTATACACTTATTAATATATCCAATTGATATCCATAATATCCTTAATCCTCATTTGTATGCAAGATAAAATATTTAGCCTACCTTGGCACCACGAAGTCTTAAATTACTAAGCAAAATTTTCTGGGGCTTTACATTCTCCCTCGCTTAAGATCATTCGTACTCGAATGAGGATCAAGTTTCATTCATTAGTCATCCTTATGTAACTTTTGCTTTTCACATTATGAAATATATCATCAGCCCCGAATTTGGCTAACTCCTTAAATTTCCAAAAATTTCGCTAGAGTTTCCTTTGTAACTAGGACTATCCACCTGTCAGAGGGCCCCAAATACATATCCTAACAGCATATACATGTTTCATAGACATAACATAACTTGTTCAACACCAACCATGGCCGCATAGGCAACATACATAATCAAAATGGAATAGTTTAACATATATCAAATCAAAAGATAAGAGTTTATAGGAACCAAATGCATGAAAGCTATTATATAACTATTCAAACAAATGTGGGTACTTCTTTCTCATTTCTTCCTCGGCTTCCCAAGTGGCTTCCTCAACTTGCTGGTTCTGCCATAATACTTTCACAGATGCAATTTCCTTATTTCTCAGTTTTTGAACTTGCCTATCAAGAATGGCAACTGGGACTTCTTCATATGATAGCTCTTCATTCACCTCAATAGTCTCTACTGGCACGATGGTGGATAGATCCCCTACTACTTTCCTTAACATAAACACATGAAAGACCAGGTGTACCAATGACATCTCGGGTGGCAGCTCGAGTTTGTATGCCACCTGACCAATTCTCTGAATGATTTTGTATGGTCCGACATACCTCGGACTTAATTTTCCCTTCCTTCCAAATCGCATGATACCCTTCATTGGGGAAACTTTCAAGAATACCCAATCGTCTTCTTTGTACTCCAAATCTCTGCGACGCACATCCAAATAGGATTTTTGGCGACTTTGAGTAGTTTTCAACCTTTTTTTAATAAGCTTGACTTTCTCCATGTCCTGATACACGAAGTCCAGCCCTATCAATTCCGCTTCTCCAACCTCGAACCATCCGATGGGAGACCTACATCTCCTACCATACAATGCTTCGAACGGTGCCATTTGGATACTAGCATGGAAGCTGTTGTTGTAAGCAAATTCTATGAGCGGCAAATGGTCATCCCAACTACCCTTGAAATCAATAGTACAAGCACGTAACATGTCTTTAAGAGTCTGAATAGTCTGCTCTGCTTGCCCATCGGTTTGTGGATGAAATGTTGTGCTAAGGTTTACCGGCGTACCCAAACCTTGCTGAAACTTCTTCCAAAGGTGGGCTGTAAACTGAGCCCCGCGATCTGAAATGATTGAGACTGGAGTGCCATGCAATCTGACTATTTCTTTGATATACAACTGAGCATACTGTTCCACTGTGTCGGTAGATTTAACTGGCAAGAAATGCGCTGATTTCATGAGTCGATCCACGATCACCCAAATTGAGTCGAATTTGTGCGGAGTGCACGACAACCCTACCACAAAATCCATGTTAATCATCTCCCATTTACACGTTGGAATTTCTATGCATTGAGCCAATCCACCGGGCCTTTGATGTTCGACCTTCACTTGTTGACAATTCGGACATTTCGCCACAAAATCCGCCATATCCCTCTTCATGTTGTTCCACCACTAAATTTCCTTAAGATAATGATACATTTTTGTAGAACCTGGGTACACGGAATACCTAGAAGTGTGAGCCTATGCCATGATCCTTTCCCGAAGACCGTCGATATCAGGAACACACAGGCGATCTTGGTACTGTAGGGTACCATCATTCATGCCAACAGAAAAAGCTGTGGTCTTGTGTTTATGAATCCCCTCCTTCAGTTGTGCTAACAACGGATCGTTAAATTTCTTCTCTTTCACCTCTGACACGAGCGATGATTCAGCCCCATTCTGTACAATTACTCCTCCTTCATTAGAGTCTGCAAGGCGAACTCCCAAATTGGCCAATTGGTGAACCTCCCTGGCTAACGGTCTCTGATATGCCTCCAAATGAGTCAAACTTCCCATGTATTTTCGACTAAGAGCGTCTGCCACAACATTAGCCTTCCCCGGGTGATAGAGAATATCAATGTCATAGTCCTTGAGTAATTCTATCCATCTTCGTTGCCTTAGATTCAACTCCTTCTTCTTGAAAATATATTGAAGGCTCTTGTGGTCTGTGAATACATCCATATGGACCCCATATAGATAATGTCGCCAAATCTTTAGTGCGAACACCACCGCTGCAAGCTCTAAGTCATGAGTTGGATAGTTCTTTTCATGATTCTTGGGTTGCCTAGAGGCATAAACTGTCACCTTAACATGTTGCATCATTAGTGGAATATCTTTATCACATTTCTCTTACATAAGACCTCCCACGAATCGAGTTCTACCATAATTTCCCTGATATGGTTACAATCTCCTGTGAATACTTGCAACTAACTCTTCCAAATTCTCAACAAAAGACATTACTGAATGAGTTTTCTTATAGAACCCTATATTTCAAAGGAATAACATCTTCTAGCCTGCGCACACACCTTAATATCATCAACATGCACGACATTGCATCAAATCTAGTGTAACATTGTGCTCAGACCTTTCCTGGTCATCCTCTTTCCTCCTTGTGTGCTTATAGGATTTAAGAAACCACTCCATTTTCCCTTGTGAACATTCTCATGATCTCTCTTTACTGTTCAACACTTCCCAAAACACATATAACACCCTTCATACATATCCAATTCAGAAAGCGCCACTAGCCCAAACAATATGCTGGTACCATCTTTTCTTTCTAACTGGAATACTCATTCCCATTCTATTTTGCTCACAGTGCATAATTGATAGCCTCATTGTGCCCCGCACTTGTCTACCTCCCGTGAACTTGTAATATCATTGTGGCTGTCACACCTCCTTTTCGCTACACCCGCAAGGGCATAAAGGAGTTTTTCCACTTAAAGGACAATCAGAACGAGATTTAATTATTAATTATTCAGATTCGCCACTTGGGAGATTAATGGTGTCCCAAGTCACTGGTTGAATCCCGAACCGAGGAAAATTATGACTCTGTATTAAAGTCTGCGAACCAGAAATCCGGATAAGGGATTCTGTTAACCCGGGAGAAGGTGTTAGGCATTCCCGGTCTCCGTGGTTCTAGCACAGTCGCTTAACTGTTGTATTTGATTTTACCTGATTTTAATACATGCTAGCTTATGTGCCTTTTATTCGTAAAACACTTTTGTCATTATTTTAAAATAATTGCAACATCGTGAAAACGCGTCTCGAACCACGTCGCAATCAATGCACCCGTAGTTGTTAATATATTTCGACTTCGTAGAGATTTGGATTTGGGTCGCATCAATGCGCACCCTAGTTTAAGACGATAATTTTATTAAAATCGTGCCTAAAGAATCTAACGTGTTATTATCTTTGGAGGGCGTGAAATTCGCTAAACGGCCCATCCCGAATTCTAAGTAATTTACTATAGACATTTAAAGAGGCCCCCGCAGTTTATGCATTTTTTATTTGGCAGGGCTCACCTCATTTATTATTTAAAGGCCAATCCTAAAGCAAATTACAATTTTCTATTCACTTTGTCTCTAATAATAAAGAAGAAACCATAATTATTTAGCAAGATATGCGAAATGGATTCAGGCCAATTTTATAACACTAATGGGCATTTGTACAAGACCAAGCGTAATCAAGGAGCCTAAAGTGAGACCCCATGGTCTCCGCGTGAGGCTGCAAGTGAAGCTTATGAGGCCTGGGCCTGGGGGCAACGGTCCTGTTCAACAGAAGGCGCCAAGTGATTTTAGCTACGCAACAGGCCCAAAAGCAACTCAACATTTGGTTTTAAAAGGAAAAATTCGAGCAGGGATGGGAGATGTAAGCCAATCCAGAATGGTTTTCAACCTAATGGTGTCTATCTACAATTAATCCAATCTTTTTAAAATGAATGAGATTTCAATTTTCATGAATAACAAGGCAACAAAGTTTTGACCTTTCACAGTTCAATTTCATATGGACTGGACTAGCTGCATTACTTCCATTATTTCAAATTAACCATAGGCTAGCAGGAAATTACTAAAACTAACATGAATTATTTTATTAACTTAACGTGAGATCAATTACAATTAGTACTTAACTCAATAAGCTCATGTGAATCTGCGAAGTAACAATTTAGCCCAGTTAATACAAAACCAGCACAGATCTAACAATATCAGTGACTTAACTCCTTAAATAACGTCACTTCCAACTTGAACCTAGACAATCTTACAATTAATAGTCATGCTCTTCTGAACACAATTCGCATATTCTAATTAGTACCTATAGCGATTGTCCAAATAGCATTTCCAAAATCAGTTATAATTTGTGCCATTTTTGAAACTGTGAGAGTTAACTAACGCCAGAAATTATTTCAATAGGCACAAACACACAACTAATAGTTCACATGAAAAAACTCAATCCTAGCAGTTCATCAGTTCAATACAGTCCAAAATCATTATAAAACTACAATGAAAGCATTGAAACCAACGGAAATTTCAACAAAATATGTTTCCTCTTCATTTCATTTCAGCTGGAGATCTACATAGTATCGAGTTTCATGTTGAGTACCTAGAGCTGTGAAATACAATAAGAAGAGGAAGATGATTAGCAGCAATAACAGCCACGAATAGAAATCAATCAGCCAGTAACTTAATTCAATAGCCACGAAGAGTTGGAAAACCAAATAACACCCAGGCAATCAACCACAATTTACTACACCCAAATACAATTGCAATTTGACCAGAAACTACAACACTTCTTCAGCAATCGAGAAATAATCAGCAATCACTCGAAATAGTCTCGAAACACCTTCAAATGCCCTAAACACTCAGGTACATGACAGAACCTGAGAAATCCGTGCTACTTATCATCCTAAATGAATTAACTAGTGGAATACTCACATTTGTTTTCTGATTTTCAATAGAAATCTAAGATCTAAAAGGAAGTTTTTTGAACTTTTTACTAATTTGAAATTCAACTATAGGCTCAGATCTTCAAAGAAGGCTTTTAGGGGGAATTTTTAGGTGAAGAGCTGACCCCTTTCACAAGGCAAATGTGACCCTCTTTATAGGCAAACAAACAGCTCCTTATTTTCCTTTTAGCCCCTTATGTAATTTCACCCTAGTCCCTTAGTTCTTTTACTTACTCAGCAAGCTAACACACATGTTTATTGATATTCCACTATGACCCCAACCTAGAAGCTTCTAGGGGATACTAGATCACATGCCAAAGAAGCCTTACCCTGATAATACCCTAATTGCCCCTATGATTAAGCGATTATCTGACCAGACTAAATTACCAAATCAAGATTAACAAACTTAAACTATCAAAGCACAAAATCAAACAGCATGCAAAACAAAAAATTAAACTAACTGAGTTCCTAGCTTCATTCAAACAAAATTGCTAAACTAATTGGCGAATTTAAACTAATCAACAAATTAAAGCTAAACCAAAAGCAGATAGGGGGCGACTGAAAACAGAATTAAAAGAGTTTATTGATTTTCATATTACTAAATGTTGCTAGCAAAGTAAAACTAAGATGTTTCCACAAGAAAAATGAAACAAAGGAAATATCACTAACTGATGAAAAGAAAACTCCGGCCAGTTGACTTTTCCCAAACCTCGGCCAATTCTGATGACGCTTGGCTCTAACGACACTCAAATCCTCACGAGGAAGGCCCAGGGATCCTTTGATGTCAATTGCATGTGCTTTGGTCGTTTTAGGGTTTTGGCCGGAGAAATAAAAACTAATATTCGAGCCTGTCCGGCTACATTCAAGACAACAGACCATGGGGGTTGGGTAGAGGAGGAAGAGAGGATGTTGGGGTGTTAATTTTGGGGCGTTTGCCGTAACCGGCGTCATGGCCGGAAAATCTTCTACGAGATATTCGAAGGTTTTCGGTGAGATTCGAAGGATGGGAATGGGAAGAGGAGAGCAAGGTGGGTGTGTGGTGTTAATCTGGTGGTCGATGGCATAAGTGGTGTTCGCCGGCGGTGGGGTTCCGGCGAGGTAACAGGGGGTACGAGGAAGGTGAGTTATGTTTTAGGGTTTGGGAATATTTCGGACATATTTATTAAGTCAACAAGAAAGCACCACAACCATTGGATTATGGAGAATGAAGGGCTGGGATTGATTTGCTGTGAAACGTCGTCGTTTGGGCATCTCTGGAGATAGGTCGTTTGGACCGGGTGGGGGGCAGGCCGGGTTCTGGGGATTGGGCTGGTCGTGGAAAGAAAAAAAAAAGTTTGTGTTTTTGGTGAATCAATTAGGCATGGCCCAAATCGTAGGCAACCCTTTCTCTATTCTTTTTGTTTTTTTTTTTCCTTTTCATTTGTTTCTTTTATCTATTTTTTTGTATTTCATCTTGTATATTTTTTGTATTTTTCTGATTTTCTAAAATTGCAACAATTAAAATAAAGTCCTAATATATCTTACAATTAAACTAATTGATTTCTAAAATTATTTTAAAAACTATTTCGGGACGAATTCATAGTTAAACAATTAAAAATGCAAAAGTGAACTATTTTTGTTATTTTCTTCATATTTTATTCTAAAACAAATTAACCCCTAATTAATACTAAAATATAAAATTAAATCCTAAATTCAAATGCATATTTTTGTATTTTTCATATGAATTAAAATGCATAGATAAAATGCAACAATTAACAGAAAATTACACCAAAATTCACAAAAATTGTAAAATAATAAAGAAATTGTTTTGTTTGAATTTCTGGGAAAAATTTGCTTTGAGAAAAAATCACGTGCTTACAACTGCCCCTCTTTGCCTGGAAACACGAAGAGTTTTCGTGCAAAGATAAGTAAGCGGAAATGAGCGATTTTTGCCCGTTTGAATATTCCGTGTGAAACATTTTTTTAAAAAAGAGCTGACCGCACCCTGCTTCAGAAGTTGCCTACATATCCTCGGCTAAACAGGAATCAGGTTAGTGTAGTTCGGGAATGTCCGGTAGCTGGGACCACCAAGAGCTGTGATTTCACTGTGATTGCTATTGCTACTGCTTGCTGACCTTCCTTATTACACCATGTCAAAATAAAAGAAGCTAAACTAAACTATGACCTATGAATTACAAAATCCTATCTAAATTCTTCAAACTTGTTGTTGTACTTCCTTGTTGCTTTGTTGTCTTGTGTTTTCTTGGTAAAATCCCTTGTTGCCATTGCAAACTACAAACTGAGGTGTTGTTCCTTTCTTCAAATTGCTGAACTTGAATGTATTCCCTTGTTGTACGGGTGGGCTCCCGACTTCAAAGTTCGAAATGAATTCTCCTATTCTCCAGGCGGGCTCCTGACTTCCAAGCTTGAATGTATTCCCATGTTATCCAGGTGGGCTCCTGACTTCATACTTGAAATGTATTCCCTGCTCTTCAGGCGGGCTCCTGACTGCTGGACTTGAAACGTATTTCCTGCTCTTCAGGCGGGCTCCTGACTTCTAACTTGAGATGTATTCCCTACTCTCTAGGCGGGCTCCTGACTTCCGAACTCAAAATATGTTCCCATGCTATCCAGGCGGGCTCCTGACTTCGAATAGACAAAACAAAGAATTTGAAAGCTAAAATTTAAATTATACTCCCTTGTTCTCCAGGCGGGCTCCTAACTGCTGCGCTTGAAGGTATTCCCTGCTCTCCAGGCGGGCTCCTGACTTAAATAGACAAAACAAAGAAAAATTTTTTGCCCCAGTTTGGTGGCTGGGGACAGATGTGATTGTAAAACTAAACCATATTACCAAGTATTACTAAGGATTTGAAGGCTAGGTCCCATTATTTAGGGGGGTCCTGACAACTCTTAACTAAACGACGAGTTAAAATCTAAGTTATATCTTCTACCGGTGTGACTTCTGCTAAACCTTGCTATCTAAGAGGATCTTTAAACTACTCTCCATTATCCAGGAGGGTCCTGAAAATCAAAGGTCAAATTTTATCTTAAGGGTGACAACTTTCATGTCTGAATTATACTACCCTACAACAATGTTTACGCTAAATGTTGTTATCTAATTGAAATCTTAAAGCTAAGTCCCATTATTCAGAAGGGTCCCGGAAACTCCTACTTGAATCCTTTCTCGAACATGCCAACTTCTAAGCTAACTTATATTCTTTTGGGATACATTTATGCTAGATTATGCTATTTCTGAACTTTAAACTAGGTCCCATTTTCCAGGAGGGTCCTGAAAATCAAAAATCGAACCTGCTTGTTGACTGCCTTTCTCCACGGAGGGTTCCTCTGAAACAAACGAACTTTTCTGCCCCTGTTTTAATCAAAGAAAATTTGTCAGTACAAAAATGGTGGTTAGTTGGTGGCATTCTTGTTGGAGATCTTTCTGCTGCATTGTTTTGTTCCGATTGGCTTCCCGAACTGGCCTTGAATCGCTTGCCTTTCTTCCTGACTTCCAAACCCCTGACTCTGACAAACCGAGTGTTCTGAACCCATGTTGTTGTTTCACACCTCTGACCCTTTTTCTGAACTTTTGCACTTCCCATGATATTTCCCAATCATTCCACCGGTGACACTTCCGGTGATTCCCTGTATTCCACCTTTCATCATATTGTTTTTGACATGCGCTGACCACATCGCGCTTTACACTTTCCGAAATCTGGTAGTGAGTTTTGAAATCCCTTTCCACTTGCTTTGAACAAAACTGACATTGAAACATTTTAGACAGATAAAACCCCCCAAGAAAATGAAATGCAATGAGTTTACGAGTTAAGGATAAGAAGAATCCAAAACTGGATGACTGCTAAAAAGAAAAGGGGAACGAAACGTATCTGACCGGAATAGCCGGTACCAATCGTCATGACATGCATTTCGGACTAATCGGCCCAATCTGTCTAACTAACCAACTCTTGGTCGCCACCCTTTGTTGCCCCAGAATTTCCATCACTTGATTACTTTATCCAAACCTTAGCCTTGTTGGTCCTGTGGTGCCTCGAAACAATTTTCTACCAACAGACCTTTCTCCATTAATCATTTCTCAACTCACTTTCATCTCAAGGTACCCACGAGGGTTTTCACCAATAAGACTCTCTCATTTTATTCTTTCTCTCAACTCCCGTCGCCTTACGGTGCCTGTGCAGGTTTTCACCAATAAGACTCTCTCATTTTTATCTTTTGTTTTTCTTGATTGAACCAGAGTGTTGCCCCAGACATGAATTACCTTTACTAGCTTGACTTGGCATTTCTCAGAGATTGATCATAAGGTCTTTCTTTGGACCGTAATGTGGGCTTTGGACGGGGCTAGAAAGAAAGGGTATGAAAGACTCAAAATAATTTCAAAATGGGTTAAAATTACAACTTTCGAAATTAGATTTCTTACAACAACCACGACTTCTGCCCCAGTTTCTTGCTTGGGGACTTTGGATTTTATTTTGGTATGACTGAACCTCAGAGAGGCTGCCTACGTACCCTTTCGGGATCAAGTCAAACGTAGTTCATGTCATAGAGATTACGTTGTTGTTTTTTTTCTTTTCCGCTCTTCTTTTCTTTTCTTTTCTTCATTCTCTTTTCTTTTCCCTTTCTTTTCTTTCTTCTTTTCACTTTCAATTTTCCTCTTCTTTTCTTTTCCTTCTTTTCTTCCTTCTTTTTTCACTTTTCTTTCTTTTCCTCTTCTTTTCATTTTCTTTCTTCCACACTCGCGTTTCTTAATGGTGACATTGATTCCGAAAGAGGGATATGAAAGAAAATAAGTAAGGCTCAAAGGGGATGACAAGGGGTAAAAGTGTTTAGATAGCAGAACAAAATGCCTTCGTCATTTCAATCTTTAAAATATGCCAAATACAAATAAGTACAATCAAAATAAAGAAATCATACATAGTATCTCTTGACCGCATCGGAATTGATGGCCATTTCTACACATTTTCCTTCCACATCTGTCAGATATAATGCACCATTAGACAACACTCTGGTTACGACAAATGGCCCCTGCCAATTCGGGGCGAACTTTCCATTTGCTTCAACCCAATGAGGCAAAATACGTCTCAACACTAACTGTCCTACTTCAAACTTCCTCGGACGCACTTTCTTGTTGTACGCTCTTGCCATTCTTTGCTGGTATAACTGACCATGACACACTGATGCCAATCTCTTCTCGTCAATCAAACTCAACTGCTCAAGGCGGCTTTTCACCCATTCATCATCATCGATCTCAGCCTCCGCAATGATTCGAAGAGACGGGATTTCCACTTCTGCGGGTATCACTGCATCCGTACCATACACCAAAGAGTAAGGAGTCGCCCCCACCGAAGTACGAACAGTGGTGCAATATCCCAACAATGCGAAAGGCAGCTTTTCATGCCACTGTCTAGATCCTTCCACCATTTTTCGGAGTATTTTCTTTATATTCTTATTGGCTTCCTCAACTGCACCATTTACCTTAGGGCGGTATGGAGTAGAATGACGATGAGTAATCTTGAACTGCTCACATGTCTTCTTCATCAGATGACTATTGAGATTAGCACCATTGTCCGTGATGATTACCTTCGGAATCCCAAACCGATAGACGATATTTGAGTGCACAAAATCAACCACTGCTTTCTTGGTTACGGATAAGTTTTTGCTTCAACCCACTTGGTGAAATAATCAATGGCCACCAGAATAAACCTATGTCCATTTGATGCTGCTGGCTCAATTGGCCCAATGACATCCATTACCCAAGCAACAAAGGGCCATGGTAGAGACATTGTATGTAATTCGGATGGTGGAGAATGAATCAAATCTCCATGCACTTGGCACTGATGACATTTACGCACAAAACTGATGCAATCCCGCTCCATAGTGAGCCAGTAATAACCTGCTCTGAAAATCTTCTTTGCTAGAATGTACCCGCTCATATGAGGTCTACAAACTCCGGCATGTACCTCAGTCATGATAGATGTGGACTGTCTCGCATCAATGCATCTCAACAACCCAAGGTCTGGAGTTCTTTTGTACAACACTCCTCCACTAAGGAAAAACCCGCTTGCCAACCGTCGAATTGTTCGTTTCTGATCACCTGTGGCCTGAATCGGATACACACCCATCCTGATATATTCCTTGATGTCATGAAACCACGGCTCACCGTCAAGTTCCTCTTCCACCACATTACAATAAGTGTGCTGATCGCGGACCTGAATCTGCAAAGGGTCTACGTAAGCCTTATCCGGATGGTGTAACATCGATGCCAGAGTAGCCAACGCATCGGCCACTTCATTATGAATCCTTGGAATGTGCTTGAACTCTATCGACTAAAACCGCTGACAAAGCTCATGCAAACATTGTCGGTACGGTATAAGCTTTAAGTCCCGTGTTTCCCATTTTCCTTGAATTTGGTGTACCAGTAGGTCCGAGTTACCCATGACCAAGACTTCCTGGACACCCATATCTACAGCTAATCTCAACCCCAAGATACATGCCCCATATTCTGCCATGTTGTTCGTACAATAAAAACGAAGCGGAGCTGTAACAGGGTAATGTTGCCCTATTTCAGAAATAAGCACCACTCCTATTCCCACGCCTTTCATGTTTGCAGCCCCATCAAAGAAAAGTTTCCATCCTGGCTTCTCAACTTGTTCCAACTCTTCAACATGCATCACCTCCTCATCGGGGAAATAAGTCTTCAAAGGTTCATAATCTTCATCAACCGGATTCTCGGCCAGATGGTCCGCCAAGGCCTGTGCTTTCATCGCAGTCCGAGTCATGTAGACAATGTCAAACTCTGTGAGCAGGATCTGCCACTTTGCAAGCCTCCCTGTGGGCATAGGCTTCTGAAAGATATACTTTAACGGATCCAAACGAGATATGAGGTAAGTAGTATAAGATGACAAATAGTGTTTCAGCTTCTGTGCCACCCAAGTTAGGGAGTAACATGTCCTTTCAAGATGAGTATACTTAACCTCGTAGAGTGTGAACTTCTTGCTGAGGTAATAGATGGCCTGCTCCTTCCTTCCAATGATATCATGTTGACCCAATACACAACCGAACGAATTGTCCAATACTGTTAAATATAGAATCAAAGGTCGTTCTAGTTCTGGCGGAACCAACACGGGTGTATTTGACAAATACCCCTTTATCTTATCAAACGCCTCCTGACATTCGTTTGTCCACTTGACCGCATCGTCTTTCTTTAACAGCTTAAAGATAGGCTCACAAGTTGTCGTGAGCTGGGCGATGAACCTGCTGATATAATTCAATCTCCCCAGCAAACTCATCACCTCAGTCTTGTTCCTCGAAGGTGGCAATTCATTGATGGCCTTGATTTTTGATGGATCCAGTTTAATACCCCGACGGCTGACTACGAACCCCAACAACTTTCTAGATGGCACCGCGAACGCGCATTTTGTAGGATTAAGCTTGAGATTGTACCTGCGAAGCCTTTGGAAGAACTTTCTTAGATCCCTGACATGGTCAGATTGCTGTCTAGACTTTACAATCACATCGTCCACATACACCTCGATTTCCTTGTGTATCATATCATGGAATATTGTTGTCATTGCCCTCATATAAGTTGCCCCAGCATTTTTCAAACCAAACGGCATGACCCGATAACAGTATGTTCCCCATGGCGTGACGAATGCCGTCTTTTCTGCATCTTCCTCGTCCATTAAAATCTGATGATAACCCGCGTAACAATCCACAAAGGAACCAATTTCATGTTTGGCGCAATTATTAATCAATATGTGGATGTTTGGCAGCGGAAAATTATGTTTTGGACTTGCCTTGTTAAGATCCTGATAATCGACACATACCCTGGTCTTGCCATCTTTCTTTGGCACAGGCACAATATTAGCTAACCAGGTGGGATACCGTGTAACCCGAATGACCTTCGCATCGAACTGCTTGGTGATCTCTTCTTTGATCTTTACACTTATGTCCGTTTTGAACTTTCTCACTTTTTGCTTGACAGGAGGGAATGCCGGGTCAATGGGCAATTTGTGAACCACTAAATCAGTACTTAGCCCCGGCATATTATCATACGACCATGCAAAAATATCCTTGTACTCAAACAATGCTTTGACTATCCCCTTCTTGAGCTGTGGCTCCAGATGAACACTTATTTTAGTTTCACGAACATTGTCTTGGTCCCCTAGATTAACTGCTTCGGTGTCATTTTGGGTTTTTCTTCAAAGTGACTTAATTCTTTACTAACTTCCTCATAGGCCTCGTCATCATCATATTCCACCTCATCGTCACACTCGATTTCTTGCACTATTATTTCTGAGTTAGATTGGCTTTTAAAACTGGGCCGAAGATTCCTCATGCATGTCATGTCATGGATATCAGCATAAAAAGAACTGTACAGAAAAGAAAAGAAAAAAATGGAAACAAAGTTAGGAATTAAGAAAGAAAAGGAATTGCATTTCATTGAATGTAAAGATAACAGGGTTTTAACTCATCCAAACGGACGGAACATAGTAACTGAATTACAAACCCTGGAATAATCCAGGTGAGCAAAAGGAAAACAAAACCCACTACCGCGACTCCCTCCGAGATGGAAGAGGAGTGGCTTCCCATTTGTTGACATTAGCACGTGGCCCGATGTACTGTATATTTGCTTTGCACGACCCTTCCCCGGCCTCAACCATGTTTACCTTAGCAAATACCCTCTCAAGCCCTTTCTCCAAGTTCCCATCTGCCCCAATCAGTGGACCAAACACCTTTGCCAATAATTGTTTCCCGATACTTGGCCTGACGAAGGTCCTGGACAGACGTGGAATTGGTTTGGGAAGAACCCAGACTCTTTTCTTCATCTTGTGGGCTCGTCTCACATCCACTGCCGTAGGCTTGAACCCCAGCCCAAAGGTATCTAGATTCTTGGGCAAATAAACTGCCTGAACAATACCTTGCAAATCAGCACCCAACCCTTTGCTTGGTACAAACCCGTTTTTCAACATTTCAGAGGCTACTATGACAGTTGCAGCCGTTATTCTGGGGACCGGGACGCTTTTCCCTTCAGGAACCTTTTCTACCGAGACTGTATCGAAAACCTGGTAAACCCACGACCCTTTATCATCATCAGTCTCTATGAAGGGTACTATGACATCACTTACAATGCTCATGTTGTCTTCCCCATTACTACGATCTCTTGTCTATCCTACTCGAATTTGACCATCTGATGTAGTGTAGAAGGCATCGCTTTGGCAGCGTGGATCCATGGTTACCCAATAGAAGATTATAAGACACCGCCACGTCTAATACCTGAAACTCCATGGTGAACTCGACCGGACCAATTGTCAATTCAAGTATGATGTCACCCACTGTGTCTGTACCACCACCATCAAACCCCCGAATGCAGATGCTATTCTTATGAATTCTATCATCATCAACCTTCAACTTGTTCAATGTAGACAAAGGACATATATTGGCACTGGACCCATTATCAATTAGTACTCGAGTGACTACCGAGTCTTCACATTTCACGGTCAAATAAAGAGCTCTATTATGTTCTGTACCCTTTACGGGCAATTCATCATCAGAAAATGTCACTATGTTTACCTCAAAGATTTTGTTCGCGATTTTCTCCAAATGATTCATTGAAATTTTATCAGGGACATGAGCTTCGTTCAATATCTTCATCAGAACCCGGCGATGTTCATCCGAGTGGATAAGCAATGAAAGCAATGAGATTTGGGCTGGCGTTTTCTTAGCTGCTCAACAATAGAATAATCTTGCACTTTTATATTTTTTAAGAACTCTTCTGCCTCTTCCTCTGTAATAGCTTTCTTAACTGGCACCGGATTTTCCTTGGGAGCCCTGGACTTTCTCAACTCTTCGGGGGAAAAACAACGTCCCGAGCGAGTTAAACCTTGTGTTTCACAGACTTCCTCTTTGATTTCCTTCACCTTGTAGGTCACAACTACCTATTCATACTTCCATGGAACGACTTTACTGTCAATTACTGGTAACTGGGTTATTGGCTTTATAACAACTGGTTCTATGTGAGCCCCCTTCATGACTGCCGCAGGTGTGCTTGATACTCCCTGAACCACTACCTTGATCGGCTCTGGTTTCTTCGCAACAACGGACGATCCTTTCCCCATCACCACAACTGGCTTGTTGTCTATTCCTTTCAGCTGAACCGCGGGTTTCACACTAGCTAACTTTTCATTCACTTTGGCTTCACTAGAACGGATCATCATGACTATCTGTGAGGGCTTCTTAAGCTCTGCTCCCTTATGTATCAGTTCAATCATGTTGGCCTCATGATGCGATTGCAACGGGTTCTGGTTAATATTGGGTAACTCCGGGGCCTGAACCTTGATCCTGTATGTGTCAATAAGCTCTTGCACAACAGTTTTCAATCTCCAACATTTCTCAGTATCATGTCCAGGAGCCCCTGAACAATACTCACAGCTCACTGAATGGTCCAGATTTTTAGGAAGGGGATTTGGCATTTTGGCCTCAACCGAGTTCAACAGGTCTAACTGTCTCAGTTTGTGGAAAAGAGTGGTATAGGATTCTCCCAGCGGAGTGAATGTTTTCTGTTTCTGCATTCTCTCGTTTCTGAAAGCCTGGTTTGGGCGGAAGCCGGATCCTAGCCTATAAACCCTCGGGTGTGGATATGTGTTTTGTGGAGTTGGGTATGTGTTTTGGGTAGCCGGCGCACGCCATTGCGCATGAGCCGAAGGCTGGGTATAAGTTTGGGCATGATGGACGGAAAAGTGTGGCTCTGGTGGTGGATAATAGTGTTGAGGAGGGCCATATAGGGTATATGGATAATTTGGGCGGTGGAGTCTGGGTTGGTTGTAATAGGATGAAGGGCTTCTAGACTTGGACCATGCTCCGGATTCGACAGTTGCAACCTCTTCTTTCTTCTTCTTCCCAAGCACACCCCTAGTGCTGTTTTGAATGGCTTGGGTGGTTGCTTTGATTGCTGAATAACTCATGATCTTATTGGATTTGAGTCCCTCCTCAACCATGCCTCCCATTTTCACGACTTCATTAAAGGACTTGCCCACTGCTGACACCAAATGACCAAAATAGGTGGGCTCCAACACCTACAAGAAATAATCAACCATTTCACTCTCTTTCATCGTGGGGTCAACCCTCGCCTCTTGCTCTCTCCAATGGAACCCATATTCTCGAAAGCTTTCACCGGGCTTCTTCTCGATCTTTGTCAATGACAGTCGATTTGGGATGATTTCAATATTGTATTGAAACTGACAGGCGAAGGCTTGGGCCAAGTTGTCCCAGGTGTACCACCTGCTGTGGTCTTGTCTAGTGTACCATTCCAACGCCAATCCGCTTAAAATTTGGCTGAAATATGCCATCAACAATTCATCTCTCCCTTTTGCTCCTCTCATCTTGCTACAGAATCCCCTTAAATGTGCTACTGGGTCGCCATGTCCGTCGTACAAATCAAACTTAGGAATCTTGAACCCGGCCGATAACTGAACATCTGGGAACAGACATAAATCTTTATAGGCTACACTTACTTGGCCCTATAACCCCCTCATGTCTCGGAATGATTGCTCCAGGCTTTTAACCTTTCTGATTATCTCCTCCTGCTCAGGGTTTTTGGGCGGCTTCTTGGTGCCTGCCGTGAGATCAAGATGAGGGGTATAAGAGTAGGGTTCTGGAACTTTGAAGGTAGGCTCAGGGGGATAATACTGGTTGTCATGCATCTGGAATAGAGGTTCACTGGGGGATCGGTGTAGGGTAGCAGGCGGAGGTGCCACAAAAACGGGAGTGATTGGTGGAGGAGGGTATGAGACTTGTTTGGATGGAGGAGCCTGTGATGTATGAGAAGTGTTGCCTTGTCATTGTTGGTAGAGGGGAAATGCTGGAGATGAATTCACAGTGGGTGACTCCTGAGGCTGAGCCAATGGTGGGATATAAGCGGGGTTAGCAGGATAAACTGGCGGTGGATACCCCTTCGCCCAAACTTGGTACATTTCAGCCATTTGTTGTTTCAGCTTATACATTTCCTCCCTCATTGTATGAACGTCCATTTCTTCTACTTCTTTCGATGGGTCAGCGATACTCGTATCAGATTCCGGGCCAGCCATGTTCACTTTATCTTTAGGCCGGGTGTTGTATGGATGGGTTGCCAGAATGCCAAACAACTAACCACCTGCCTGTACTCACACATTTAGACAACAATTCCATTAGCGATTAGGTTTTAACAGATTGGATAACCGCACATTGGGCATGAATGCACTTATACAGTTAACCATTTCTGTTATGCATTTGCTCGACCGCATGCGTCATCCCGACATTTTCTTAGTTCCAACTGTAAGCTTTCTCTTTTCTTTTTGTTTTCTTTTCTCTCTTTCTTTTCTCCTCTTTTTCTCTTTTTTCCTTTCCTTCCTCCTTTATTCTATTCCTTTCTTGTTTTTTCGCTCTTCTCTTTTCTTTTCTCTCTTCTCTTATTTTCATTCATTTTTTTTTCTCGCCTTTCCGCTTTTCCCTTTCTTCTTTCCCTTTCCTTGTTTTCTTTTCTTTACTCGGTTACGGTCGAATCCTATGGAGATTTCCTACGTATCGTGACCCCGCACAAATCAGACCAGGCATAGTTCATGAAAATAAGTGCCAAAATAAAGGAACAACTTTTGGGGATTTTCAAGTTTTTCATTACCATAACATTCTATTACAAACTAAACATTTTGAAATGGAAAATAACAGACTCCAACTAAACTCAAATACAGACTCCGAACATACTAGCACATTGGGACGCAAAAAGAAAACAGACTGACAAACAACAAACTCTAAAATGGAAAATACAGACTCGATCTACGAATACATTAGTGCTTCAAAAGTGGGTGTCCGCGGGGCATCGTTCGGCCTCGCCGTGGGCTTAGGTGCCAAATCCCTTTCAAATTGCTCCAGCTCATACATGGTTCGCCTGACATAAATCATCATTGCTGAGAAGAAGGTAGTGCGGGTCATGTCTTCACATGCCCAACATCTCCTAAGGATGGCGTGGGCAATGGTCTCAATCCTATCTCTTGTTCGACCCTTTTCTATAAGCAATCACCTTACTTGATTATTGCGAGCCTCCAACACATGAGAATCCTGAAGATGCTGATCCTGCAGCTGCTGTATTTCTACTTCCATTCGGGCCAGTAAATCATACCAGTGTCCACTTTCGGTCTCAAAAGTTTTAGCTTGCTTAGCTGCTTTTCCTCAAGGGTGACCACTTTTTTTTTCAGACTAGCAATGGTCTTTTCGTAGTCCTTCTTTAATTGTTGCATGTAATGGGTACGTTCTTCTGTTATTTTTACCCACTGTGCCCGATGTCCCGATATGGTGCCTTCGGGTTTTTTCAGCTCATCCCGGCACTCACTAATTTCCTTTTCCAGCCCTTTTATCAACTGCTCGTCCGACCGGCTCCTTTGTTGGTTATTGGCAGCTATCCTCGTTTGCTGGATTTGGGCCCTACGCGCCTCGTTTTCTTGGGCCAACCTGTTCTTTTCTCCCTGATCAGCAGCAACTTGAACACTGTTCTCAAATTTCAGAGCTCCAATCTGTTATTTCAGCTTGCCGATTTCAGCCTGATAGCCTTCTTCTTTTGCTAGCCAACCCCATTGTCCTTGTGATGATTCAGTGAAATCCTGGATGTGGGGTCTTTTAGCTGGACTCTGATGCTCAAGTTCTCTTCTGTACCATGCGAGGTATTCTGGTGACATTTCTCCTTTGGCCCGATCCTGCACACAAGTATCTGCTTGTAGGTATTGACATTCATTCCAAATCTCGCGGACTTTTGCTTCGGGAAACTGTCTGTCAGGGCTGATCTCAATTACTTGAGCACTAAGATCTTCCTCCTGTGGCACTGTTTGGCATCTCCCGAGTTGTCTCAGAACCTGACATGGAGCATAAGGCTAGATGCTCTTAAGTCCCATCAAAAGAAAATGCGACCTAGCTGCTGGCATGTATATGATTTCTTCAACAGGCAACCATCCCAACGTCCTCTATATCTGACTGTCCGTGAGAGTACGAAAGTATGATATCCACACTGTTACTCCTTCGAGTAGACTAACCCCGTCAATCCTTGTGTAAAACTCCCCTATGCAGGTTTTGTCGGACGAACCATAACTCAAGAGCTGGGAACGGTGGCATAGATGCTCGGTCATCCACATTTGTAGCAACAAGTTACACCCCTCAAAAAAGTTGCCCCCGGCTTTGCAGGCAGTGAGAGCTCGAAAAATGTCAGACACGATCATAGGCTCAAGAGTGCTTTTATCTTGAGTTAGCAAAGTGCTGACGACCCCGACTACTTTTATATCAATATTCTCGTCTTTCCTTGGGAACACCAAGAGGCCCAAAAAGGTTATCATGAAAGCCACCCGTCTGTGCTCATCCCATTTTTGACGGTTATTTTCACTGCATATCTTGATGTCCGTCTTGTTAAACCCTCCCACGTGGCCGTACCTGTCATATATGAAGCGCAGAGTGCAAAAGCCTTTTGCCAAATCTGGATTCTGGACTGTCCTGGGTATCTTCAATGAATCTAAAAACCAATGCACCGTGATGGCTCTTGGAGCAACCAAATATTTTTCTCTTAATGGAACCTCAGCATTTCCGATGTACCCGGCTATTTCCTCCAAAGTTGGGGTGAGCTCAAAATCTGAGAAGTGGAAGACATTGTGCGCTGGGTCCCAACAGGTGACCAACGCTCTTATAATATCACCCCGAGGCTTGATTTCCAATAAACCCGTAAGACCTTTCAGATATTTCTTGACTTCGTCTTGTCCTTCTTTGCCTAAATCGTTCCACCATAGCCGCAACTCGAAAGGGATTTTAGTCATTATTGAGAAAGGTTCGTTTTGCATCGTGCTCATCCTGCACATTTATTAAAGTGATTTAAGCAAAAACCAAACTTTTATTTGACTCGAAACAAAATTAACTATTCCCTTTTCCAAATTTAAAATGAAAGACTCGGCTTTCGAACACGGTTGTGAGAGTCAACCGGTCAAAAATCAAAATTGACCAAAAGTGGTCGTCTTTGAAAAGTCAACCTTCCGGCGTCCCTTTCGGGAACATTCGGCTATTTTTGACAAAAACGGCATCACCTAACTTATTTATGACGAAAATTAAATTTTTGACTTTTTTTTTTTGCTATTTTTGCAAAGGGGAGGTTGGACCCGATGATGGTTGCCTACGTATCTCACTCCATGTGAGAATCAAATCTACGTAGTTCGGGCCAAGAAACTAACTATATTTTGAAAACAAGGCTCTTTCTTTTCATTTTCCATGGCAACACAAACTATTTTTCCTTTTCTATTTTTGAAAACAAGACAAAATAACGACTCTCATTTTCTTTTCATTTTCAACAAACAATAAACAACCTATTTTTCTCAAACTAAAACAAAGACTCTTTTTCTTTTCTTTTTCAACAAACAACTTTCCAAAAATAAAAGACACTTTTTCTATTTTTCCTTTGCTTTTCAGTAAAACAAACTATTAAAAATAAAACATTTTCCTTTTTCCATTTTCTCAAAATTTCGGCAGAGTTTCGACAGTATTTGGTCATTGGTTTTTCTAAAATAATAAATTAACCCCCTAACTATTATTTCTCTCCTTTTCTCTTTTCCTCTTTTTCTCAATTTTCCAACATTCCCGAGATTCAAAAGCCGGTCAACATGCTGGTTCGAAACAAATATATGTACAGAACAAGTAGGATGCATCAAGATGGTCTTTTCATTTCAGGTTGCTAGCCCTAGACGGACCCAACCCCTGTGTTGAGTCCCCTAAGTCAAATGCAGCATGATACAATTAAGCGCTCCTACTAGGGATCCGGCATGAAGTCAAATTATTCTAGGTTCAAAACCTGGGTATGTATTCTAAATAGTGCACTCGAGCGGACAACTCGAGTCGAGGAGGGGGCAGCATACCGGGAACCCTCGAGATCGTCCGGCTTTGCAACTTATCCGAGCCTCTCTTTTATTTCAGGGTATGACACTAACAGAACAGGGAGTCTCAACCAATAAGCACATCCCTGGAGGTGAAGAGAGAAGGGTGTCGGCACAGTTTATATACAGTTCAAATGATATCAAAGCGGTAACATTTAGCATATTCATCACAAAACATGTAGGAAAATCAGATATAACCAAATACAACAATTTATCGAAGCTCGAATTCTGAACCCTGAACTAGAGATTCTGGGTTCGATCCCCAGTAGAGTCGCCAGAGCTATCACACCTCCTTTTTCGCTACACCCGCAAGGGCATAAAGGAGTTTTTCCACTTAAAGGACAATCAGAACGGGATTTAATTATTAATTATTCAGAGTCTCCACTTGGGAGATTAATGGTGTCCCAAGTCACCGGTTGAATCCCGAACCGAGGAAAATTATGACTCTGTATTACAGTATGCGAACTAGAAATCCGGATAAGGGATTCTGTTAACCCGGGAGAAGGTGTTAGGCATTCTCGGGCTCCGTGGTTCTAGCACGGTCGCTTAATTGTTATATTTTATTTTACCTGATTTTAATACATGCTAGCTTATGTGCTTTTTATTCGTAAACCACTTTTGTCATTATTTTAAAATAATTGCAATGTCGTGAAAACGCGTCTCGAACCACGTCGCAATCAATGCACCCGTGGTTGTTAATACATTTCGACCTCGTAGAGATTTGGATTTAGGTCGCATCAATGCGCACCCGAGTTTAAGACGATAATTTTATTAAAATCGTGCCTAAAGAATCTAACACGTTATTATCTTTGGAGGGCGTGAAATTCGCTAAACGGCCCATCCCGAATTCTAAGTAATTTACTATAGACATTTAAAGAGGCCCCCGCAGTTTATGCATTTTTTATTTAGCAGGGCTCACTTCATTTATTATTTAAAGGCCAATCCTAAAGCAAATTACAATTTTCTATTCACTTTGTCTCTAATAATAAAGTAGAAACCATAATTATTTAGCAAGATATGCGAAATGGATTCAGGCCAATTTTATAACACTAATGGGCATTTGTACAAGACCAAGCGTAATCAAGGAGCCTAAAGTGAGACCCCATAGTCTCCGCGTGAGGCTGCAAGTGAAGCTTATGAGGCCTGGGCCTTGGGGCAATGGTCCTGTTCAACGGAAGGCGCCAAGTGATTTTAGCTACGCAACAGGCCCAAAAGCAACTCAACATTTGGTTTTAAAAGGATTTCGGACAGGGGGTACGAGGAAGGTGAGTTATGTTTTAGGGTTTGGGAGTATTTCGGACATATTTATTAAGTCAACAAGAAAGCACCACAGCCATTGGATTATGGAGAATGAAGGGCTGGGATTGATTTGCTGTGAAACGCCGTCGTTTGGGCGTCTCTGGAGATGGGTCGTTTGGACCGGGTGGGGGGCAGGCCGGGTTCTGGGGATTAGGCTGGTCGTGGAAAGAAAAAACAAATGTTGGGCCTGGGGTGAATCAATTGGGCATGGCCCAAATCGTGGCCAGCCCTTTCTCTATTCTTTTTGTTTTCTTTTTTCCTTTTCATTTGTTTCTTTTATCTATTTTTTTTGTATTTCATCTTGTATATTTTTTGTATTTTTCTGATTTTATAAAATTGCAACAATTAAAATAAGTCCTAAATATTTTTCAATTAAACTAACTGATTTCTAAAATTATTTTAAAAACTATTTCGGGACGAATTCACAATTAAACAATTAAAAATGCAAAAGTGAACTATTTTTATTATTTTCTTCATATTTTGTTCTAAAACATATTAACCCCTAATTAATACTAAAATATGAAATTAAATCCTAAATACAAATGCATATTTTTGTATTTTTCATATGAATTAAAATGCACAGATAAAATGCAACAATTAACAGAAAATGACACCAAAATTCACAAAAATTGTAAAATAATAAAGAAATTATTTTGTTTGAATTTCTGGGAATAATTTGCTTTGGGCAAAAATCACGTGCTCACAGTGGCTGGTTTAGTGAGTTTATCATACCACAACTTCACCTCCAGTAGTCTCACTTTCCATTGTATGTAGACATGAACTGTCTCTAGATCCTTTAGTTTATATTCGGTGTCACCCAAGTCGGGTGCATTATAGTTAGTCCTTTATACCTTCTATTAGCACTTGTGCTCCAGGTGAGTCCACCATTCTGATATGAACTGTTTTGCGATAACCATGGACATCTCAATTTATAGATTTTCTTCTTATTTCTTATCGCCTCATTATTCCTAGCTAGTGAATAGCCACGCACTCTTCCACATGTTACGTGGTCTTTTTACTTAATTTTTTTTAACCTGCTCACCTCTTAATTCTTGTTAGGATATTCGTGGGAAAGTATGTTCATCCACATATCACTTAACACTTATTTGCTGGTAAGGTTTCCATCAAGCCCAAATACTCTCTTGGGTTATTATAGCATCACCTTTATTTCTCCCACTCGTTCCACCTTTCTTAACATCTTGGAACTTTAGTTAAATCGCAAATCTATGATTAACCCATTCTAAAAACTCGCAACCTTCCACATTTGACCTATAGTACTTCCTTAGGTTCCATTGTTCCTGACCCTCTAACAAATATAAAATCCCTTTACAAACATATTCTTAGTTTCTAGGGTCGTTGACCTATCATTCACAATGCCATGTATGAGGAATTTACCTTCCTTAACCTTCCACATTTTTGGGAGTACTAGTAGTCTATCATTACCATATCCTTTCAGATAATCACGTCATCCATTATCACTTTTCTAACTGTGCATGTCTTCAACAAAATATTCAAACATCATATCTATATGGTTTTACTCTTGTTTCATTGTATTTAAGTGGCCTGACTATGGCCCTTCCTCCCCTACGTAGGGCGAATGTCCCGGATTTTGACACAAGTCTTGAATTTAGCAACTTCATGGACATATGTTTCATTTCTCTATCCCTCACATATATGTTCGAGTATTAGGGAGATTGAAGTCACAATGGTATTAACCTCATAAGTCCTTTGCTCTTATTCAGCCACACGGGCTTGGGATTCCAATTCCTCATACCAATATCCTTTAGGAGTGTAACAAAACTTCATACACTTATGGGGTTATTATAACATTCGTAGCATAAGGGTCTTCTCATTATGGGTTCAATTGACTCTCATTTTATAACTTCTTGTCTCCTAGGAGAGACTTGCACTCTTATCATCAATCTCCTGGTCATGTCTCCCATATATCACGTGCTTATATAGTCAGTTTTCTTTCACACCTTAGGATCATTTACATACTTCTCACACTACCCACATGTGCTATTCAAGCTTATATAACACTTATCAATTCAATGTTTCTTTGGAGGTTACAATCATTTTTAACACTTTCTCGATTAAAGTATGCTTCTGGTACTATGTACGTACCTCATATATTTGTACCATTCGTTCAACATAACACATATGCCATCTCCTTAATATTCAGGCCTTTGCCCACTGGTCATTCTGTATGACAACATTACTTGAAATAGAAGAAAGAGCGTCTAAACTTACCTTGAATCTCAACGCACAAGTTATAAGACAATCTTATAGTAAAGCTTTATCGCAGGATCTGCAGTGTTGAAGAAGGGTAACATTCTTAAATGTCCATGTAACCTCCAACTTATAGATGTGGTCGACAACACACCGATAAGAAGGACTCTACTAGACACGGCTCTGAGACATCCTAGGACACTTTAAAACCTTAGGCTCTGATACCAAGTTTGTCACGCCCCAAAACCGAGGGGCGCGACCAGTGCTCGACCGGGCAGCCCCAGCCAAGCGAACCTGGGTGCCTTTCCTATTCCACATGTTATCCTTCTTTTCAATTTTCCATTAACCAAGTGAAATAGCCATTTATAAATTTAAACACATTATTACGAGATTTACATAGCATACATAGTTACTTAGCGTGGTTTACAAGTTATACTGCCTAAAATACATAAGTACATAACCCACATTTCCTGTCTACGGAGCCTCTAGAGATACAAAAAAGTGATGCAATACTTGCCGGTAACAAGGCTCCGGCTATACCTTATACCAAAAACCAAAACAAGACTCTGAAATAAAAAGCGGCATGAGCCACGCAAGGCCTCGGGAGGAAAATGGCTCACCAATGCTTCTGGCGGAAAGTGAAGGGGAGCTACAGTCGGTGGACTGGAGTACCTGCTATGGATCCACCTACAATCATAACACGAATGTAGCGCCCCCGGCAAAAGGGACGTCAACACATTTGAATTGTACTGGTATGTATGAACAAACTTGCCCTAAGTAAACCCAAACCATACACAAGTAACAAGTAGTCATGGAACCAAAAATCAAATACACATGAAAGAAAACCATCAAGCCAAACAAGTTACAATCTCTCCATTTCCCTTCAACATTTTCACATCAATGATTTCACAACTTTCTCATATTTTTCATTTCAATAGTGATTTCGATCACTTTTCCACCCTTATTACCTCGGCCACCCTTATCACCACAACCCACACCTTATTACTTCGTGTTGCGGCGCGCAACCCGATCCCACCGAACAATCACAATTCACAAACAACACAACAACAACAACAACAACAACAACAACAACAACAACAATTCACAAAGAACAACAACAACAATTCTCAAAGAATTTCTATAGCCATCAATACTATTTCCATCATATTCAACAACTCATATGCATTTTATGTCACCGCGATAATTGCCAATACAAGCCATATATGTTCTTACCACAGTTGTTCCAACTGCATCATTTACGATTTCCTTCCATCATTTGTTTCTCAACTCTTACCACATAACACATTCACAATCACACATTTGGTTTATTGCCAATTACGTACACCATTATATCGGGAGACTTAACCACGAACAATCAAATCATACCAATCACAAGAATTCCACAAATAATCCACGTAGATATCACATACCAAATATTCGTACACCAAACAAAGTGACTTTACAAAGGTCAAAGTTAGCCATACATACCTTTCTTGATCTTTCCTTTAATTACTACGATATTCCGGAAATTCTAGCAACTTCAATCTATTTTGAGACATAACAAAATTTGAACACAAATTAGGAAGATATTCATAATTCTAGCTCATTTGAGAATTTTATCAATTACTAGTTGTGCATCTTGATTTCAAATCTCTTTTACAAGATTCCCTTCATTTCCCAACCCAATCTTTACTTGTTTATATTCAACAATCTTCCCACAAACCTAATTTGTACATGCATGAATAATGAATACTCTCACATCCAAGAATCATCTTACTAATTACCCATTTCTAGTTAGATTTCAAAGTTGAAGAATTGGGGAAAAGAAATTCTTACCTCTTTGAAGCCTTAGCAACCCTTTGATGCTATTTCAAGGTGTGATTCAAGGAAGAGTAGTGAAATCTTTAGTTTTTCCCTTCCCTCTCTCTAGAATCGCTCTCCCTTCTCTCTAGAATACCAAAAATTTCTCCAAAAAATAAACCTCAATCGAGTTAAATGAAATGGGGTTCGGGTCTTAAAACCCCCTTTTTTTGTACTGCCGCGCCGCGTGGGGCGCCGTAGGGCACGGGTCGTCTGTGCAAAATGTGTCTGGAAATGATATTTCGGACCATACTGGATTTACTACTGGCGCGGCGCGCCGGGCGCCACATGGGGCGCCGCAATAGTGCAAATTTCTGCGTTGCTTTGGTAATTTAGTCATAACTTTGTGTAGGAATGTCCAAATGACGAACGGTTTGAATCGTTGGAAACTAAACTCAAAGACCTTTTATTTGATAGGTTGTGAATCACACAAATCCGTATATAACTAGAGATATAATTGTCCAAAGTGAGGTCTTGTGCGCACTCATTTGCAACTTTCGTCTATTATGAAATTTTATAACTTGGCTTAGACTTAGGCCTCTCCTTAGACCCCAATTCAATTCTAATACGACTTATACACTTATTAATATATCCAATTGATATCCATAATATCCTTAATCCTCATTTGTACGCAAGATAAAATATTTAGCCTACCTTGGCACCACGAAGTCTTAAATTACTAAGCAAAATTTTCTGGGGCTTTACACTGAGACAGGGTCTCGATGTCCTCGTCGCTAAATGTGAGAGCGTCCTCGGGTATGTAACCTCGAGTCCGCTTTTCCTGGTAATGGATATTTTGTTCTTCTGATAGTGGGTTCCTGTGGGACGTCGATTCCTCCCATGATCATGTGGATGACATGTTGCGGCTCATCTGTTACATTCTCTCTATTCGCCTCTCTTTCTCAGAATTGATTTTTGGCTTGGTCGTTGAGGAACTCTCGGAGGTATCCTTTACTGAGTAGTCGGGCTACTTCTTCCCGAGCTGTCTGCAGTCTTCGGTCCAGTGACTGTATGTGTCGTGGAATTCGCATACTAAGTTGTGGTTCCTTTGTAACGGATCTGATTGTACGGGTCTTGGCCACCTAGTATATCTGATTTTGCCAATGGCAGATACGATGCTTGACACGTCAATGTTGAAGTTGTATTCCAATAGGCATGGTGCCTCTGTCGGTCCTGTGTGCCTATTGAATTTGACTCTATTCACGAGTCCCAGGGGGTTCTGACTTCGGTCTGCTCTTCGATCATTTCGGGGTACGTTACACCTTGGAGCATTTCTCCTATCTTTGATGTATGGCTAGTACCTTTCTCTGTTTGTCTTTGGCTCCTTTGCCAGAAGTCTGCTTGGGTATACCGAGCCCAAAGGGGCTCCTAGTTGGTCATCCTCGACCCTAATCTTTGATTGATAATGGTTGTGAACATCCGACCAAGTCACAGTGGGGTACTCAACCAAATTCTACTTCAGCTGTTTCGAAGCCACCGAGCTTCATTCGTTCAAACCTTGAGTGAAGGCCTGCACTGCCCAGTCGTTGGAGACTGGTGGTAGTTTCCATTCGTTCCATTTAAAAGCGAGACACGAACTCTTGCAACATCTCGTTCTCCCTTTGCTTGATTTTGAATGTCACGACCCAAACCGATGAGCCGCAACGGGCACCCAGTACCTTACTCGACCGAGTACCAACGTAACGTATCTTTCTTATTACATCATCATATATACATGACATACGGGCCTAATAGGCCAACATAATTATTTATAAACTCAAAACATAGGCCGACAAGGCCGCACAATCTTTAACGTATACGACATATGTCTACAAGCCTCTAAGAGTACATAAATGTCGTAAGGTCGGGATAGAGTCCCGCCATACCAAACAATACACGTCTAAATCATACTAACTAAACAAGTAACTCCGAAGCAAATAGAGTGCACCAACATCTTCCGCTGAGCTGATAGCCTGCTTGGAGGGCTCTCGACCTATCTATCGGGACCTGCGGGCATGAAACGCAGCATCCCCAGGCAAAAGGGATGTCAGTACGAATAATGTACCGAGTATGTAAGGCATATAAATAAGTACATAAAAGATATGGAAGAAATATAGAGTACATGACTCAACCTTTAAGTCTGAATAACTTTGTAAATCATAAATTACTTTTAGCATCATGCATATGCGTATAAATGTCATATTGTGCATAGGTACATGTTTCATAACATCATCAGCCTCTGAGGGCATCCCATCATATCATATCGGCCACTGTGGGCAAAATCATCATTGTATACCAGCTGATCAGGTGGTAATGCGTATATAACGCCATAACCTTTTCATATCCCATATATACATACATATATACACGTATATAATGCTGTTTGAATCATATTTCAGCGACTATGGGCAACATCATCATCATATACTAGCTGATCAGGTGGTGGTGCGTGTATAACACCATAACCTTTTCCCATATTCCATATACATATATTTACATATATACACGTATATAACGCCATCTGGTCATGGCTCAATGCACATGTATAAATGAGTGAAATGCATGAAAAATACATAATAATCTCGATATTCCTTCCGGATAAACTTTTCCAACTACGTATTATTCTGAGACTCATGAACAGAAGATAATAATAATTCTCATGGGGAATCAAGAATATAGACATCCCTACTATTTCTATGAATAGAGTAATTTATAGAAACTATGTAGTTGCTCGTTTCTTCTGTATAATTTGGACCGTGCCAAAAGAAAGAAGGGATAGTCTTAACATACCTGTTCCTGGAATTATTTGAACGGAATGAAGCTTCTGCTTCCGTGAAATGTGGTGAACGAAATTCAGCCTGAATCCTTTTGAAATTTTGAACGAAATTGTGGTGGCCTTTTGAAATTTCTATCGAAATATTTTTGGCTAAAGAGTGGAATTGTTTAGATGAAATAGTCCTGTTCACATTCTTGGTTTCAAACCAAGAACAAATTGAGGCTAAAGTCATGAGATGATAAAGACACACAAGAATAAAATTTGCTTCTGTTTTCTTGGTTTTTAATGGACTTGATACTAATTTGAAGTGTCATATTAGTGGGTTTATCAGATTCCTTGTAGGGATAAGATTAGACACCTATTTCAATTGTTTATGAGTCATCCTCTTTAATTAGTGGCCTTGTGCCACGTGGGTGGGGTGGTTAGTTTATTAAATTTTATCTACTTATTAGTTAATTGGGTAATGTCCTGTTACCCGGTAATTAACCAATTACCCGAAAATTTGAGAATTATTCCCACTTACTTAAAATATTACTCACTTTTCACATACCTTATATGCCTTACTATTATGGTCATGTGGTACCCTCTATGGTACTAGTCCATAAATACCGAGTATTTTAGCTTGAGCCATATTTTATCCCAAAATACCAAATTTTAACGAAATTCATTTTCTTCAACTTGCTTCCCCCCTCACCTTCACGAATTTATTCATCACTTACAATCCTTATAATCTCCAAATAATCTTTTCCTTGAACTGATGTCACCTTACGACAAATTCAGCGTACAATACTGCAGGGTGAAACACTATCATAACTTATTACTGCGAAGCGTAACATCACCGTAATATATTACTACAGAGCATATCATTGTCATAATATAATACTGCGGGACGTAATATTAATGTAATATTGCAGGGTGTAACATCATTCCCCCCTTGGAACATTCGTCCTCGAATGTTGACTAATGCTCTTATCATTTTCTTAACTTATATCTTCCGAATACTTTAGAACTTTCCTTGCCATCTAGGCGACTGTTCTGTGAATAAGTCCAAAGTCTAGGTCATCCCCCCCTTAGGCCTCCTTCTCACACCACAACTTGTAGTCGGAATCCTTTCAATCTCGTAAATGTTGCTACCTTTCATCATGCAACCTATATAGTTTTGATCTTATAAGTGTGCCCAATCTCTAGGCTTCACATGTCGAGCTTGATAAGATTTCCCTTTGGGCATTTATGAGTATACTGAAGTTCTTCGCTCGGTACTTGGTTGAATTCATGAATATTGTTATATCTCATCGCATAGGTCCGTTTAACCATCCGTATGAATTTACTGCCATAACTCTTACTTTAATTTATCGTTGCTGAGGTCTGCTACCAAATCCCAGTTTACTCTCGTTGCACATTCCATATGTATAAATTTAAGTCCTTTAATGCTTCCTCATTACTGTTCATCTTTAGTATGACAGCCAAATCTTATCTCATACTTTGTAACTTTTGTCCATCCATTGTTGATTCACCTCAATATTGATCTACAATATACCATTGATAACTTAACCTTTTATGTAATATTGCTTCTAGGATTCACGTTTTATCGGAGAACGTCTGGAATGATTAGATTGATCCACCTGGGGCGATACCCTGCTTTCATAACCATACCTCACAACATCCCAATGCGATTCACCTTGCGTGGGGTACTTTAATCCTGTCCAATTCATGAGATTCGTTTCTTTTTTTCGTTGAATCATTACTCAATCGAAGTCCCAAACATCATCTTTTATCTATCACAATTACACCCTCATTCTATTACCTAGGTGACATTCTAAATGCTATTAGTATTAGACTCCTTTGAGTTCATTCAGGCTATAGTGAGCTTTGTATAATTTAGAGAAACCATTTGCTCTTCTTATTTTCATGGGCTTAATCCTGAGGACTTATCCATTTTCGTTACCTTCTCACTCGCCCTTTCTTATCCTTACTCTTGTCTTCTATAACCTTGTCGCTTCACCATACAATGGCTTGCGACCTACACAACTCTATTTATATTAATTGCAACCTTTCAACTTGTTTGCATCATAGATTTCCTTATGTCATTCTGGGACATCAAGCGAGACATCACATCGTCTCTAACTCTTCTTTACTGTCTTAATTAGCCTCCTCGATACCTAAACCATAGGCTATGAGATATGCCACTGACTATGCCGCTATCATTCCTGGATATTGAATCCCAGCACTTCTAGCCTTTTATCCGAAGTATGGACTATTCACATATTCTACCTTTGAGTATCTCGTACACTATTCACCTTTACCTTACTTACCTTAAAATCTCGCATTGTATCTTCTATCTCTTTCATGACCTCCCTTCCACATAGGTATAATTCACGTTCATAACTTGTAGCTCTATTATAATTCTTACACCTCTGGTGCATACACAATCCGATGGGAGCTTCGTACTGACTTCTTATGAGGCTGGTACTCTTCAGTTGGTTTTATAATAAAGCTATTATAATATATGGCTATTATACTATCTTTATTATACCTCTGCTACTTAAGAGTGATCCTGAGGTCTATAATTCTCTTGGTCCCTCCTATTTTGCTTAGTCAATGTAACTCTTTAGTCTCCTCTTCTTTCTGATCAGCCTCTATGTAGGCTTAAGATATCTTCCGACCTGCGGTTCCTGGTATTAGTTATTACTTTAGCCTTTCATAGGCACTGAGGGATATTTATGATAAAATCCTATAACAATTCAATCATTCATATATGACCTGGGCTCAATTCTTTCTTTTAACTTATCCCAGAATCTTCTACGACTGTATATGATGCAGGTATAAAACTCCAAACTCTTAAGTGCGTTCATAACGTTACCAACTCGGGATCATTGATCAAACAATTTCTTTCGTTCCTTCTTAGTTTTCTTCAATGTAAGCTATTACCTTTCCTGGTCTTTCTGCCCCCTTGTTGCGTGCATACTTAGCTTATCTTAGTTCCCACACATGCTAGAGCTTTCGTGCAACTCATATGACCTTCGAATATTACTTTTAATTTTTCTTCCCATTCATTATCCACTGTAGGGGCCACTTTCCTTTGGAGTGCTTATAATGTTGTTGTAAGACTGTTGTTACACGACCCTTTCCTTTTTAGGTTGTTGTACTTAGGTTGAAGTCTTCTTCCTTATTTCCTTAGCTAGTCTTTCTTTATAGTACTTAGGGAGAACCCTTGATTCCTGTAAAGTTGTGAGCTTATTATGGACCTTTTGATGTCCTTCCTTGCCTATAATTATCTATAGTTGCTTACCTCCATGCCCTTGTGCTTGTAGGGTTGCTTCTGAACTGATATTTTAACTATCTCCCCAGTGGCACTCTCTTTTATTCCCGTAACATTCATATGGTACCTTTAACTACCCCGACTCCTATCGAAATATATTTCAAGTATTATAATAACATTACTGTGAAGCTGAATTCACTATATTGGGTTTTACTATGTTTATCTTGCATGATCTGTTGATTCGTCTGTAACCTCCTATCTAGCCGTAACTAGGCTCTTCCTTAATCAACTTCTAACTACTCGTTGGCCCGTTCTCACATAAATATTCCACATAATCTTTCTTGGTTTACTTTCCTTTGTCTTAACTTACGTCTCGCACTGGCTCCTTATTTATCCATAACATTCCAGGCATGAATGCCTCACTTTTTTCTCCTTGACGTCGTGTTTGCATAATGTTCTGTGATCGTAGCCTATCTGTGGGCTTTGAATAGTGCAATCTCATCCCTTTTTTATTTTTATTGCATTCTTCCTTTACCATTTTGTAGCTACTAGAATCACTTAATTACGACTTAACACCACATTACTCCATATTCCCCCTTTAGGGGAGTACTAAGAGTTGAAGCCACGATGATCTACCTATAGATGTGTTACCTCTTCATCTTTGGTGTCTTTTCACATCATTGATGACCCTTACTCGCCTTGCGACAATCCTTATGTACCAAATATAACAAAATTCCTCACTCACGAAGGTGATACTTAGTGTAACTAGCACATACAATCCCTTAAGTTTAACTTTGCTCACATTGCTTGCTTTAGGGAAGCGTCTTCCTGAATAACCATTCTCTGAGTTTCTCACGAATCTTCCTCTGTGGTCCATTCTATTATCGCCGGAACGCAATATGAAGTTCTTCTGATGCCGACCACCATCAAATCACTCAGTCCCTAATTCATGTTTAGTTTATCTTTTTCCACCAGTCCATGCTGACTTCTATTACTCTAGGGTCTAACTTTTTCTTCTGAATCACGTTAGTGTCGCGAACTTGTTTCTCGAAGTGAGGGTATGACTTTATGGCCTATATTCTTTTGTTACCTCAAGGCCTGTCACTTCTCGTCTTTTCCTTCACTTGACTATCGACTCTGGAATGCTATCATTGTTTTGGCCTACCGTTGTCATCCATGTATCACATCTTACTCTTAATGCTTCATTAGCTCTCTTCTTATTTCCTGCGAACATTTATGTCTATCACTTTATTCTGAAAACTTCAACAAGATATTCTTTTGCTTTTAGTTCCCCTTTGCACCATCCATTAGCTCTTTGGGTTACCTAGCATTATCTCTCCACTAGGGACGAGAGCCATACTAAGATAATATTTATCCTTTTCAGGCTTCAAGTGCATGTCTTTGTAGTACTCATGTCTAGCTGTACTATTTTAGAGGGCACCATCTAGGTATCCCATAAGGAGATCTATTTTCACCTTTTTAATATTCTTCCGAAATGTAAATTAGCGCAAACCATCCATCCATCATTTTGGGTTACTCTAATCCTAGCCGGATCCTGCTATCCCATCCTTCTCTTAAACCATATCTGTTAGCTCCCATAAGGCACGACTGAGATAGATGTGCCGATTGTACGTACACTTGTTACTGTTGAAGGTAACTCAAAATGCTTATATCTCCTTTCCTGAATGATAAATAATGATAATCTTTATTAACTGGGTACCTCATACCCTTCTTCACCTTGCTTCATTTACTTGCTGAAACTTATGTCTAACTTCCGATTCCATTATTCCTTTTAATCGTAAGAGTGGATAAGTATTCTTTCCTTAAAGCTCCTTATCAAGAACCTTACACCTTTTAGTACACGCATGATATGCCGAAGACCTCACATTTACTCATCATAAGCAAGATGCAAAATCGAGTTCCTCTAACTCAACACTTCCATAGCTATATCCCTTAGCGACCGTCTTTCTGAATTTAGGCATCGTTTTATTACGAATAAAATAGAATTTTGAAATTTGAATTCTTATAAGTGAGCTCTACCACACGATCTAGAGTAAGAAAAAAGAGTGACAATCCTAAATACCCTACAGCCTCCTGCTTATAAGTGTGGTGCACGACACACCCATAAATAAGACTCTACTAGACACGGCTTGTAGACTCCATAGGATAGAACTGCTTTGATACCACTTTTGTCACGACTCAAACTGATGGACCGCGACGGGCACCCGGTACCTTACTCGATAGAGTACCAACGTAACGTATCTTTCTTATTACATCATCATATACACATGACATACAGGCCTAATACGCCAACATAATTATTAATAAACTCAAAACATAGGCCGACAAGGCCGCACAATCTTTCACGTATACGACATACGTCTACAAGCCTCTAAGAGTACATAAATGTCATAAAGGTCGGGATATAGTCCCTCCATACAAAACAATACACGTCTAAATCATACTAACCAAACAAGCAACTCCGAAGCAAATGGAGTGCACCAACATCTTCCGCTGAGCTGATAGCACGCTTGGAGGGCTCTTGACCTGTCTATCGGGACCTGCGGGCATGAAACGCAGCGTTCCCAGGCAAAAGGACGTTAGTACGAATAGTGTACCGAGTATGTAAGGCATATAAATAAGTACAAAAGAGACATGGAAGAAATATAGAGTACTGTATATATACGCGTATATAACACCGTTTGAATCATATTTCAGCCACTATGGGCAACATCATCATCATATACCGGCTGATCAGGTGGTGATGCGTATATAACGCCATAACCTTTTTCCATATTCCATATACATATATTTACATATATACGCGTATATAACGTCATCTGGTCATGGGTCAATGCACATGTATAAATGAGTGAAGTGCATGAAAAATACATAATAATCTCGATATTCCTTTCGGATAAACATTTCTAACTACGTATTATTCTGATACTCATGAACAGAAGATAATAATAATTCTCATGGGGAATCAAGAATATAGACACCCCTACTATTTCTATGAATAGAGTAATTTAAAGAAACTATGTATTTGCTCGTTTCTTCTGTATAATTTGGACCGTGCCAAAAGAAAGAAGGGATAGCCTTAACATACCTGTTCCTAGAATTATTTGAACGGAATGAAGCTTCTGCTTCCATGAAATGTGTTGAACGAAATTCTGCCTGAATCCCTTTGAAATTTTGAACGAAATTGTGGTGGCCTTTTGAAATTTCTATCGAAATATTTTGGCTAAATAGTGGAATTGTTTGGACGAAATAGTCTTGTTCACGTTCTTGGTTTCAAACCAAGAACAAATTGAGGCTAAAGTCATGAGATGTTAAAGACACACAAGAATGAAGTTTGCTTGTGTTTTCTTGGTTTTTAATGGACTTGATACTAATTTGATGTGTCATATTAGTGGGTTTATCAGATTCCTGGTAGGGATAAGATTAGACACCTATTTCAATTATTTATGAGTCATCCTCTTTAATTAGTGTCCTTGTTCCACGTGGGTGGGTGGTTAGTTTATTAAATTTTATCCACTTATTAGTTAATCGGGTGATGTCCTGTTACCCGGTAGTTAACCAATTACCCAAAAAATTTGACAATTATTCCTATTTACTTAAAATATTACTCATTACATACCTTATATGCCTTACTATTATGGTCATGTGGTACCCTCTATGGTACTAGTCCATAAATGCCGAGTATTTTAGCTTGAGCCATATTTTATCCCAAAATACCAAATTTCAACGAAATTTATTTTCTTCGACTTGCTTCCCTTCTCACCTTCACGAATTTATTCATCACTTACAATCCTTATAATATCCAAATAATCTTTTCCTTGAACTGATGTCAATTACCTTACGACAAATTCAACGTACAATACTGTAGGGTGCAACAGTGTCGTAACTTATTACTACGAAGCGTAACATCACCGTAATATATTACTGCAGAGCATAACATTATCTTATTATAATACCGGGACGTAATATCGACGTAATATTGTGGGGTGTAACATTGAAGACGTTGGATTTCCTTGTTGCCACCTTAATGGCACCAGCATGTGCTTTTGTGAAAGAATCTGCCAGCATGGCGAACGAATCTATCGAGTTTGGAGCTAGGTTGTGATACCACATCATCGCCCCTTTTGAAAGCGTCTCTCCGAATTTTTTCAGTAGAATGGATTTAATCTCGTCGTCATTTAGGTTGTTGCCCTTTACCGCACAAGTGTAAGCAGTAACGTGCTCATTGGGGTTTGAGGTTCCATTGTACTTTGGAAGGTCTGACATTCTGAACTTCTTTGGAATGGGTTTTGGAGCCGCTTCCTGTGGGAACAGCTTCTGTATGAACTTCTTTGAATCCACACCCTCCAGGATAGGGGTGCGCCCGGAATTTGGTCGACCCTGGAATTGTAGGTCTCTACCTTCTTGTCATTGGCTTCTATCTTCTTCTCACCCGACTCGATCCTCTTCGTGAGGTCCTCGGGCATCTTTATGATGGCGAGGTCGGCTATCGACCCGTTGTTGCTTGATCTTTCAGGTACCTGCTCGGCTTGGGGAGCCGTTTCTAGTGCCACCATACTGGGAGTTTTCTGGTGGCTTTGTAGCTGAGCAATTGCCAACTGTTATGCCTGTAACATTTCAAAAATAACGTGAAGGCTAGCCTCTCGTTCTTCCCAGCTGGGATTTTCTGAGCTTCTTGTTGGTTTCCTTGGCGTACGCTCCTGTTATTGTAGAAGCTTACATCGACTTGTTGGGCGTCACGTGAGACCACATCCACGGGGATTGGATCTGGCACGCCTTCAGGGTTCAGCGGTGGTGCGCCAACACCTAGAACAACTACACCATTCTCTCTATGGTCCTCAAGACCGTTGTTTTCATATGTATTTACTGAGTTAGACATTTTGACCTGAAATCAAAGACTCTTGGACAAGAAAAAACGTGAAAGATAACTTGTGTTATGAAGTAAACCAACAAGAAAGCAATCACTATTATTTTTAGCCCCACAGTGGGCGCCAAACTGTTTACCGTGAAAATGGTAATAACGATTAGATTTGTTTTTGTGGTTCTAAAAATACGTGATTTATTTTTATGCTAGTTGTTAGGCAGTAGATGCTAAGTGTGAGACTAGAAAATAAGATAAGAGCTAAAATGTAGTATGTTTAAGCAAACCGAGAGGTTGAGAATCGGGGCCTCGAGCCAGGTGATATAGGCCTCGGGGTCGAGCTAAACGTTAGGCTATGACCGACCGATGAAGGCTAACAGTTCTAAGAGCTTTGATCTGAGCTATTTATGATCAATAATGAGTAATAAATGAAGAACAATTAATGAAACACAATGAATATAAGCAATAATTATAAATAATAGAATCAAGAGAGAATGTTCTTGTATTGAATGTTGTATTGAGTATCAGATGTGTCTACAAAATGACAAAGATCCCCTTTATATATGCGGGGGGAATTCCAACATAGTATAAATGCATTTATTACAAAGATATATGGTTGGTACAACCATTTAATGCCACGGTACGGGCTTATGCTAGCCTAATAGACCTAGGTCAGCTTTAATCACATGCTTTGGGAACTTGCCATTTGTCCATCATAGCCTTTGCTTTGTACTGCCTAGGGGTCGACCGTTGAGAACCCTCGGGGGCGAACTCCGAGCTAAATTTCGAACCTTTCGGGGATGGTCTCTACGAGGCGCCCTAACGATCATAAAATCGAGCTCTCCGATTTTACCGTATACAAAAGGGTCATGATGTACAAATAACATCTACTTTTGGTGAGTCGGGTTTCGGCGGCAACCCGGACAAATGGTAAAATTTGAAAAACTAGTCTAAATAGTCGCTTATCCAACCGTTTAAACTAAAAATAATTGGCAGATGTATAATATATGTATTATCTATATATAATAATCATTATATAATACAACAACAACAACATACCTACTATAATCCCACAAGTGGGGTCTGGAGAAGGTAGTGTGTACGCAGACCTTACCCCTACCTGACGAGATAGAGAGACTGTTTTCAATATACCCTCGGCTCAAGAAAAGGTGAAAAGAGAGAATTATTATGTAAAAAAAATTATTTTTTTTCTTTTTGTCGAACTCGAAAAGTGGATCTATTGTAGGAAAGAAGGTGGTATGCAATTCGATATTGGAATTTAAAACTCATAAAAGGGCATCTATGGTACAAATCAAAGGCCAATACCAATAATTAGGATGGGGGCACTAATGAAGTGCGAATTTTTGAGTTTTTAATAAGATATTATAGAATTGATATAAACACTTTAATGATAAATAAATACTGTGCATAATTTCTTTAACAAATTAACATGTCTTTAATTTTTAATATTTTCTTAATTTTTTAAGTAAAAATATTGTTTTGTCATAAATTTGTTGCAATAAATATAACTAGGTAAATATTTTTTCAAAAAGATAATTTTGACAGTTTTCTGTAATAAAGATTTACATAAAATATTTTTCCTCTTAAAAAGCTTAGGAAAATAAAATGGATATAAAGCGCAAAATTTATAGTACTTTTTTCTTTCCTACAACCAATGGACGTCACCTTAATCAACAAAAGTACACATCAAATTGCTCAAGGTCCCCCACCTTCCCCTGCCTTCCCCCACTTACTGGGGTTTCTTTTTCTAAAATTTATTCTTTTATATTTTAATTAATTTTTAAAAAGCTTTAAAAATTTTAAAAATGATAAACAAATAGAAGAAAAAGAGAAAACATACAAAGGGATAAAAAAAAAAAAGAGAAGAAAAAGAACAAGACCATGAACAATTAAATTGTATATTTCCTGAAGCCGGGTCAAACCGGCCTGATATCACAATCTATGAGTATATCATATCTTTAATTTTCTATCATCATCCTTTTGGTGTATTATGCACAATCCAATGCATTTTTTTGTTTTCATTGTGCATTGATTTTTTTAAATATATATTTCATTTCTTTTGAGGAGATTGATTAAGGAATCATTAGATTATAATTAGTATATTTTAAGGTGACAATGGTATTGTGGTCCAAGTTAATAAGTCCTCGTCTCCTTCATCAGGTACTTAGTAGGGGCGACTTATTGATAAAGCAAGTGAAGTAATTGCTTAAGACCCAGACTTATGGACCCCAAATTTCTTGATAGTTAGTATGATTATATGTTAATGTTTCTTTTAAAAAAATAGTTTAAAAGAGTACATTTTTCACTAAAAAAGACTTGATTCTTTATAATGTCGATATATATTGCTTGTAGAATAATGTTAACAGAGATCCCATAATAGTTATTTTAGCATAAAGAATTTTTTCAAAAATAAAACCAATAAAATCTTATCTAAGACCAATGGTGTCTCAAGAGAGATTAAATGAGTTAGTCATATTATCAATTGAAAAGAATTATTAAAAAAATCATATAAATTTTGTTAATAATTTTATATCTTAAAAAGTTAAATAAATTGATTTCAAATAAGAATTTATATAAGGCCTCTCGTTGAAGTTTGTGCTTTAGGCCTCTAAATTTATTGAGCCCCCTGATATTTAGAAAAGAAAACAACAATTTAGTTTGATTAGGCTCTATCAAATAGTTAAAAAACATGCGTATCAAATTGTTGGCGAATTAATTACATCTCAAACAAATTTATTCTGAGGTGATTTATAGCAAAAGTAATTAACCAAAAGACACGATGGACTACTTTGCATGCTAAAGTATGTTGGAAAATAATAATCAAAATTGGCTTTGAGGCGTGAAAATCGACTGTCCTTAAAGAGTTATCGCCTGTATACTAATTTAGGGAAAATACAAAACGATTCTCTTCAGGATATAACAAAGCCTGGAATAACACTTGTGATTTTCTATATCCACTTCGTTCGAATTCTTGTGTATTTATAGGCAACCAACAGACCCTTTCAGAAAAGATATTTTGTTTCACAAATAGACACGATTTATTCGAATTTTGAATTTAAAATTCAAACAAACTTGATTTTTCTGTTAAAAATAATTAACTCTAGGATCTCGTGCTTGTTGAGTCAATCTCGTGCCTGTTGAGTCAGTCTCGTGCCTGTTGAGTCAGTCTCGTGCCTGTTGAGTCAATCTCGTGCCTGTTATGTACTATTTCATAATGATCAGTTCCGAGACTAACAGGTACGGTACGAGTAAGGTCGGTCCCGGGGTTGTTTCACATGACAGGCACGGAACTTCTTTCTTCCGATGTGGGAAGAATCCCACTTCCAACTTGCCAATAACAAACTATCTTACAATCCCCCACTAGTTTGTTATTTCACTTCATAACACTTGTGAATAATTGAAAGTATCTTTTACAGATTTGAACTTTCCTTTAGTGTAAGTATATTAAAGTTTTGACGAAGTTAATGGTATCTTAAGATTTGAACCACAAATCCTTGTGCCAAAACCGAAAATACCACACACACAGCGTTATCTAGTAGCTTAGAAAATCCAGTATTCGCTTTAGCACGTTTACGACCATGTGCTCATCCTGAATTCATGAATATTTACAAGATCAACCCTTTAAATCTTGCTAGAAGCGGCACCACTTCAATATTCATATAGGTGGAATTAGTTACTATGTCCCTGTTACTCCAGACATTAATAATTCCATTAAGATTAATCAACCTCTTCATGTAACAGTATGCACTTTGGAGTTTGTCTTTATGCCCCTGTTATAACAAGCATTTAACAACTCCTTAACTCCTCATATAACAGTAAGTAGTACAATAGAATTAGGGCTCCTAAAGAGGAGATCAGTGCTTAAACAATACAAGTAACTTGTTATTACCCATTGAACTTATATTGTTAGAGTGTATACTAACTCAAAGTGGGGTTCCTATTCCTTGTATTTAATTTAAGGGTCTCAGCCCCATCCCTCCACAAGTTTGTTGTACTACATCTCTACCTAATGGCTTCGTAAGTGGATCAGCCAAATTCTTATTTGATCTCACATATATTATAGCTATAGCTCCATTTGTAATTAATTCTCTTATATAAGCATGTCTCAAGCTTATATGTCTCGATTTCCCATTATATATTTTATTGTGAGCAACACACATTGTAGTCTCACTATCACAGAATATGGAAATGGCTGGCATAGGTTGTGGCCACAACTTTATATCAAGTAACATATTCCTCAGCCATTCTGCTTCTTTTCCAGCAGCTGCTAATGCAATAAATTCAGATTCCATAGTAGAATGGGAAATACATGTTTGTTTCTTGGATGCCCAACTAATGGCTCCACCGCCTAGAGTAAATATCCATCCTGATGTGGATTTATTATCATTAACACTTGTAATCCAACTTGCATCAGAATATCCCTCTAATACATTAGGAAAACCATTATAGCAAATGCCTAAGTGCTTTGTATATTTTAAATATCCAAGTACTCTACTTATTGTTTTCCAATAAAGAGGGGCAGCTGTAAGCACGTGATTTTTGACCCTCCCCGGGAATTTTTACGTTCTTAAGCTTAAATATCTAATTTAGGACTAGTATAGCCATTTTAACTATTTTTACTTTATTTCGTTGCAAAAAGAAAAATTTCAAAAATATATATATAAATTTTAGTTTATGTATCTCTCATAAATTTGAAAAATACAAAAATTGCACTTTATTTTTGTACTTTATATAATTTTGAAAATTACAAAAAATAAATAAAATATAGTTCTATTAAGGTTTATAGTCATTTTAACTTTGAAAAATACAAAAATATTACCTCATATTTTATCTTAATATTTAAAACGAAAATTACAAAAAAAAATAGTTTCATTAATATTTTGTAGCTATTTTAAATCTTGAAAAAATATTCAAAAAGATATAGTTTTGTTTAAATACTAGTCTTATTTTTGGTAGTTATTTTGCTTACATAGGACTAGTTAAGCAACGTGTTCCTATTTCTCGGGTCCTGGCAAAAGAATAATATTCGGGTTTAAACTACCCGGTTTTAGGCCTAATTTTCGGACCGAGCCCATAATAAACCGTGTCCAGGACACGTGGGGAACCCCACCACGCGTGGGGGACATATGCCTCGAACCCCACCACGCGTGGGGCTCATTTTCATGGGCAAAGCATTACAAAACGGGGACCAACGAAAAAGGGACTGGAAAAAATTTTTAAAAAGAAGGGAAAAGCCAACAAAAGGGAGGACTTTTGGGGAAAGGTTAGAAAAAACGGGGATTAGAGAATTTTGAAAACAGATACTACTGTTCATTTTTCTTCTTCAAAAGGAGAAAAGAAAGAAACCTACGAAAAAAAAGAAAAAAAACCTACTGGGACGAAAAAAGAACCAGGGGGAAAGCTTTGAAAATTTTGGAAAAAAAGGACTTGTGGAAATTTTGAGATATACTACTGTTCATCGTCTTCTTCTTCAACAACAAGAAGAAGAAGCCCTAGCGTCAAAACCCTACGGTCACCTTCCCCTCCATTTTTTCCGGACTTTCCCCCGAGCACCGGACCAACGCCCCCACGCTCGAACACCCTCCATCAACGACCACCGGACCTCCCTCCCCACGCTCACACTCCCCGTCACGACCCCTCCGTTAAACCACCCGAACGACCCTCCAGCAGCACCAAACAAGGCCTTCGACCACTGTTCCTCCTTCTTCTTCAAAAGAAGAAGAAAGAGCAAAACCCTACTAACCGGAAAACTCCATTGCCGGACCACCCCCCACGTCCAAAAACTCCAGTCGAACCCCGTCTCCGCCATAACCACCAGCCCCATCACCACCGTCGTCAACCTCCAAACAACCAGTCGCACCTCCACGTACCTCCATCAACGACCAAACAGCCCCTCCTCCAGCTCCACCATCACCGACAGACCACCATTCTCACCTTCCCAGAAACCCCATAACCCGCGCTGCTTCACTCGTCAAAAACCAGTCACGACCCAACGACGCCGGAACCACCACGTCCAAACCCACCTTGAGGCCACCACCAGTGACGAACACCCCACAACGCCATAACCTCCACTCTCTCACGTCCGGGCTCCAGCCATTAACCACTGTTCAAACAACCCACCCTACTGTCGCAACTAACGCCCTCGTCATTGTCCAGTCGACAACCATCACCTCGTCACTATTAAACACTGCCCGTCGACCCCCACAATCGTCGACTAAACAGTCCGTCAACTTCACGCCACTAGTTGAGCCGGAGTTCATGGAGGTGAGCTGCTCGACCTTGTGTTGAGGTCGAGTTCCAGTCCAAGGTCCAAAGGTTGAGTCGAGGTCCGGTACGTCGAGGCGCTGTCCGAGGTTCCGTCGTTGTTCTTCGTTCAGAAAGGTCCGGCTTAAGTTCCGTCGGAATCGTGTTTGTTGCTCTGAGTTTGTCGAGGTGCAAAGGTTAGTAAACCTCGATGTATTGGATTAAAAAAATTTTACGTTCAATGTTTGAAGTTGCAATATATCAATTGAGATTCTGCTTATGTTTCACCGTATGCATTTTAGTTCATTTTTGTGTTATGTTATTATTGTTTACTTGACGTCATGTAATTAAGTTTGACTAATTGTTCTATGACACAAGTTTGACGTTAATTTGTTCGTCCTTTACTTCGCTTAGTTCATTCAAAAATATTTATTATTAGTACATGTTATTACTACTCCCGAAATACTCATTCGCTAAAACTCTTTTTATTAAACTTCTAACAAGTTATGAGATTTTAGTTGTAAAGAAGCTGTAAGGTTTAGTATGGTTAAAAGCGTAAAAAATGGCATCCCTTTAAAAAATATAAATAAATAAATAAATAATAATAAAAAAATAAAATAAAATGAGACAAGCCTCGCCAAATAAAAGGGACAAATTGCGGGGCCCTCACAAAGTATATGTATTAAATACTTAGATTCCGGGATGGGTCGTTTAGCAAATTTCACGGCCCTACCCCAAAATAATAATGCGCTAGTTGCTTTAGGCGCGCCTTTAATAATGTTATCTCCCTAAACTCGGGTGCACATTTATGTGACCCAAATCCAAATCTCAACGGAGTCGAAATATGTCTCTAGTCACGGGCGCATTGATTGTGGCGTGGCCCGAGATGCATTTCCATGACGTTGCAAATTCTTTAAAAAATAAGAATGAGATGAGCCTCGCCGAATAAAAATACAAATTGCGGGGCCCTCAGTAAATACTTGTTTTAAATTACTTAGAATTCAGGAGGGTTGTTTAGCGAATTTCACGGCCTCCGCAAAATAATAACGCGATAGTCTCTTTAGGCGCGTGTTTAATAATTTACTTTCTTAAGCTCGGGTGTACATTTCATGCGACCCAAATCCAAATCTCAAAACATCAAATAAAATGCGTTCCGGATTGTGGGTGCATTTCATGTGACGCAGTCCAAAGACGTGTTTTAAGCGATGTTCCCATTCTCCTAAAAACAATAATAGTAAAGCGGTTAAAAGATAAATTTGCACATAAGTTCATATTGTATTAAAAATCAGATAAATAAGCCAAATATAACAGTTGAGCGACCGTGCTAGAACCACGGAACTCGGGAATGCCTAACACCTTCTCCCGGGTTAACAGAATTCCTTATCTAGATTTCTGGTACGCAGACTGTAATATAGAGTCATTATTTTCCTCGATTCGGGATTAAAATTGGTGACTTGGGACACCCTAAATCTCCCAAGTGGCGACTCTGAAATAATTAAACGAATCCCGTTTCGATTGTCCTTTAATTGGAAAAAACTCCCCTGCGCCCCCGCGGGCACGGAAAAAGGAGGTGTGACACCTGGATTATCGGTAAACCTTGAAAGTTTACAAACAACAAATGCAATGTCGGGTCTAGTGCAATGCATTGCATACATCATACTACCTATCGCACTTGCATACTCCAACTGTGCTACTGCTCTTCCAGTATTTGCAGTTAGCTTAACACTAGAATCATAAGGAGTATTATACCCCTTTATTCCTAAATGACTGAATTTAGTAAGGATTTTATCTATATAATGTGCTTGTGACAAAGTCACTTGCTTGTTATCTCTTTTGACCTTGATTCCCAAAATAGTATCAACTTCATTTAAATCCTTCATTTTAAAAACTGAGGTTAGATACTTCTTGGTCTCGGTAATTCCTTGTAGATTCGTACCAAAAATCAGCATGTCATCGACATATAAACAAATTATTACTCCATATTCTTTTGTAAATTTAGAGTAAATGCACTTGTCTGCATTATTATGTACGAATCCGGTTGATAGTATTACACTATCAAATCTTTCATGCCACTGTTTAGGCGCTTGTTTAAGACCATAAAGAGACTTTATCAATTTACAAACTTTCTTCTCGTTTCCCGGAAGAACAAAACCTTCAGGTTGTTGCATATATATTTCTTCACTAAGGTTCCCATTTAAAAAGGCTGTTTTAACATCCATTTGATGTACGTAAAGATCATAGATAGAGGCCAAGGATAAAAGGACTCTAATGGATGTTATTCTTGCAACAGGAGCATATGTATCAAAATAGTCTATGCCTTCCTTTTGAGTGAAACCTTTTGCAACTAATCTTGCTTTGAAGGTTTGGACAGAACCATCTGTATTGTACTTTCTCCTAAAGACCCACTTACAACCTATAGGTTTTGATCCAAGAGGAAGATCAACCAAAACCCAAGTGTTGTTGGATATAATTGAGTCCATTTCATCATTAATGGCCTCTTTCCAAAAAGCAGCGTCTCTAGAAGACATTGCTTCTTGAAACGTCTTTGGGTCTTCTTCAACATTTAATACAATTGGAATTTGATTACAAACGTTTGTCCTATCTCCTTCAACAAGAAATACTATAGATTGTGAAGAAATAAAATCAGAACCAAGATGTTTTTCCTTTCTTATTCTTTGGCTTTTCCTTGGTTCTATCTGCATATCATCACTTCTTTCCTTAGTTTTAATAATTTCAGGAAGCGACAATTTATTAGCATCAATACGTTTTCCATTTATTTCAGTCATTTCATCAACATTGTCATTTATAAATCTATTTTCAATAAATTCAACATGTATAGATTCTATAATGACATTAGATTCTAGATCTAGCAGTCTATAAGCTTTGGAGTGTTGTGCATATCCTATAAAAACACTTTTAATTCCTCTAGGACCCAATTTTGTTCTTTGATGGTCAGGTACTCTATAATAGGATATACACCCCCACACTTTAAAATAATTTAAATTTGGTTTTCTACCATTCCAAAGCTCATAAGGTGAAATATGCATACTTTTTGAAGGTACTCTATTTAAAATATAACATGCAGTTAGTAGTGCTTCACCCCATAAATTATGTGGCAGATGTGCATTAAGTAACATAGCATTAACCATATCCACCAAAGTTCTATTTTTTCTTTCCGCTAACCCATTTTGTTGAGGAGTATAAGGGGCACTCATTTGATGTATTAGGCCATGCTCTTCACAGAACTTATTAAATTCGTTAGGAAAATATTCTCCGCCTCTATCACTTCGAATAATTTTAATTTTCCTACTCCTTTGATTTTCCACAACAGACTTGTATTCTTTAAACTTTTGAAAAGCTTCGTCCTTAGTTCTAAGTAGGTAAACATATGTAAATCTAGAGAAGTCGTCTATAAAAGTAATAAAATATCTTTTGCCTCCTCTAGTTAATTCTCCATTTAATTCACACAAGTCTGAATGTATTAAATCTAATAGTTCTGTGGATCTTTCAACTTTACGAAATGGTTTCTTTGTCATCTTTGCTTGTATGCAAATTTCACATTTTATATGTTGAGTTTTACATGAGATATAACCATTTTTGGACATATAATTCAAGGAGCCAAAATTTAAATGTCCTAGTCTAGCATGCCATAAACAAGAATCAGACTCAACGATGTAAGCAGAAACATAATTTATTTCATTAATACTCAATTTGAACATGCCGTTACAGTTATAGCCTTTTCCAACAAAAACTCCATTCTTAGACACTATTACATGATCAGGTTCAATAACTATCTTGAAGCCTTTCTTTGATAGCAAAGCAGCGGACATTAAGTTTTTCTTCATATCAGGAACATGATACACATTCAGTAACGTCAACTTCTGGCCAGATGTGAAGTTAATCTCAATACTTCCTTTTCCAGCAACATCTGCCGCAACATGGTTTCCCATCAAGACTTGTTCAGAATCCTGCACTTCTGCATATGTCTTGAACATCTTCTTGTCATAACAGACATGAATAGTAGCACCCGAATCTAGCCACCAGTCTTGAGTATTTGTAGCAGCGGTAGCCACATTCAACTCTGTGACCATACCAATTTGCATTGCGAAAACCATGGCAACCAGTCCTTGGGCAGAATTTTCCACTACGTTTGCCTTTTCAGAATTTCCAGATTTTTTAATCTTTCCAGACTTTTCGGTATTGCCTGCATTGAAATTTATTCCTGCCTTTCTATATCTGCAGTCCCGAATCATATGGCCTTTCTTTCCACAATGATGACAACTAAAGTTCTTTCTCTTTTTAAAAGAAGACTTTTTGGAAACTTTCAGATGTTTGTTCCCACTTCCTGAACCATTCTGACTGACAAAATTGACTGCGGAACTCGAAGGCTGACTAATAGCATCACGAGCACGAGTCTCACTTTCAATTTGAATGTGAGTACGAAATTGTTCCACAGTCATTTTATCCATAGAATGTAGGATTTTCTTTCTATAGTCATTCCAAGAGGAAGGCAATTTCGAAAGAATAGCACCTATTTGAAGTGCATCAGGAATTTTAACTTCAAGATCACTTAGTTTTGATACTAAGATTTGCAGTTCATGAATCTGATCCATTATAGGCCTAGTATCAAATATTTTAAATTCAAAGTACTGCAGAGCCAGGAATTTGTCAATACCTCGTTTTTCATTCTGGTATGCAGTTTGTAGAGCAGTCCAAATCTCTCTTGGCGACTTCAGATTGCAGTAAAGATCATAGAGTCGATCTGTCAAAGTATTCAGAATATGGCCGCGACACAACAGTTCATCATGTTCTCGTTTCTTCCTTTCTTCCTTGACTACGTCAGAATCTTCTGCTGTGGGCTCAGGCATCGGAGGCAAGGCAGAATCAAGAACATAGTAGATATTGAGAGCGGACAACAAGAATATCATCTTGTCTCTCCAACGGGTAAAGTTCGTTCCATCAAAGCGATCAAGTTTGATGAACTCCTTCGGATTCTCAACAACAGACATCAATTTCTCCATAGCAGAATAACTCTTTAAGATTGTTGGAAAATAATAATCAAAATTGGCTTTGAGGCGTGAAAATCGAATGTCCTTAAAGAGTTATCGCCTGTATACTAATTTAGGAAAAATACAAAACGATTCTCTTCAGGATACAACAAAGCCTGCAATAACACTTGTGATTTTCTATATCCACTTCGTTGGAATTCTTGTGTATTTATAGGCATCCAACAGACCCTTTCAGAAAAGATGTCTTGTTTCACAAATAGACACGACTATTTATTCGAATTTTGAATTTAAAATTCAAACAAACTTGATTTTTCTGTTAAAAATAATTAACTCTAGGATCTCGTGCCTGTTGAGTCAGTCTCGTGCCTGTTGAGTCAGTCTCGTTCCTGTTGAGTCAGTCTCGTGCCTGTTGAGTCAATCTCGTGCCTGTTATGTGCTCTTTCATAATGATCAGTTCCGAGGCTAACAGGCACGGTACGAGTAAGGTCAGTCCCGGGGTTGTTTCACATGACAGGCACAGAACTTCTTTCTTCCGATGTGGGAAGAATCCCACTTCCAACTTGCCAATAACAAACTATCTTACAAAGTAAATCGTTGAAGTGATTAGCCATTGTGTGCAACAGTGCAAGTCATAGACAGCAAAAGGCGGACTTACGCTAGGAGAAGAGGGTCACCGAACTCGGTTAACTTTGACAAAAAGTCTGAATATATAAGTTTATATATAACAGTCATATATTTTACTTAAAACTCTACAAAAGTTCGAGGAGGCCACTAGTTGAGCAGTTCGCTCATGTGCTCCCATCAGAGGCGGACTGATGCTATACCGAGAGGGATCACCGGCACCCGTAGAATTCGGCAAAAATTTCATATATTCATGTATATGCCTTTAGAAAATAGTGATATATTACTCGTGGAAAGCCTATATACAAAATTAAATTTTGGTTGAATCCAGAAGTGCACCCCTGACTTTTAAATTCTAGGTCCCGCTCCTACCACCTTCGAATTCTAGGTCCGCCTATGTATTACACGAAGTTATTACTTAAAAACAAGTCCATAAATTTAAAAATTAGATATTGAGCTATAGAATGAAGATGCCATGCTTGTCTTCATCCCCATGGACAAACTTCATAGTTAATTGATTACTGGGATTGCACCCTGTAAAGTAAAAATATTTGCAACTGTAGTTTAATATATAGTTTCTATAAATACTCCCATTGGCTAAACACAGAATTGCAGATCACTCAAATAGATTCCTCAATCCTTGCCCTTTAAGATCTCACAAAATACACCACATTTAACTATTTGAGAAAAACTCTCCATATCAGATTTCAGAATTAATTCTTCTTTCTTTCTTCACCTTTGTTTAATCAAACAATCTTTTCTGGAAGTTCAAATTCATTCTGGAATTAAGAGATAATCAGCTTTTGGAGGAAAGCTCAAGAAGAGGTATTAAAGCTCAATTAATTGAATTATAGCATAGTAGGAATTAAAAGTCTTTGGTGTTCTTAATTTTCTCTATGAGCTTTTATTTGTTGTTTTTGGTAAATTATAAGATTTCCTCTTCTATTTTCTTTCAATGGAAACAAAATTAGCCGCAGAATTATCTGGTATTCGGTACTCGTATCAGGCGACTAATTCGAATTCGCAATGCGTAAGCCTCATTAAACCTACTTTCAAATTTGTTTTCTATTCTTAGGACTCGACATCGAGACCTTTGATTAAAAATTAAAGGATCCTATATATCCCACCACATTGCTAAGTGGTTATGCTGCATGTTGACCTTTTCATATATATTTTGTCCTGTCATATATTTTCCTCATCACATGATATACTTGTCATCTAAAGGGTAAAAAATATCATAGTTCTAAGTTCTTGGACTATGTTTCTTCAGTAGTTCAGCCAGCTCATGGCAAATAATTCAAGAAAATTTTAAGCTTGATAAACAATTCCTATAAGTAGCATATGATTTAAGTCATACATAATGATAATGTAAAAATTTCTTAATTTCTTAATATTTTTTTAGTGTAAACCACTTATTCTTATATGCTCGTTTTCATCAAAGAAACTGACCTAGGTTTTGTTGTTTTCCATCAAGTGGCAGTGTCCATTTTGCCTTCTCAATCAATATATTCATTTAAATTTCACCAACTTGATTCTCAAAATCTTTAATAAACCACCTGTTGATGAACTAGATCTTGTGGATTCTTCCTTCCATTTATGGGTCAAAATCGGAAACTTTTGTCCAAATAATTTTTTCACATTAAATAATGGCTATTTTCCTATTAAATTTTAAATAACGGCTAAATTCTAATAGTCGGCCTAAAAAGTGGTCATTCCAACTAATTTTTTTCTCCCTTCATCCCACAAGCCAAAGGCCAAGTCCCCAACCCAAACCAAAAAAAAAAAGAGTTAACCTAAATAGATGTTCACCCAGCCACTTAAATTAAAAATAGCTGAAAAATGTATTTTATATGTGTGTATATTGCTAATCATTTGTAATCAGTATAAAAGCTATGTATATTTACTAGAAAAAGTTACCGGGAAATCCGGCCGCTATTTGTGTACAGATCCCGAAGAAGAAAGAAAGGAAAAGACTTATCTTACGGTAGCATTTTAGGTGACACTCTTTCAAAAAAAATATGTATAATATTTTTACATTTAAAAAGTAATTTAACTATAAACATCATATTTTATCCTTAAAGTTATGATTTATAGTCACAAAATTTCATTAGTTGTTTAAAATTACAAGTTCTAAAATATTTCTTCTTTTCTTAAATTCATGCTCAATTAAACAAGAGGAAGTATTTTTTTCCTTTCGTTAAAAGAAGACATAAAGAATCACAATCCTGATTATTTCCTTTGATATGCAGGTTGTTGAAGAAAAGTTAAAGAGACCTCTTTGTGCTAAACAACCAATTCGATTCTCAAAACAAACAAAACCAATGGAGTACGAAATTTTAGGGTTGGTCCTACTTTTACTTCTATGGGTTGCATGGGCAATGGTAACTGAGCGAAGACAACGGCGGTTGGAAGAATTAGGGCAGTTGCCACCAGGACCAAGGTGGTGGCAGCTAGTTACAAATATATTTCAATCAGGTTTTGCACCTCATGTCTCATTTGCAAAATTAGCCACCAAATATGGTCCTATAATGACACTTTGGTTGGGTTCAATGAGCACAGTGGTAATTTCTTCCAATGATGTTGCACGTGAAATGTTCAAGAATCATGACATGGTGCTTGCAGGTAGGAACTCTTTTTCTTAGGCGGAATACATTGAACGCCCCTTAAACTTGGCAGCATATTTTATTAATTAGACATTCAAACTAAGGTCTGTCCCAATTAAACACCTGAGCGCATGATAATTCCTAGTAGATAATTGGTTTTTTTTTTTTCTTTGAGGAGATTTTGGGAAATTGGCTCTTGATTTGTTCCCCCTAATGGAGCAGGTCTTTTGTTTTACGGAGTAGTGAATCTTGTTTTTAATTAATTGGGTTCACTTTCATGTTCTTGTTTTGTTTGTTATAACAATGGTTTATATATGATGCGGAAAAGATTCAAATATACCTTTGTACTATATGAAATTGATTACATTTGTCCTTCATTAATACTTTAGCCGATATATACTTTTACCGTCACATAGTTGGTCCATATATGCCCTTACAATCACATAGTTGGTCCATATATGCCCTTTTTGAAACGGAATCCACCCAAACTAATTAACTTTTTCTTTAATTGTATTACAAACAATATTCCTTTTTTTCCTTTACCTTTCTCTTTTCTTTCTTCTTTTTTTTTTTCCTTTTTCTTTCTCCCATATCCAGTTTCATCTCCATTTTCATCACCAATTTCACGTGATTTTATTCCTAAAAATCAAATCTACACCACCAAAAGCTTCCTAGCGAGAAGGCCATGGTTCTTCTGAAAAGAAGGAGATGAAAATTGTCGGAGAAATTTTTTCGGTGGTGTTAATTTAGTGAAGGTAGGATATGGTTATTCAGATTTTGAAGGTGTTGTTCACTGTGGAGCTTCAAATCTGAAGGGAATAAGACCTTCAAAATCCGAATAACCATATCCTACCTTCACCCAATTAACACCATCGAAAATATTTCTTCGACAATTTTCATCTCCTTCAGGTCAGAAGAACCCGCGAGGTTTGTTAATAGTAAACTTAGCAGGAATTCATGAGTTTTGTCAAGTAAAATTGGTGATGAAAATGGAGAAGGCATCAGCAATGGAGGAACTCGGATATTGGAGAAAGAAAAGGGAAAAAAAAAGTGAAGAAAAGAAAAAGAAGAAAGAAAAGAGAAAGGTAAAGAAAAAAGGTACTAATAAAAAGGAAATAGTGTTTGTAATACACTTTAGCACAATTAACGAAAGTGCTAATTAGTTTGGGTGGACTCCGTTTCAAAAAGGGTATATATATATATATATATGGACCAACTATGTGATGGTAAGGGCATATATGAGCTAAAGTGTTAACGAAATGTGCTGAATTTCGTATAGTACAAGGGCATATAAGGACCTTATCCGTATATGATATGTATAATTAAAGGAGGTGATATACTTAAGTGGTTAACTTATATATCCACGTAATAGGCGCTTGAAAACACACGCAAAAGCTTTTCAAAGGTTTGATCCCCGAAAGTATTTAATAAAAATATTTTATCACGTATTCAAGTGCTCAATTGGAACTGACTTTACTTCAATTGTCTAAATAAAATGTACCGACAAATTTAAGGGGTTATTGATATATTCCGCCTTTTTAAAATAATGGTGATGACAAATATCTTATTTTTTTACCAATGCTAAAATTTGAAACCTGGTCTCCTTTGATTTATACCCGCTTCATTAACCGCTACACCACACTGTTCAGGTAGGAAAATATATGAAGCCATGAAAGGAGATTTTGGCAATGAGGGTTCACTCATCACTAACCAATACGGTCCACATTGGCGAATGTTAAGAAGATTAAGCACGAAAGAGTTCTTCGTCACGAGTCGTCTCGACGCCATGAGAGGTACACGTACAAAATGCATTGATCAAATGGTGCAATTCATAGGAGATGCAGGCAACTTTGGTACTACTTCCATTGATGTGGGGAGGTTTTTCTTCTTAATGGCATTTAACCTAATTGGAAACCTCATGTTTTCAAAGGATTTATTGGATCCAAAATCAAATAGAGGTGCAAAATTCTTTTACCATGCAGGGAAAGTTATGGAATTTGCAGGAAAACCTAATATGGCTGACTTTTTCCCTATTTTGAGATGCATTGATCCACAAGGTATTAGGAGAAAGACACAATTTCATGTGAAAATGGCATTTGATATAGCTGGTGGATTTCTTAGAGAAAGAATGGAAGATATGAAAAATGATGAAGAAATGAATAAGGATTATTTAGATGTTCTTCTTCAATATCGTGGTGATGGTGTTGAGGGTCCTTCTAAGTTTTCTTCTCGAACAATCAATGTCATTCTTTTCGTAAGTGCTCTCTCTCTATATATGCTTATAAGTTTGTTGAATTTAAAGTATAAATACTGATAATGTAAAAATTTACTATCAGCCAGGGAATACACCTTACGGCAAGCGGTACCACGTGTCGATTTTTTTTATTAAATATGTATATATAGATTGTATACAAAAGCTATACAAATAGAAAATGACACCTCTTGTTATTATAGTGATTTATTCGTTAATTCATTTCTTAAAATGTTGACACCACTTATCAAAAATCATGCGTATGATACTGCTATCAGCGTATTTAAATGGTGTTTGGCTAAGCTTATAAGATGGTCAAACTAGCTTATAAGCACTTTTCGGTTTATCTACGCGTTTGGTAAAGTTAAAACTGCTTATAAGCCAAAATAAGTCAAAAGCCATAAGTTGGTCACCCCTAGCTTATGAATTTTTTGCTTATAAGCACTTTAAATTTGACCAAGATTTTACTATTTTGTCCCTAAAATATTCCTTTTCAAAACAATACTCCTACATCGATACTCACTTCCTCGCGTATTTTTTCAACCTAAACCCCCCGTCTCTTCAAGTTTGCAATTCTCATTGACTATTTGAGGTAAGCAAATTCTCTATTCCTTTGCATAATTTATATCTGTAATTTTGTATTAATCTTTGAACTGCATGTAATAAACGAGGACATATCAAATTTTGGTGTATTGGTTTCAAAGACCTGTGGTGATGAAGATAGTGTTTCTCTTCAAATATATTATCCTATTTAGGTTTATTTTTTTACTGAGAAACTTTTGTCAAATTTTTTTTAATTATTATAACTTATGATTATATGCTTATCATAAAATGAATTATATTTATCATAAAAATTATCTTATCTAATCACAGTTGTATTTAAAATAAAATGATAAATAGAATATTTTGTATTTGATCGATCTGAAATCTAAAATTTTGAAGAAATTACGTTTCTATAAGTTTAAACAGTTCTAAGGTTATTCAAGTCATTTTAAAAGAAAAAAGAGCTTATCAACGCTTTTTTATCAAATACCGCAACAGTTTATTATCAATTTCAGCACTTGTATCCAAACACGTAACTGCTTATTTGTTAAATTAATTTCAGCACTTAAAAGTATTTTTCAGCATATAATGCTTACCAACTACAAATCAGCTAATCCAAACGGGCTCTTAATATGTTATATCAGATAAGAAGTCTTATTTTTAAGTTACTATCCTCACTTATTTATGAACTGTTGCCATATGGTTTGGTTGTTAGAAAATGGAGTTTTGTTTTTTCATGATCAATGATTTAAATATAGTTGACAATATACGGCAATTGATCTTTTCAAAGATTTGGTGACAAGCACCTTTTGCCTACGCTAATTGGTTGTTTTAGATTTCTATATCATACCAAAATGAGTAGCTAAATGAGTCAAATAATTATTATTATTACGCAATGATATCAAATTTGAAATATTCCCTTGATCTTTATATTGTTGGTGTGCAATCACAGGATCGTACGCAAAATAATATTGTTCATTGATCTATATTTCCTATAGTGATTCTATTAAAGTTGAAAACATAATTGAATAAATATTATATGTGCTTCATGTTGAAAATATAATTTAATAAATAAAAACGTGCTCTCTCTAATAACATTTACTGGTCCATCGTTATCAGGAGATGCTCACAGCAGGGACAGATACAACAACAAGCACGTTAGAATGGGCGATGGCGGAGCTTCTCCACAACCCTACCACTCTCCAAAAAATCCAAGTTGAGCTAAGAAAAATCATCAATCCCACAAAGAAGCTAGAAGAAAAAGACTTGGACAAACTTCCATACTTAAATGCAGTGATCAAAGAAACCCTAAGGTTACATCCTCCACTTCCATTCTTGGTTCCACACATGGCAATGGATTCTTGCACCATGTTAGGGTATTACATACCAAAAGAAACTCAAATTCTTGTTAATGTTTGGGCAATTGGTAGGGATCCAAAGACTTGGAAAGACCCTTTAAAATTCAAGCCAGAGAGATTCTTGGAACCTAATATGGTTGATTATAAGGGTCAGCATTTTGAGTTTATTCCGTTTGGTTCCGGTCGAAGGATGTGCCCTGCAATTCCACTCGTTTCTCGTGTTTTGCCATTGGCGTTAGGGTCAGTTTTGCAAAAATTTGATTGGGTTTTAGCTGATGGGATGAAGCCTGAAGATTTGGACATGAATGAAAGAATGGGAATTACTTTAAAGAAAGCTATTCCATTGAAGGCTATACCTATTGCGTACAAAGGGTAACAAGGAATAATCACTTGAATTAAAGAAAACACTTCAATGTGTAGATAAGGATAATGCTAAGATACTATATTGTGATGAGAAAAAATCCAGTGTAAAAAGACCCCCCCCCCCCCCCCCACAAGAGAATAAAGAGAAGTTGCAGTATAAATTGTAAATTTGTAATGTGTCTCTTTGAGCACGATGCAATGCAGTGTTTTTGGCTTAATTTTGGGATGTCATTATATACATTTATATGCATATACTAGATACATATTGGATACTCATGCTGTCATCCAATGATCCAAAGAGAGCTATGTATGAGGGCAGCCGGTGCACAACGTATTCTGCGTTCATATAGAGTTCAGGGAAGGAATGCATACCAAGGGGTGTGATGTAGACAACATGTGGGGTCCAGCCCATATGTGAAAGAAGAAAAAACTTCTTTCTTCCTTTTGTCAAGCCAACCAGTTTAGAAAAGATTTGGGCGGCTGATTTTTTGCAGTAGTGTTGATGTCACTGCATACATCAACATATGTATTCTGCAACTATAAATAAGTGCCTCTACCTTCATTGTAAGACACACCAATCTCAGAGGAAAAATATATCTGAGAGTTAGAAAGAAAGAGTGAGGTTTCACATACAGGGTATAAGAAAATAGTCAGTGAGAAAAATAGAGAGTGGGTGATACTGTAATAAGGTGGGAATATCAAAAGAGGGTTATTTCTTTTGAGTGTTGTAGTGGTCTTTTGAGTATTTTACTCGGACCTACAAAGTGTAAAATTTCTTGCGATAGTGATATCAGTTGCTCTTCTCAGGACCGTGGTTTTTTCCCTTATTCAAAAGATTTTCCACGTAAAAATCTTGGTGTCGTTGTTACTCTTTTATTCTTGTTAATTACCGTATCTCGGTGGTACATTATTATTCCACTTTTATTATCGTGAATATTATTTTTGTAGGGGGTTTATTCCCAACAACTAGTATCAGATCACATGTTCTGCTCGTTCACTGAAATACTATTCACTGTCGGTAGTACTATACTTGGTGAAAAATAAAAATGTCCGGAGTAAAGTACGAGGTAGAAAAATTCAACAGAGATAACGGTTTCTCAACATGGCAAGAAGGATGAGGGATCTGCTAATCCAACAAGGATTACACAAGGTACTAGATGTTGATGCCAAAAAGCCTGATTCCATGAAAGGTGAGGATTGGGCTGACTTGGATGAAAGAGCTGCTAGTGCAATCCGGTTGCACTTATCATATGATGTGGTAAATAACAACATTGATGAAGACATTGCACGTGAAATTTGGACAAGGTTGGAAAGCCTATACCTGTCCAAAACGCTGACAAATAAATTGTACATGAATACGCAATTATACGCCCTACACATGGGTAAAGGTACGAATGTTTTGTCATATTTAAATGTGTTTAACGGACTAATCACACAACTTGCCAACCTCGGAGTGAAAATCGAGGAAGAAGATAAAGTCATCTTGCTATTGAACTCGTTGCCATCTTCGTACGATAATTTGGCAACAACCATCATGCACGGTAAGACTACTATTGAGTTGAAAGATGTCACATCGGCTCTTCTACTCAATGAGAAGATGAGAAAGAAGCCTGAAAATCAAGGACAGGCTCTCATCACAGAAGGTAGAGGCAGGAGTTATCAAAGGAGTTCGAACAACTATGGTAGATCCGGAGCTCGTGGGAAGTCAAAGAACCGATCCAAATCAAGAGTCAGAAATTGCTACAACTGTAATCAACCAGGTCACTTCAAAAGAGATTGCCCAAATCCAAGGAAGGGCAAAGGTGAAACCAGTGGCCAGAAGAATGACGACAACACAGCCGCCATGGTGCAAAATAATGATAATGTTGTCCTCTTTATAAATGAGGAAGAGGAATGCATGCACCTGTCAGGTCCAGAGTCGGAATGGGTGGTTGACACAGCGGCATCTCACCATGCCACACCGGTAAGAGATCTTTTTTGCAGATATGTAGCAGGTGATTTCGGCACAGTGAAAATGGGTAACACAAGTTACTCAAAGATTGCGGGGATTGGTGACATTTGTATCAAGACAAATGTCGGATGCACATTGGTTCTAAAGGATGTGCGGCATGTACCTGATTTGCGGATGAACTTGATCTCGGGAATTGCTTTAGACCGAGATGGATACGAGAGTTATTTTGCAAATCAAAAGTGGAGACTCACTAAGGGATCATTGGTGATTGCAAAGGGAGTTGCTCGTGGCACGTTGTACAGGACAAATGCAGAAATATGCCAAGGTGAATTGAACGCGGCACAAGATGAGATTTCTGTAGATTTGTGGCACAAAAGAATGGGTCATATGAGCGAGAAGGGATTGCAGATTCTTGCCAAGAAATCACTCATTTCTTATGCCAAAGGTACAACGGTAAAACCTTGTGACTACTGTTTATTTGGTAAGCAGCATAGAGTCTCATTTCAGACATCGTCTGAAAGAAAATTGAATATACTTGATTTAGTATATTCTGATGTTTGCGGCCCAATGGAAATTGAATCAATGGGCGGTAACAAATATTTTGTTACTTTTATTGATGATGCTTCACGAAAATTATGGGTTTATATTTTGAAAACCAAAGATCAGGTGTTTCAAGTTTTCCAGAAGTTTCATGCTCTAGTAGAAAGGGAGACGGGTCGAAAGCTAAAGCGTCTCCGAAGTGACAATGGAGGTGAGTACACTTCAAGGGAATTTGAAGAGTATTGTTCAAGTCATGGGATCAGACATGAAAAGACAGTTCCTGGAACCCCACAGCACAATGGCGTAGCCGAGAGGATGAACCGCACCATTGTGGAGAAGGTGAGAAGCATGCTCAGAATGGCTAAACTGCCTAAGTCATTCTGGGGTGAAGCAGTTCAGACAGCCTGTTACCTGATCAATAGGAGTCCATCAGTTCCGTTGGCGTTTGAAATCCCAGAGAGAGTTTGGACCAACAAGGAGGTGTCCTACTCGCATCTGAAGGTGTTCGGTTGCAGAGCTTTTGCACATGTACCAAAAGAGCAGAGAACAAAGCTGGATGATAAATCTGTTCCCTGCATATTTATCGGATATGGAGATGAAGAGTTCGGGTACAGACTGTGGGATCCTGTAAAGAAGAAGGTCATCAGAAGCAGAGATGTAGTCTTCCGAGAAAGTGAAGTTGGAACTGCTGCTGATATGTCAGAAAAGGCGAAGAATGGTATAATTCCTAACTTTGTTACTATTCCTTCTACTTCTAACAATCCCACAAGTGCAGAAAGTACGACCGACGAGGTTGCCGAGCAGGGGGAGCAACCTGGTGAGGTTATTGAGCAGGGGGAGCAACTTGATGAAGGTGTCGAGGAAGTGGAGCACCCCACTCAGGGAGAAGAACAACCTCAACCTCTGAGGAGATCAGAGAGGCCAAGGGTAGAGTCATGCAGGTACCCTTCCACAGAGTATGTCCTCATCAGTGATGAGGGGGAGCCAGAAAGTCTTAAGGAGGTGTTGTCCCATCCAGAAAAGAACCAGTGGATGAAAGCTATGCAAGAAGAGATGGAATCTCTACAGAAAAATGGCACATACAAGCTGGTTGAACTTCCAAAGGGTAAAAGACCACTCAAATGCAAATGGGTCTTTAAACTCAAGAAAGATGGAAATGGCAAGCTGGTCAGATACAAAGCTCGATTGGTGGTTAAAGGCTTCGAACAAAAGAAAGGTATTGATTTTGACGAAATTTTCTCACCTGTTGTCAAAATGACTTCTATTCGAACAATTTTGAGCTTAGCAGCTAGCCTAGATCTTGAAGTGGAGCAGTTGGATGTGAAAACTGCATTTCTTCATGGAGATTTGGAAGAGGAGATTTATATGGAGCAGCCAGAAGGATTTGAAGTAGCTGGAAAGAAACACATGGTGTGCAAATTGAATAAGAGTCTTTATGGATTGAAGCAGGCACCAAGGCAGTGGTACATGAAGTTTGACTCATTCATGAAAAGTCAAACATACCTAAAGACCTATTCTGATCCATGTGTATACTTCAAAAGATTTTCTGAGAATAACTTTATTATATTGTTGTTGTATGTGGATGACATGTTAATTGTAGGAAAAGACAAGGGGTTGATAGCAAAGTTGAAAGGAGATCTGTCCAAGTCATTTGATATGAAGGACTTGGGCCCAGCACAACAAATTCTAGGGATGAAGATAGTTCGAGAGAGAACAAGTAGAAAGTTGTGGCTATCTCAGGAGAAGTACATTGAACGTGTACTAGAACGCTTCAACATGAAGAATGCTAAGCCAGTCAGCACACCTCTTGCTGGTCATCTAAAGTTGAGTAAGAAGATGTGTCCTACAACAGTGGAGGAGAAAGGGAACATGGCTAAAATTCCTTATTCTTCAGCAGTCGGAAGCTTGATGTATGCAATGGAATGCATTAGACCTGATATTGCTCACCCAGTTGGTGTTGCCAGCAGGTTTCTTGAAAATCCTGGAAAGGAACATTGCGAAGCCGTCAAGTGGATACTCAGGTACCTGAGAGGTACCACAGGAGATTGTTTGTACTTTGGAGGATCTGATCCAATCTTGAAGGGCTATATAGATGCTGATATGGCAGGTGACATTGATAACAGAAAATCCACTACTGGATATTTGTTTACATTTTCAGGGGGAGCTATATCATGGCATTCTAAGTTGCAGAAGTGTGTTGCACTTTCAACAATTGAATCAAAGTACTTTGCCGCTACAGAAACTGGCAAGGAGATGATATGGCTCAAGCGGTTTCTTCAAGAGCTGAAATTGCATCAAAAGGAGTATGTCATCAATTGTGACAGTCAAAGTGCAATAGGCTTGAGCAATAACTCCATGTATCATGCAAGAACAAAACATATAGATGTGAGATATCATTGGATTCGTGAGCAGGTGGAGAACGAATCTTTACAGGTCAAAAATATTCACACGAGTGATAATCCTGCGGATATGCTAACCAAGGTAGTACCAAGAGACAAGTTCGAGCTTTGCAAAGAACTTGTCAGCATGCACTCAAACTAGAAACTCCGGTGTTATCCCCTTCAGGTGAATGGGACTGAAGGGGGAGATTTGTGGGGTCCAGCCCATATGTGAAAGAAGAAAAAACTTCTTCTTTCTTCCTTTTATCAAGCCAGCCAATTTAGCAAAGATTTGGGCGGCTGATTTTTTGCAGCAGTGTTGATGTCACTGCATACATCAACATAGGTATTCTACAACTATAAATAAGTGCCTCTACCTTCATTGTAAGACACACCAATCTCAGAGAAAAAATATATCTGAGAGTTAGAAAGAAAGAGTGAGGTTTCACAGATAGGGTATAAGAAAATAATCAGTGAGAAAAATAGAGACTGGGTGATATTGTAGTAAGGTGGGAATATCAAAAGAGGGTTATTTCTTTTGAGTGTTATAGTGGTCTTTTGAGTATTTTACTCGGACCTACAAAGTATAAAATTCCTTGCTATAACGATATCAGTTACTTTTCTCAGGGCCGTGATTTTTTCTCTTATTCAAAAGGGTTTTCCACTTAAAAATTTTGGTGTCGTTGTTGCTCTTTTATTCTTGTTAATTACTGTATCTCGGTGCTACGTTATTATTTTGCTTTTATTACAGTGAATATTATTTTTAAGGGGTTTATTCCAAACACAACCTACCCTAACACAATCATTAGAGGTTACTTCCACGGCTCAAATCCGTGACCTATAGGTCATACAGAGATAATTTTACCATTAAGACTCCCCTCAAAGAGAGCTATGTATATGTATCAATTTGATAAAGCAGCCGAGACATATCTTTTAGGGAGAAAAAAATAATTGTGCAAGGTTTAAGAAAAATTTACAGAATCCTAGCAGACTAGTTAATTAACAAAACCTAGCAGCTAAATAGTTACACTCATTAAGACCTTATGAAATCCACATATTTTTCACAACATAACACGATTATTGAAAAATTAACAAAAATGAGGGTATGTCTTTCGCTCACGTGCAGGTCAAATTCACAGAATAATAATAACATATTTTCACAGTGAATAAGACGTAGAAAGAGAGTGATTTTACCCGCAAAGAAAATGGAAACAAAGAGAGAAGAGGGGATGTTGGTATCTGAACCTATAATTCGCATTTGACTAATGCGAGTTATAAGTCGCAATTTATAAGCCTCATTTAGTCAATGTGATTTATGAGTCGTATATTCCGTACAATTCCTTTTCGATCTTAACTCGATTTTCTGAAATGTGATTTATAAGTTGATTTCCTGAAACGCGTCTACAAGTGGCGTTCTGAGATGCAATTTTATGATTTTATGAAAATGCAATTAAAATACATGATTTTCTAAACCGTCTGTTACCTTAGTTAACATAAAACGCTGGTAAATCACATTTCAGATATGCATTTTGCACATTTGTATGTTATCTAAGCGATTTTAAAACTCTTATGTTCAAATTGAATGTCATGTTTAACCAACATCATGATCAAGAGATAAATGAAACTATTTAAATCTGAATAACCAGGAACTAATTGACATCTTATTTTGAGCTGGAAAAAGAAAAATATAGTAGTATATAATTTGAGATAATATAGTAGAAATTAGGGACTTCGTTTGAATACCTCAAGACTAGCTTTGGAACTTGCGACATGTACTGCGCTAGGTGCCTACAGAGGAAGCATAAAAGGTTAGTCAATTATTGAAGTGTCAAGACCCCAACCTCGGCCGTGATGGCGCCCAACACAATGCTAGGCAAGCCCGACCAACTAACATCTCACAACCTCTTTCTTTATAATTCAATACCCATTTTCGGGATTTAATACCAATTTAATATAAATAGAAGTATGAATTTAACAGATGAAATCTGCAGAAACCATAATCACGAAAAATCTCTGTAAAATAGCCCACTGATCCGGTGTCACAACTCTGAGCCTCTAATACAAGGTTTCAACAATCTAATACAGAAATATGTCTAAAATACGGAATAATAAGTGGAGATAGAAGGAGAAATCGGGTCTACGAATGCCATGCAGCTACCTCGATAAATCCGATGAAAGCAGAACGGCAGGAAAGCTCGCTCTATGCCTCAGGAATACCTGTACCTGCACACATGGTGTAGGGAGTAATGTGAGTACTCTGACCCAGTGAGTAATAACAATAAATAATGGCTGATAGTATGAAATCATGTAAAGGCACTAAGCAGTTCTATATCAAAACAGTAAAAAATCTTTTAAGCAGCAGTGAATGAGGAAATCATGTGAAATTCTTTAAACCAGGTAAAACAGATATAATCAGTATAAATCCGCTCCTCAAGCATTTCAGTTCATTTATTCGTTCTTATCCTCAGTTCTCAATTCATATACTTCTCACGATAACCGAATCAATAAATATATATACCGCTGCGACGTGCAGCCCGATCCGTATATCGCTGTGGCGTACAGCCCGATCCCACAATAATAATAGTCGACCGCACTCATTGGGGGTGTGCAGACTCCGGAGGGGCTCTTTCAGCCCAAGTGCTATACTACTGCGGCGTGCAGTCCGACCCATATAATATACTACTGTGCGTGCAGTCCGATCCATATAATATACTACTACGACGTGCAGTCCGATCCATATAATATACTACTGCGGCGTGCAGTCCGATCCATATAATATACTACTGCGGCGTGCAGTCTGATCCATATAATATACTACTACGGTGTGCAGTCCGATCCACTTAAATATATATATTGCTGCGGCGTGCAGCCCGATCCATAGCATATCAAATACCCTCACAATGGGGTTCTCGACCCCTCTCAGTCAATATAGACTTGGCCTCTCGGGCACACCAAGATAATACGGGGTTCTCAACCCACACATTACTCTCATTAGGATTTAACAATTTCTAAAGCTGGTTCCTATTATGTTTATCAGTTAAGAACATGACTGGGGGTATGATTTCGACAAGAAAAGTGAGATCAACCAATACAAATGCCCCCTAAGGGTTCTACAGATCGGCACTAGGCCCCAAACATGACAACTAGCCCATAATATAATGATATTAATTAAGTCTCAGTCAAAAGTATAGTAGAGTCATCAAACGGGATGGACCGAGTCCAAATCCCCAGTAGTAACAGACCCCACGCTCATCATACAGCGTGTGTCTCATCTCAACATAGCACCACGTTGTGCAAATCCGGGGTTTCAAACCCTCAGGACATCATTTAAAATCATTACTCACCTCAAGACGGTCAAAGTCTAGCTCGCAATGCCCTTGCCTCTCAAATTAGCCTCCTCGTGTGACGAATCTGCTCAAAATCACAACGAATATGTCGCATTATGCTAAAGAGACAATACCCAATCGAAAACACTCGAAAAATATCAAAATTAACAAATTTGACAAAACCCGAGCCCCGGGCCCACGTCTCGAAACTCAAATTTTTTTATGTCATCAGGTTCCTTATCTCGCCACGAGTCTATACATACAAAAATCTCTCAAATCGGACCACAAATGGCCCCTCAAATCCCAAATTTAGAATTTCAATTTCAAGTCCTAATTTCTTACAATTTGGCTATATTTTTATGAATTTCAAGGATGATTTCACAATATAATAATGTATTTAGTTCATAGAACTTACCTCCAATCACTTCCCGTTCAAGGTTGCTCAAAAATGGTGGAAAAAATGGGTTTGGTTCGCGGATGAAATGTTTTTAACATTCTGTCCGGGTACTGTAGCTAACCCTATGCGATCGCATTAGAGCTCCTGCGATCGCATAGAACAAAATTTCCAGGCCTCAAAATCAACCTATACGATCGCAACACCTGCTATGCGATCACATAACACAACCAAACAGCCCCCAAAACTCCTTCTATGCGATCGCAGCCCTTGCTATGCGATCACAACCCTTGCTATGCGATCGCATAGAGCAAAACTGCTCTGCACTGACTGCTGCATTTCTGCAGCATTTTCCAACTTCAAAAATTCCCGTTAGCCATCCGAAATCACCCCGAGGCCCTCGGGACCTCAACCAAAAGCACCAAAACATCTTAAAACATAATTCAAACTTGCTCCAATCATCAAAACACCTCAAACAACGCCAAAACCATCAAATTACATCGGATTCAAGCCTAAATTTCTTAAAAACTTCCGAAATACGCATTTGATCAAAACCCAACCAAACCACGTCCTAATGACCTGAAAATTTGTACACGCATCCCAAATAACTTAACGGAGCTACATCAACTCTCGAAATTCCATTCCGACTCTCAGATCAAAATCTTACCTATTAACCGGAAATCGCCAAAATGCTAACTTCGCCAATTCAAGCCTAATTCTACACCGGACCTCCAAAATTACTTTCGATCACACTCCTAAGTCACAAATCATCCCCCGAAGCTAACCGAATCATCGGAATTCAAATCCGAGCCCTATAACACATAAGTCAACGTCCGGTTGACTTTTCCAACACAAACCTTCCTTAAAGAGACGAAGTGTCTTATTTCTTATCAAAACCACTCCAATTCAACTCGTCCACATAAGCATAACAAAATAGGTAGTGGGAAAACGGGGCGAAAACTCACAAGACGACGGGTCAGGTCGTCACATTCTCCCCAACTTAAACAAACGCTCATCCTCGAGCGTACCCAGAGTTGTCCTAGAAGCCAACCAAAAGCTGAATGACCTTATCAAGCATAAACCAGGGGATGACCCCACATTACCCTATCTCACATGGGTCCGATAACGCATTTTAACTAAAATCACACAATCTAGTCTAGCCCATAAATCATAGAGCCACATTTCACCTTTTCGGAATCATACACAAGACCAGAAACTCACACCTACATTCAGAATAATTTTGAACCAGCTGTAATAGACCATGCCTGCAACCTTAGGTGCAATTATATGATATACCAATAACTCAAACAAATGCAGCGATAACTTCCATTCACAGCAGCTGCCCACAGCAACCAAATACCGATAGAAATCTCTTATTAGCCAAGGTCTCATTCCAACACTCTCATATACTACCAACGATAATTAAAACACACAATAAACCATAACCATTGCTCAGATCAACCATTCATGAGGCCATTTCTCCTCTAGCAATTATCATAACAAATTTTTGAACCGAACCTCGATATTTACCCATTAAACATGATGAAATCAAATCCGTTTGTATTCATTAATGACCCCAACGATCACTTCGAACCCAACACACCACTCTGGTGATATGACACATCAATACATTCCTAAGACACAACTTGCATAATACGTGCACCAATAAGAAACGGTCCGAACATACTCAAATCATGAAAATGACTCAACTGAGAGAGTTGTACCTCAAACTCACCAGTACTGCCACAACACAAGGCTGAGACCTTGTCTCACATCATAGAAATAGGACACACAAATTTGACCCGCAAGGTCATGTTTCCACACAGCTTTGCTGCAACGCACGATCCTATCCAAATACTACTCCACATGAAACACCTCAAGTCACTATGCTTGAAATCGACAACCATGCTCAATTGATGTCTGGATCCAAAGCAAATCATTACACCCATGGTGAAACAAATAACACACACCACGCAAACCTGATAGAACATAATCGGTACGTTATTCACTGAGCAATACCCAATTACTCATCCCGCACGACTTCTACTACTACAACTCCTATCGGAGCCAGACAATTCGGTGTCTGGCACCAATTTAATACCGAAATCAACAACCTCGCCCGGCGACATGCCTAGCCACACAAAACGCATCCAAAAAGTCCCTCAACACTGGAACTTAATTAATGATAGCAACCTTTGCACTGACATCCATTACGAATTCCAATTAAGAAAGCAATCCTTCCCAACCATCCGCTGGTTCTTTGAAATATAAACCACTATGCTAGAACATAATCCAACACACTTCATCACTCAACCCATGGCATTTTTGGTATTGCCCGTAGCGTAATAGTTCAGAATCACTCAACACTAAGATAACCAGTCTAAATTCCGGCATCACATCATAAATCTAACATACCAGCAAACAAAGATCCACTCGAGCCTCCAAATCCTGATTGCCACTAAAGGGTGCCGAATACATACGATCCACCACCACAACCTAGCCTGGACATGAGAATTCCCAGTCTCCAACTCCATATGGCACACAAATCATCATACCTGATTCTAGTTTCCACCGTGCGAATACATACACACCTTTAATACCCAATCATCCCACGATAAATACTCTAAATTTCCATGTGCCATACAAGCAACTCAAATATCAGTAGTCGATCCAGCCTTAAAGTGTCACAATACTATTGAAGTGCCATCAACTTAATCACATTGGCCTTTTTCTGAAACATATACCCTTTACAAATCACTATGATTAGAAATACAATTTCCTTAATCATCTGAAGATCATTCACCCTAATCATCTGAAGCTCATTTCTCTAATCACCTAAAGCTGCCCGTACTGCCTAAGAATGTTATGAATTTCCATTCAGAACTGAACCATAACCTTACACACGCAAATCTCAATCCTTCACAACGTATCGCATATACCATATCATCGTAAGGTAACATGAGGACTTCACCTCCATTCCGAACCATGAACGTTTACGTACTCAACTAGTCAGGAACTTCCATTGATCCCATCTAGAAGAAAAATCATTACACATCTCATGCCCTGCATGACATACATAGGTCTTATTCAAATTCTTACAATATCGACACGACGGATGAGATCTGTATAAATTCGTAACACCGCCGAATCAACAATTCCTTGGGTCTATACTTCTGGCAAGAACTATCACCTCATTATGAACCAAACAATGGTCTTAGCCCCTTAATTTACTTCATATACTCAGATTGCACTGATCTCGAATTCAATGATCTTGTCTCACCCATTACGAACTGCTCAGGCAATAAGCCACCCCACACATAATCAAAAACCGCATATGATTGCATAATATGCCAATAGGCTACCAATTCGAACGCGATACAAAAAAGAAAACGAACTCTGGAAGGAATTACCAATCCCACTCACTAATACGGACTTTCCTTAGAAATCAGGAAGCAAGGCATACAAAATAGCATATAGAAACTATACTCAACATCACACTGTTGCGGTTTGCAACCCGATCTAGATAACATACCCATGGCGGCGTACCACCCGATCCACACATAGATCTCACATAAGGAGATGCATATTGAGCCAAATTCGCTCATTACAACAAAATACCGAGTATCAGTCTTAAGCATGCTAAGTGCATAATAATATCTCTAAGGGACATATAATTATAAGCTAAAAAACTCAAGCACAACTAAGGTGCGATGTACAATTTGAATTTCAAGAGCCAAGATGCTCATATAACGTCATTCCCACGCGGATTCTCAACACATAGCAATTTCTCAAGCCGTCTCACAACTCACACGGTGCAATGCATCACTACGTGAAATATCTGACAACGAAACATCAACCTAACTACTCTTCCATGAGGACCGCGTTACTAAAATGCACACATCTGGCCTATTATAGAGCCATTACTCACATTAAATCTATCCATCGACTTCAAGCTGATTCTGATCATACTGAACTAGTCTGATAACCTTTTAAAGGTCAATAATAACTCCCATTTTTCTCATAACACACAAGAACAACCATCACAATCGGAGTAATCCTCCCCAATTCACAACCCAATATGCCAAGTGCCCTCCAGGCATGAATCTTCAATTTAACGACACCATCACAAACTTCATACTTGGTTTACATCTTTAATCAATCAAGTGATCACATGTCACACTTATATAATCTTCCCGTGGGACACACTCCCACAACATACCACAACAATATCTGAAGCGTACCTCCAAATCACCGGTCGCACTAACGCTGAAGACCGATCAAGAATCATTAACCAGGACGCAAAACCCTTTTTACAAAACACCGATCTTAGGTGACGCTGAAGACAATACCAACTTACCGTAGACATCAAAACTTATCTTCTGCTCGTCCGAGCTCATGACATCTTGTCAAAAATTTTCCTTCACTCGTGCCATTCTCGGCCCAATTTCCACAACCAGAACTGATTCACCAGCATGCATCAAATCTGAACTAACATAGTACATAACCGCACAATCCGCTAACCAATAGCAAGCTCCCCAACTTGGCTCGAAGCCATAGATCACAACACACTATACTCATAACGCATATACTCCATTGTTGCCTCAATACCATAGTGAGGTTAAACTCAAATCCTCTGTAAGCTTGTATAAACACATTTCATCCAGTACTTCAACTCTGTGGCAATCTCGCAACAGTTAAACTCACTCTCTTAAGTGAACCAAAAATTTCAAACTCCAACACTTACAATTCATTTGCACATGAGATATTTTGTCATTCACATGAGGATCACACCGCCTCAGCACACTTCACGAGGGATAACCCACCTGCTTCGCCTCAATCTAACATTTATGTATACCTTCCACCGTTATAAGCATTACGCAGTCACTTGATCTTCCTAAGTCTGTACTCAGACCACAACATGAAATTTACTTCTCTCCCAACTAGGAGTCATGAAAAGATTCTTCAAATGCCCATAACTCGGGCTATAACTTGAATCAATATAGACTTTAAGCATCTACTAATTCTTCCATCATTCAACAGACCCCTTCTCGTCGCTTCCAATTCATATAGATATGCCTCGTAGTACTAACGTACTCCTCACATAGCCACAGTCGTCATTTCCACTAACGGGGACACTACCGAACATATAAGTTCAAAAACACTTGTTTACACAATCAGCACCTCGGCGCTCCAGCCATAGGCAAAGACCCAACCTCAAGTCCTTCAGACTGGCCTACAATAAACTCACAGAGATTACACCTCACCCCTCGATCGGGGAATCACAAGCCATTGAGGCACATCTGATACTGAGCGCTCATGCGCGCATACGAACACGTGGAAGGAATTTCAAAAGTTTCATTTCAAGATGAATCAAGGACGCACGATAAGAATTTAAGAATGTGAAGTTTTTCTAAAGGTTCTGCAGCCTCTTGAGGATAAATACAGACGTCTCCGTACCGATCCGCGAGACTCTACTAAACCGGCTCATGACTCGCGAGACCAAGTAACCTAGGCTCTGATACCAACTTGTCACGACCCCAACCCCGGTCGTGATGGCGCCCAACACAATGCTAGGCAAGCCCGACCAACTAACATATCACAACCTCTTTCTTTATAATTCAATACCTATTTTCCATCGCATAGTAGAAGATGAAAATAGTAAATATATACGTTGTACCACTCCAAAAAATGATATAGCTTTTGTACAAGAATTAGCCATATCACAAAGTAACAAATTCAGATTGTGACAACCACATGGTGTATAAAATGATCTAGGATTTACATCAAGAAGTCTTTTTTGCACTCCTAGATGTTTTCCCTTCATATTTGACCCATTATCATATCCTTGCCCTCTTAAGTTATCAATATCAAGTCCAATATTTTTTATTTCATCTATAATAACTTCAAAAAGACTTTTTCCACTTGTATCATCTATTTTTACAAATTCTAAAAAATATTCATTAATTTTTATTGGAGTTGCTGAAATATCCACACTCCGCGGTATAAAAGACATTTGTTCTTGATGACTTGTATCTGGAGTGCAATCAAGTATGATCGAGAAATATTTGGCTTCTATAATTTTATTATTAATTTCACTTTCCAATAAGTTTATCAATTCATTTTGTATTCTATGACCAAGGTAATGACTATAATTTCATCATGCTTAATTCGTCGAATATGTTCTTGCATGACGGGGTCAAATTCGGCAATCATTTCAATTAAACTTAAATAATTTCCATTATTCTCTTGATATATCTTTTCATTTTTTCCTCTAAATGCCAAATTATTTTTTCCAAGAGTTTTGATCACGTCAATAATTCTTGATAATACATTTTTCCAATGCTCTCTATCTCTATTGATTTGTTCTTGAACATCTTTATCGATTGTTTTATATTTTTGCAGTCTTATTTCTAAATCAATCCATACAGCCATGTTAATAATATGTTCATTTGTTGTTTCATGAATTTTGATCTTAGTACCAATATTTCTCCAATCATTACTACCTTCACTAGCTAGTTTACTACTACAAGTTCCGGAACTCGAACTAAACAACTTACAACAAAAAAAATACTTTATCCAGGTCTTTATAATAAAATAACCATCTTCTATCATGTCTTTCACCGTTTGCCAATTTTTGAATATAATGTGTAGTAGAAAAATGTCTTGAAAAATTATAATTCGGAAAGTTTGTGTCAATTATTCTAATCGGTCCCTTTTCTACTAATAGATCTCTCAACTTTGCATCTACATTAGTCCATTGACTAGGATCATATATATTTTTAGGAGTTGAATTATCTATTTCATTTATAAGCTCTTGATTTTTTTGAGGATCTATTTCTGACTTGTCACTTGTTCTTTTTCTACTTGAATATTATTAATTTTAGAATTATCTAACTCAACCGAATCACTAACTTGCTTATCTAGAGAACACTCTCCAAAATTTTCTGATTCAAGATCTTTATTATTCAATAAAAATTTATCAAGAGCACCTTTTTGAGATTTTATTAGATTTTGAATTCTTCTTCTTTTCTTGAGTTTTTCATAATCAGATTCATACTTTCTATCTGTCACGACCCCAAATACCGGTCGTGATGGCGCTTATCACATTACTAGGCAAGCCAACCAATCAAATAACCACAAACCTTTTTCCTTTAACAATAAGCCATTTTCTAACATAGGTTTTTAAGTACCAAATTTTATTATAAATGTTTAAAGCAACAGAACAATATGCGGAAGTCGAATAAACAGGAAACTACACATGCCCCATAATCTGGTATCACGAGTCTAGAGCCTCTACTACATAACTGACTGTCTGATACAACAAAAGTCTAGAGAAATGCGGAAAAGAACAAGATAAGAAGGAGAAAACAAGGCTGCGGACGCCATGCGGCTACCTTGAAATCTCCATCAACCTCTAGATCAGCTGAGGACCCTCACTCTGCCGCTCGGGCACCTGGATCTGATTTCGACAATTCAAGCCTAAATCTACTCTGGACCTCCAAAACTCATTCCGATCACACTCGTAAGTCCCAAATCACCTCCTGAAGCTAACCGAATCGTCGAAACTCATATCCGAGCCCTCTAACACATAAGTAAATATCCGGTTGACTTTTCCAACTTAACCTCCCTTAAAAGAGACTAAGTGTCTCAAACCTTACCAAATCTTGGCCGGGTCATATTACATGGATAAACAAAGCATAAAGAAGCAGAAATGGGGGAAACAGAGCGGTAACTCATGAGACGACTGGCCGGGTCATCACATTCTCCCCAACTTAAACTAACGTTCGTCCTCGAACAAGTCAAGAAGCATACCTAAAGCCTCAAACAGGTGAGGATATCTGCTCTGCATCTCCCGCTCGGTCTCCCAGGTAGCCTCCTTCACGGCCCAACCTTTCCACTGCACTTTCACTGAAGCTATATCCTTTGACCTCAACTTTCAAAATTGATGACCCAAAATAGCTACTAGCTCCACATCATAAGTTAGACCATCATCCAACTGAACCGTGCTGAAATCCAAAACATGAGACAGATCCCTAATATACTTTCAGAGCATAGAAACATAAAATACTGGATGCACACTTGACAAGCTGGGTGCCAAAGCAAGCACACAAGCCACCTCCCTAATCTTTCGAAGCGCCTCAAATGGCCCAATGAACTGATGACTCAATTTCCCTTTCTTCCCAAATCTCATAACACCCTTCATGGGCGAGACCTTCAACAGAACCTTTTCATCAACCATGTAGGATACATCCCGAACCTTCCAGTCAGCATAACTCTTTTGCCTCAACTACGCTGTACGAAGCCTCTCCTAAATCACTTTCTCTTTTTTTAAAGCACCCTACACCAAGTCTATCCCCAATAGTCTAGCCTCACCGGGGTCGAACCAACCAACTGGATATCTACACCACCTCCCATACAAATGAAGCACCCTTCTGAGTCAACTTGGTCAAGGGTGATATGATAGATGAGAATCCCTGAACAAACCGATGATAATAGCTTGCCAAGCCAAGAAAGCTGCGAATCTCTGTGGCTGAGGACGGTCTGGGCCAACTCTGAACTGCCTCTATCTTCTTCGGATCAACATGAATACCCTCGCTGGACACCACGTTCCCCAAGAAAGTCACTGAACTAAGCCAGAACTCACACTTGGAGAATTTTGCATAAAGCTTCTTCTCACTCAATCTCTGCAACACAACTCTCAAATGCTCCGCGTATTCCTCCTGACTATGCGAATACACCAGAATATCATCAATGAAGACCTTATAGTAGAGTTTCAATGGTAGCAGGAAGTCAAAATCACATAAAGAAACAGAGCCTGAAACAAAAGATTTCGAAATTCAGTTAAGCAACAGATGAAACAACTTCAGAAACTCGAATAGGTCCAAAGAAATTAGGGTTTTGAAACCTGTCGAGTTCAGAGCATGACTAACAAGTAAATCACATAGCAAATAGTCTCCGAACTCAAATGAACCCCAAAGTTTTAGGGTTTTCAACACAATCGAGTCTAGAGATGAAAAGTAAATACATTGATCAAATACTTAACGAAATAGATTCAGAAACCTCAAAAGAAACTAAAATTTTTAACATGCACACTCCAGTAGAAGAGCAGCATAAAGAAACACAGTAGAACATGTTAAAAACCAGAGAAAGTTTTGAAATGACTTAACAAAACCCTAAATCAGAAAAGATAAAAGAGTTTTTGAAGGCAGTGTTTTGAAAGAAATCTTGAGAAAATGTTTGAAAGTTTAGGGTAAACACATATCTAAAAGAAATCTAAAAGAAATCGGAGGAACCTCGAAGGTTAGAGTTTCAGAAAAACCCCATATGGTGAGAAAGGCTTAGAAACCATCGACCTAAGTAGGAGAAGTCAAGAGTCAGGCTTGAATAGCCATGGCTGGCCGGAGTAAGGTCAAATATGACCGGAGACAACCATAAAAACTGAGATCGACTAAGTTCTGGACCAAGCTTCTTCAAGGTCTGGTCTTGAAACCATAGTAATCAGGCATGTAGGAGTCATAGGAGGCAGGTGGTGATTGAAGGCGGTGGCTAGGGTTCGAGAAAGAGTTTTAGAGAGAATTGGGAGAGGGGGGATTCAAAGGCGGCTACAGGTGATAAATGATTAGGGTTTGGGGTAGTTGGGAATTAAAAAAGGAAAGGGCTGATGTGAGCCGTTGATCTAGGTGATCAACGGCTGGGATTAAAAGGGAATCCGGGCGGGTTATTTAAATGGGTCGTGGGTTGGTTCAGACATGGATTGGGTCATGGTAATTGGGTTTAAAAATTGGGGTTCAAATCAGGCCATAACTGAAACACAATTGGGCTATATTTTAAATAGCCATTTTTCCCTTATTTATTTTATAAAAAATGGTATAATGATTTCTAGAAATTAATTAAAAGTGTTAAAATGATTAATAATACATAATCATTAAAATAAAAATATTGATATTAATTTTATAAATATAAACACAATTAAATCTTAAAAGAGGCTAATATTGCGATTATATGCAATTAAGCTTTAAAAATACTAAATAAAGTTTTTAAATTTGAAAAATTATGATAGCTATATTTTAGTATAAATATGAGAATCCAATAAATGAATCACTAAATTTATAATTTTGGGAATAATTATTGGGCTTTTCTGAATAAAATAGGACAATAAATTGATTTAAAAATCTTTTAAAAATTAAGGGAAAATAATAAAATATTTGGACATACTTATATATACATACATATGCTATTTTGAAAGTATTTTACATATTAAAAAATATACAGGAAAAAATTGGGTATCAACAACTGCCCCTCTTTACCCGGGAAGGATGAAAGAGTTGTCGGGTAAAGATATGATGGCCAATTTTTACCGAACGAAATGGTTCGAGGAGGCTTAGGTCGTGCTCTTGCTTCCGAGCTGCCTACATGTCCCTGGTCTTATAGGAATCAGACCATATGTAGTTCAGGGTCCGTCGGCGTAGTATGTCGATGGAGACTTTCAAGAACGGACGCAATATTTAGGACGGGGTGAATGGTTGAAGTTTGATAGGGCTGTGGGAACTGGAGCGGGATCGCTCCTGCTGAAATGGACGTTGCTCACCGGTTCACCTGCAAATAAGTAACATAAGCCTATATTGTGCATAAATTTAAACATGATGCAAATTCCCGTCGGACCATGAATGTTTTTCTTCGGATGGTTAGGATGACGTCCTTAGACCATGATGTCTTGGGCTATGAAGCGTATAATAAAGGATTCGCATGCCATGAAATGATGCTCTCGGGCTATGAGAATGATGCTTCCGAACCATGATGCCTTTGAATAAAGAGTAAAAGGGGTCCTCAGGCCATGACATGGTGTTCTCGGGATGTGAAAATGGTGCCTCTGAACAATGACGTCTTTGGACAATTTGGCAATCTTTCAGCCTATGAGATGCAGTATTTGATGATCTTTCAGCCTATGCAATGCAGAAGGTGGCGATCTTTCAGCCATGCAAATCTAAATGAAGTGGCGATCTTTCAGCCAAATGTAGAGGTGGCAATCTTTCAGCCATGCAAATATAGAGGTGGAAATCTTTCAGCCATGCAAGTGTAGAGGTGGCGATCTTTTAGCCATGCAAATGTAGAGGTGGCGATCTTTCAACCATGCAAATGTAGTGGTGGCGATCTTTCAGCCAGGCAAATTTAAATAAGGTGGAGATCTTTCAGCCATGCAAATGTAGAGGTGGCGATCTTTTAGCCATGCAAATGTAAAGGTGGGATCTTTCAACCATACAAATGTAAATGAAGTGGAGATCTTTCAGCCATGCAAATGTAGAGGTGGAAATCTTCCAGCTATGCAAATGAAGAGGTGGCAATCTTTTAGCCATGCAGATGTAGAGGTGTCGATATTTCAGCCATGCAAATGTAATAGTGGCGATCTTTCAGCCATGCAGATGTAGAGGTGGTGATCTTTCAGCCATGCAGATGTAGAGGTGGTGATATTTCAGCCATGCAGATGTAGAGGTGGTGATCTTTCATCCATGCAGATGTAGATGGTAGAGCTTAACCTCGGAAGGCAGAATGGTAGCCTTATACAATGCAGAAATGCAGATGGAGGTAGAGCTTAACCTCGGAAGGCAGAATGGTAACCTTATGCAATGTAGAAATGCAGATGGAGACAGAGCTTAGTCTCGGAAGGCGGAATGGTATCCTTATACAATGCAGAAATGTAGATGGAGACATAGCTTAGTCTTAGAAGGCAGAATGGTAGCCTTATGCAAGAAATAAAAAGGCAAAGGTAATAGCATTTTCTTAGCTAATAGTAGATTGCGATATTGTGAATATTGGGGACATTGTGCCTACTGGGGACACTGTTGTGTGTAGATAGAAACTGTGAGTAAGTGTAACGGTTCAGAGAGTTGTATTCCTGAACAATGTTTATCTCGTGAGTGTATAGTATATTTGATGATTTTGCAATTCGAGTGCCTGTATCCAAAGAAAAATCGTGAGTTTTGTAAAGGGGAGGTTAGTTCGTGTCCCCGCCTGCTTGGCTTTGATCTGGTGATACTGTATGTATCATTGGGGTAGCATTGCTAAACAAGGCAATTTCGATAATAAACACGCATAGCTTAGTAAAAACATGCCACAAGTACATAATTAAAATAGTTTTTAGATGAACGGACGACTACGACATGGTTCAAGACATTGCAACCTCTATTGCTACGGAATTTTGAGGGTCCTCCTCAAAATTCTACCCCAGTTTGATGGGTTGATGTTTCTAACTGCTGCTTGCGATGATTGGCTAAAATCAACTTCGGAATTTTGAGGGTCCTCCTCAAAATTCTGCCCTAGTTTCCAATTTCGGGGGGAAATGAAAATTTTATTGAATTGTGACCGAACCCATAGGGTTGCCTACATATCCCCTCTCAAACGGGAATCAGGTCAGGCGTAATTCAATATGTTCTCGAAATTCTCAAATTCCTTAACAATCTCTTCTGGCATGTCATCCTCCTTTGAATCTATGTCCGTTTGTTGCATTGTCTCATTGCATGTTACAGTCATTGATTCATCAAGATAAGTAATAGTAATGTTGCATAAGTAAAGTAATGAGGAAAAAATAATAATGAGTGTTGATTCATAAGAAAAGTCAAAATATTTTGATTAATTGCATAATCGTTTTGAACATTGAAGATCTTATTGCAGGAATTGAAAACATGCGAAAAACAAAATCTTTTAGTAAACAAAACAACTCTTGTTTTAGCCTTGCTACCCCGAGGCTTGTCGGGCTCTAGTTGTCCGGATGGTCCAGTTATTGAGGCATGCTCCTCTGCTTATAGCCTATATGGAAGGGTCTTCCTCCTCCTCTTCCTTGAGAATGACACAACAATCTATATCATTATCTTCTAAGAATAAATTCTTCACTGCTACGAGTGCTTCTTCTTCTTCCGACCCATAAATAACATCGACTGGTTGGAAAGTATGCTCCAAATGCGGTATTGGCTGCTCCAGCAGATAATAAGGACCGCGCCATGGTGGTGATCAGTTGTTGAATTCCTCCCAGGTGTACTCATATCCCAGACCGAAAGCGGTGTCGTGCTCCTTGAGTTTTATGGGCTTAGTGATTCCTTGGAGGTTCTTGCCAAGTCCTTTTCCAGGTTCATACCCACTCCAATTCAGTATGCTCTCGATATTGTTATCCCACCAATTGTCTTTGTCAACAGCATTTACTCGTTCGATGTGGTGGTAAGTCTCTCCTCCCAACTTCTTTCTCCCCTCGATTGATGGAATGGTCTGGTGACTATATATAGGATTGCTACCGTCGCCGTGAATGATCACTTCCTAGTGATTCCATTCGAATTTTACTACCTGATGCAGTGTTGATGCTATGGCTCCGGCAGCATGAATCCATGGCTTTCCCAACAACAAATTGTAAGATGCTGGCACGTCTATCACTTGGAAATCAACATCGAACCAAGTTGGCCCCATTTGCAAACACAGACTAATCTCCCCAATGGTGGACCTTTGGGAACCCTTGAAAGCTTTCACGTTTATAGATCCATCTTTTCTCTCGTGCAATCCCTTACCCAACTTCTTGAGTGTTACCAGCGGATAAATATTGAGACTGGAACCCCCGTCGATCAGGATCCTGGTGATGAAGTAGTATTCGCATTGCATAGTGATGTGCAATGCTTTGTTGTGTCCTAACCCTTCAGGCGGTAGCTCATCCTCATGAAAAGTAATTTCATGACTTTCCAATACCTGTCTGACCATGTTGGCCATTTCCCAGCCAGTGATGTTGTTTGGCATGTATGCTTCACTCAGCACTTTCAACAGAGCATTCTTGTGTGCCTCAGAATTTTGTATCAAAGCAAGTATGGAAATTTACGTCGGTGTTTTGTTCAACTGGTCGATGATCAAGTATTCCTTGGCCTGTATCTTTCTCCAAAGATCTGCTGGACCTGTCTTAATGATGGGTGACCGATTGGAGTCCTCCAGGGTATAAACACTACCAGTTCTCGTCATACCCTGTGAGGTAATAGTTTCCTCGAACCTACCCTTGCCCTTTCTCCTTGCCTCGGCAGTATAGTCCCATGGTATGGCCTTTGTGTGGAAGGGTGTCATGGTTGACATCACCACTGGAATCGATGCAGCTATCTTCACTCCGAATGGAGCATCTGCTTTCGGTGGTAGAACGACAACTTCGAATGGTGGGGGTGCACTTGCTGGAGACGCGAATTCGACCTCAATTGGTGTCAGTGTCTTTGCAGATGACGTTGTTTCAAACTCAAGTGGCATGGACATATTTACCCCGCCATCCGCAGAGGGCTGAATTTGGACCACGATCGGATTAAGAGTAAATTTTGGATTCTTTGGGTCATCGCCTTCTGTGATCAAACCGATCGATCCCTCGGGATCCCAATCATCCTCTATTTCAATTATGTGAACGCTTCCACCCTTGTGTTTTGGCAGAGGGTTATTGCAGACATTCGGAGCGGGTTCCTTTTCCACGATAATCTTGTTGTCAATTAGAGCCTAGATCTTGTCCTTCAAGGAATAACATTTGTCGGTGGTGTGCCCTTTCATGCCGGAATGGTATGCACATGATTTGTTTGGATTACCTCACTGAGAAGGGTTCTCAGGGGTTACAACATGGATAAGGGTGACATAACCAGCAGCTTTGAGTCTCCCGTACAACTGATTAATGGGTTCAACAATGGTTGTATACTGTTTAGGAGGTCTGCGGTCAAAATTTGGTCGTGGTATAGAGAAGTTTTGGCGTGTAGGAGGTGATTGATAGTGGGATAGTTGAGCATTGTAGGCTTGGTAAACATGTGTAGGTTGGGAATATTTGGGTGAAGTAGGCTGATATGTGGGAGGTGGAGGTGATTGATAAGTGGGTGGTGGAGTTTGGTAAGAGGGTGAGGGTGTTTGGTAGTTTGGAGTAGGCTGATATATGAGTGGAGGCATTGGATAAGTTTGGTATTTAATAGGAGATTTGGTTCTCTATGCAACCATTACGGCCCCTGCGTCCCTTTTCTTGGATGCACCACCAGACTGTAAGGCCTTATTGGTAGCTTATAAAGCCTCGAAGTTCGTAACTATACCGCTTTTGATGCCCTCTTCGATTCTTTCACCTAGCTTGATGATGTCAGAAAATTTACGGCTCTCAATCAACATCAGCCTTTCATAATACTGCGGGTCCTAAGCCCGGACGAAAAATTTGTTCATCTGTTCTTCTTCTAAGGCAGGCTTGACTTTAGCAGCTTCGGACCTCCAGCGAGTAGCATACTCGCGGAATGTTTCTGTAGGTTTATTCTTTAGATTCTGAATTTAGAACACATCCGGCACATTCTCTATGTTGAACCTGAACCTGTCCATAAAGTCGGATGCCATGCCTGCCCAGTTTGACCATTTCTTTGGATCTTGGCTAATGTACCAAGACAGAGCATCTCCTTTCAGACTTCTCATGAAAAGCTTCATGCAGATTCTTTCGTCCTTCCCTACTCCAACAGCTTGTCACAGTATGTTCTAAAATGGACTCTTGGATCCCCTGTACCATCAAACATTTCAAACTTCTGAGGTTTGTACCCCTCGGGCAGTTTGACATCGGGGTTGTATGCAAAGATCCTCATAGTTCAGCCCCTCAATTCCCTTGCATCCTTCGACCCTTTGGATTTGGCTAGTCAATTTCTTAAGTTCTTCCGCCAGGTTCCTGATGAGCGAGTCTTTATCATCAGACTCGGGTGTGCTTGAGATGGGTTGTGTGGAGTGTGGAATCGTCTCCATATAGATAGGAGTGTTGTGATGAGTGTGGAAGGGGTCATTTGTGGAGTTCAAGGGTCCTGGGGCGAGCAGTGGAATATTGTTGGAAGTATGGAAGATGTTGCAATGATGGTGATGAGCGGGATGGTTTTGTGGTTTTGGGATATTTTGTGGTGGTGTAGGGTTCTGAGCATTTGGGAAATTGTCATCTGGAGTGGTGAGGGAAAATGACAGATTCGCTAGATTCCGATCCTGATCAAGTTATTCTTGAAATTTCAGCAGCTTTTGTTCAAGTTGGGATGCACTTTCCTTAGGAACCAGAGTACCATGACCATGAGTGACCTCTACTCGTTCAGTTGAGTTCTCCTTTCTGGCTTTGTTCAAATCTTCCATTTTTCCTTTGTTCTTGTTTTTGACTAGACTAAGAGGAGGTGTGGGTGGAGGGCCCTTGGATCTCGTAGAATAAGATGATATTGCTAGAGCGCACAAACTAACCTTTGGGGAAGGGGAATAAAATAAAAAGTAAAAACAAAAAGGTAACAAGTTAGTGAGGATTATAAGAAAATATTGCAATATTTAAACACATAATGCTAGAATGTAAATCGTGTCCTAATTTAGGAACCTCTTTGTGCCTGAGGTAGGCCTAGAGACAAGTTGATTTGGAAAACTTAGAATACTAAATGCCTCATTTCATTGATTAAAAATAGACGAATCCCAAATCGACACTAAATAACAGGAAATAAAGTCACTAATGGCCATTAGCCTTATTATATTTCTTAAAGCAAAAGTAAAACTCCTATATATTTGGTCCCAGAAGGACCTTCCTCAGGTTGAATGCTCTCATTGATCAAATCCTCCAGTTCGCATAGGTTCACCAGTAAAAATGCCTTTGCCAGGTGTTCTCCTTTGTTTTCCTCAGCGTTCTGGCAGTCGGTGACTCTCTTCCTCACTTTTCCTTCTAATTCTAGCAGACTGTATTCCAGATATTCCAACGTTTCGCTAGCTATGGCGGCCCTCTCTTTCCACTCATTGATTTGGTCATCTGATGGAAGACTCCTCCACCAGTCTAGCAAGAGTGGGGGCGTGCTAACCATACCGAAATTGGGGACCTCGTTCTTTATTTTCTATAAGATAAACAAGGTTAGACCCTTACCCCTGCCAGACTAGACTAGTTAATATCAACAATTGGCATAAAAGCATTTAGTTCTCCAAATAAATGCACAGAACGTGATAATGTCTGTTTGGGTTTTAGGGAAACCCAGTGGACTTTGGACAAGGCTATCTTAAAGAGTCATTATACGGACAACATAAATGACTCGGCTAGGATGACCATGATGCATGCACAGTTTAAACAGAGTAAGGTTTCTCTGGGGTTTTAGACTTATACCCTAGAGCGGACAACTCAAGGGGGAAAGGCACTGAACCGTCGACTACACCGTTGATCGACTGGTTTTACCCTAAATACGCCTTTTCCTAATTTAGGGGGTGGTAATATCGGAAGAGCGTAACCACTCATTATAAGTGTTTCTATTGGATTTGTTTTGGCACGAGTGGAATATGATGTTGAACATGAATATGCAACAATTAAAGGCATGTTGTCACGTATTTGCACGTTTAAGAAAGCAGTAAATACAACAGTTTCATAATTTAAAGTAGTAGTAAAGGAAAGCAGTAAAGGAAAGAAACAAGAAGACAAGTTAGTTTGGCAATTGAAAAGGAAATTAAATGCTTAAAAGAAATAAACAAATAATTGCGTATAAATTCACAACAATAGTCTGAAATGGTAAAAGTCTAAAGATCCCTAGCAGAGTCGCCATGCTGTCGCGCCCCCTTTTCTTCTTCGTGGAAATTGGGTTTATGACATTTGGAAGGACAACTCATTCCTTTTGGGAATTAGGTTTGAATTTGAAGAGTCGCCACCTAATGATCAGGATGCATTAGGAAACCAAAGGGTTTGATTTGAACAACCAGAGATAGGGTAAGGGCTTGAAATTATTTTAAGTGAAAAGTGTTAGGCACTCCTAAGAATCCACTAGTGTGGTTACCGGCCAGAAAATTATTGTGAATTGAGGTGCAATTAACATATAGGCAAATAAGGCTCAAATAAGAGGGGATTTCACATAATGGTCTGAAAGTAGACAAAGTTTGAAAGATAGAAAAGTTGATTTTAAAAGAAGGAGTTGAAATGCTAAAAGAAAAGAAATAAAGAATAAAGGGAGGGAGGTCCTATGTTTTAAAAAAATTATGGATCACCTCACACAATGTCCGATAATCACTCCTCAATGAGGGGCTACACGTGACATTACCGCGTGGTCATCATATCCATATCTACCCTTCCCACCCGTTAAGGTATTTAAAGCACGAATTGGTCTCGATTACTTATTGCATGCTATTACCCGTCCCATTCCTATCAGTCCTGGAGGCATTTAGGACTACTCAAAGAAAACAGGCAAACCAGGGATAAGATTAAGACCATTGCCCATGCCATCATCAGAAGGTGTCTACGATGTGAAAACATGACCAGTATTACCGTTCTCTCGGCAGTGATGATTTATGTCAAGCAGACCATGCATGAGCTGGAACAACTTGAAAGGGACCTCACACCTAAGACCGCGGCGAGGCCAAACGATGCCCCGCGAGCGCCAATTCTTGAAACCTTAATGTATTTATAGGTCGAGTCTGTATTTTCCATCTTAGCATCTTCTGTCCGTCTTTTCGCATCAGGGTGTATTAGTAGTTGTTGAGTCTGTACTTATTTCAAGTCTTGTTATTTTCCCCTTCTTCAAAAATGTTAGTTTGTAATAGATTGTTTCAGTAATAAAATATGTGCTTCTTTTACACTCGTTTGTTTTGAACTACGTAATGATCTAATTCACGCGGCACCGTGATACGTAGGCAATCCTCATCGGATCCGGTCACATTTTAACTGTAAATAATGAAATAATAAAAAAAAAAATAATATATGATAAATAAAGGGAAGACTAAAGAGAAGCCGGAATGACGCATGTCATCATTGCAAACATGTAGAAATTCACTTAACCGTAGAGGTGCATCACGCCCCAACGTGAGATTACCTATCTGTTTTTTGTTTCAAACTAACTGTTTGCTTGCTGCTAAGTTCCAGGTTTTTAGAAAAGGTGGTTTGGTTTGGTGGAGGTCTGGCCTCACATTCATACTTCACGAGGTCGAAAGGAAGTGTTCAGTTGCCCGTCGCTAAGTCGAGAGGGAGTTTTCACACTTACTTCACAAGATCAAAGGGAAGTATAGAGATGTCTTCGGAAATTCCTTTGCCGACAATTCCTGTCTCCGAGGAGAGTTCAATCTCGGTCGTCCCAACTCCCGAGTCAGCAACAGCTGAGGAAAACAGAATCTTGCGGCTCCGCATGTTGGAAATGTTGGATGACTGGAATTACGGAAAAGAGCTACCAAGTGTAGTCCCTGGGTTCCCCGAGTTGTTCTCAATGACAAGTGGGACTTCCAACGTCCCCATAAGCTATCTAACTACCCCATTCGGGTACCCCGGCCATTTCAGCCCACTCTGCTGGATCACCCTCTGATTCTTATCCCCGTATGTCAACAATAGATGTAGCTACGAACATATTCACTGCACTGCCCTGTCCAATCATGGCACAACCCGCTACACACAGGCCGAATTTTGACTCGTCCTCATTCACATTTCAAGCACCATTCTTCTCCTTGGAACTGACTCGGTTTACCACCAGCACTCATCCTCAACAACCTCAATACGAGTTTACACCTGGGCAAGACCAAAACCCCAAAGCTTTTGAATAGGATGAGATGGCAAAAAGAATGAGGAGCCTCGAGCAGAGTTTGAAAAACATGCAAGGTTTAAGCGGATAGAAGAGTGTTTCCTATACTGATCTATGTATGTTTCCACATGTACATTTGCCGTTGGGTTTCAAAACACCAAAGTTTGAGAAGTATGATGGGCATGGAGATCCCGTTGCTCACCTCAAGAAGTATTGCAACCAATTGTGCAGAGCCGGCGGCAAAGAAGAGTTGTTGATGGCATACTTCGGAGAAAGCTTGGTAGGAATAGCCTCAGAGTGGTATATGGACCAAAACATATCTTGATGGTATATATGGGATGATCTCGCCATGGATTTTGTAAAACAATTTCAGTATAATATTGACATCGCACAGGACAGAAATTCTCTGTCAAACTTGAAGAAGAAACCCTCGGAAAGTTTAAGAGAATATGCTATTAAATGGCGCGAACAAGCATCAAGGGTAAAACCTCCCATGGACGAGATAGAAATGGTCACTACTTTCCTCCAGGATCAAGAATCAGACTACTTCCAGAACATGATGTCAGCCATGGGAAAGCCTTTCGCGGAAGCGATTAAGATCGGGGAGATGGTGGAGAATGGTTTGAAAACGGGTAGAATTTTGAGTCAGGTAGCCATAAGGGCAAAATCCCAAGCCGTCCAAAGTGGGTCCGGAGGAATGGCAAGAGGGAAGAAAAAGGAAGAGACATCCATGGCAGCATCAGAAGCAAGGGAATATCGTAATCCCAGGCCCCGTTTTCCAGAAAGAACCCCACAACATTACTACCCCCACCAAAATGTGACCTATGCTCCTCAACCCTACATGGTCATGAATACCCATCCTTATGTCCAGCCGCCATAACAAGCCAATCGAGGCCAAGCTCCACCTTCCAGAAATCAGCCTCCCTACCGAAACCACTATAATCCGCAACCACCTCAAAATAACTTCGGCCCTCAAGAACCACCCAGAAGACGGACTTTCACACCCATTGGTGAACCGTATTCTACCTTGTTCCTAAAGCTAGTCCAGATGGGTTTCCTGCAACCAGTCCCCCAGACAAGGCACAATCCGGCATCACCTGCTAACAAAGCCGGTGTTAGGTGTGCTTATCATTCAGGAGCAGAAGGGCATGATACAAATGATTGTTGGACTTTGAGAAGGGTGGTTGAGAACTTAATAGAGCAGAGAAAGGTAGTACTGAGGGACGAGGAGGTCCCAAATGTAACCAACAATCCGTTGCCCGCTCACAATAACGGGTCGTTGATTGGAATAATTTGTGAGGACAAGGAGTTTGATCCCGCCTTCAAAGCTATAATCGCCATCGTCGATGCAGAGAAAAAGCCTAAAGCCGCCCGAAGCTAGAGAAAGGGGAAAAGAAGACTAGTACTATCAAGATTGAGCTCGAAGAGAAGGTCGAGACAAAGACAGTGATGATGGTGCCTGCGAGGAATGAAGTTCTTTACATTCCACGAGGTCGAGCAGAGAAGCCGCAGAGATTCGAAGTCAAAAGGGCAAAACCAATGTACGTACCGAAAGGGGCCTATGTGGTCCGGGGGACGATTCAACCACCTCGGCTGAATGAGCCAGTGGATATCGGACGCGTACCACAGAAGCCGATGACAGACCCGTCCACAGTACCGTGGAACTATCAAAGAATATTGGTTACGTACAAAGGCAGAGAAGTCACGGGGGAACTTCCGGAGAATACTTTCATTGGAAGATATTCAAATACTCAAGAGTTAAAAAATGCCACACGGAAACGCTTCCCACCCAAGAAGCCTGTAAGCATTGAAGAAGCGGAAGTTTTCTTCCAAAAGATGAAAATGCCTGATTACGAAGTGGTGGATCAGTTACACAAGTGCCCCGAGCAAGTGTCTATGTTATCTTTGCTGATGAGGTCGGATGAACATCAGAAGATCTTGCACAAAACCCTGAACAAAGCGTATATACCGGCTAAGACTTCAGTTGAACAACTGGAACGAATGACGGAAAGGTTCTTCGCAGTTAATCAAGTTTCTTTCAGCAAGAACGACTTACCTCCGGAGGGAGCGACTCACAACAAAGCTTTACATCTGATAGTTAAGTGCGAAGACTACTACGTCAAGCGAGTAATGTTGGATGGAGGTTCAGGTGTTGACATTTTTCCGCTCTCCACGCTGCAGAGAATGGAAATTGGGACTGGAAGGATTCGCCCCAATAATGTCTGCTAAGGGCTTTTGATGGCGTCAAGAGGGACATCCTCGGGGAAATAGACTTGGTATTGACTATAGGACCGGTGGAGTTCGAAATAACCTTCCAGGTGCTTGATATGGATACGTCTTACAATTTTCTCCTCGGAAGACCGTGGATTCATGCTGCAGGGGCTGTACCTTCCACTCTTCACCAAATGGTGAAGTTTGAATATGAAGATCGGGAAATTGTGGTCCACGGAGAAGACGAATAGTCTATTTATCGGGACCCATCCATCCCATATCTGGAAGCAGGGGAAGGGAGTGAGCACACGGTTTATCAGGCTTTCGAAGTTGTGCTGGTAGAGCAGTATGAAGAAGGAAGACCTTGCCCCCAACCTTTCCTGTCCAACGCCTCAATCATGGTGGCTAAAGAAATGATCCGACATGGATTCAGACCAGGGAAAGGGCTTGGACAAACGCTGCAAGGAATAACGGAACCCATCACCTTACCTTCCACTAAGAAACTTTTTGGGATAGGTTTTCAACCCACTCCAAAAGATGAAGAGTGGGAAAAGAAGAGGAAAAATGAGGGTTGGAAGCTGCCTCGACCATTGCCACATTTATATGAGACTTTCGTCGGACCTAAATACATCGAAGAAGAAGACGACGAGGTTTTTACGGCAGAAGAGATCGAGGAAATATGTGGGGCAATGAGAGGAATGCTCTACGAAACTCACATGGTTCAACCAGGAGAAGGAACAAGCACCGCTGAGATGCTATATGTGGGGCCAAATGCCAAGCTTCGGAATTGGGAGGCCACTCCGTTCCCAACTAGGCAGGAGTCCGGGTAGACCTGTCCTGCCACCTTTCCTGCATCACGAGTTATCCCCAGGATGTAACTCGGATGTTTTTCTTTAGTTTCTTGTTTTGAATTCCTGAATTATAAACCTTGTTATCTTCCAAATTCCAAGGAATAAAAATCAGTATTTCCTCATTTTTTCCTTTATTCTGATTTTTGCTATTTTTCCTTTATCTTTTCCTTTCAGTTATAATAATGCGGCTTTAAATAATATGATATGCTTGCGGACTTCACGCCCAGATCCCAACGAGCTGTTTAATTGTGAAATAATGAACCAAGAACCGGAATATGACGAAGAAGAGGCTTTTAGGGAAATAAATCGAGAATTGGAACACTTTGAGAATAAACCTAAGCCGAATCTGAATGACACAGAACCGGTTAATTTGGGAACTCTTAAAGAAATCCGAGAGACCAAAATAAGCATTCACACGAAAGAAAAAACGCGAGACGCGATAATTCAACTCCTTTTTGAATTTAAAGATGTGTTTACTTGGTCATACGATGACATGCCAGGATTAGGTGTTGATCTAGTGGTGCATAAATTGCCAATCTACCCTGATTGTCCTCCAGTTCAACAAAAGCAGACAAAGTTCAAGACTGATGTCAGTGATAAGATCAAAGAAGAAATCACCAAGCAATTGAAAATAGGAGTAATCCGGGTAGTCCAGTACACTACGTGGTTGGCGAATGTAGTTCCAGTGCCGAAAAAAGATGGGAAGACCCGGGTATGTGTGGATTATTGAAATTTGAATAGGGCGAGTCCCAAAGACAATTTTCCATTGCCCAACATCCACATCCTTGTTGATAATTGTGCCAAACATGAGATACAGTCTTTCGTAGATTGTTACGCTGGATATCATCAGGTGTTGATGGATGAAGAAGACACCGAGAAAACCGCCTTCACTACACCTTGGGGTACTTACGATTTTCGGGTTATGCCATTCGGTTTGAAGAATGCTGGGGAAACTTACATGAGAGCCATGACTGCCATTTTTCATGACATGATGCATCAAGAGATAGAGGTGTATGTGGACGACGTGATAATCAAGTCCAGGACTCAGGACGATCATGTCCAAGACTTGAGGAAATTCTTCGAGAGACTGAGAAAGTACGACTTGAAGCTGAACTCGGCTAAATGCGCCTTCGGAGTCCCATCGGGCAAGCTTTTGGGTTTCATAGTAAGCAGGAGAGGGATCTAGTTAGATCCAACAAAGATAAAATCTATCCGATATCTACCTCCTCCAAGAACGAAGAAAGACGTGATGAGTCTATTGGGTAGGTTAAACTATATCAGTCGATTCATTGCCCAGCTAACTAGCACGTGTGAGCCCATATTCAAGCTATTGAGGAAGGATGTAGCAATCAAATGGACGGCTGAGTGTCAAGAAGCTTTTGACAAGATCAAAAAATATCTCTCAAATCCTCCAGTTTTGGTCCCGCCAGAGCTGGAGAGACCCCTGTTCTTGTATCTGACAGTCTTGGAAAATTCTTTCGGGAGTGGCCTCGGGCAACATGACACAACCGGAAAGAAAGAATAGGTGATCTATTACTTGAGCAAGAAATTCACCAGTTATGAGGCCAAGTACACTTTGCTGGAAAGAACGTGTTGTGCTTTGATGTGGGTCGCTCAAAAATTGAGACATTATCTCCAAGCTCACACTACTTACCTCATAAGCAGGTTGGATCCTTTGAAGTACATATTTCAGAAACCAATGCCTACTGGAAGACTGGCCAAGTGGCAAATCTTGCTTACTGAATTTGACATAGTCTATGTCACTCGCACGGCAATGAAAGCCCAGGCGTTAGCGGATCATTTGGCCGAAAACCCGGTTGATGAGGAATACCAACCATTGAGTACTTATTTTCTAGATGAAGAAATAAACACCATAGAAATAGTCTCGAGAAATGCTCATGGTTGGAAGATGTTCTTTTATGGGGCCGTAAACGCCAAAGGTGTAGGAATTGGGGAAATCTTGATCTCACCCACTGGTCAGCACAATCCTGCTACAGCTAGGCTTCGTTTCTTTTGCATGAACAATACAGCTGAATATGAAGCCTGCATCATGGGCATGCATATGTCGATTGATCAGGATGTTGAAGATTTATTGATTATGGGGGATTCTGACCTGATTATCCGGCAAGCCCAAGGTGAATGGGAAACTAGAGATGTTAAGATCATTCCTTACCAACAACACGTGGAGGATTTAGGCAAGCGGTTCAAATCAATAGAGTTCAGGTATATCCCGCGGTGTCACAATGAACTAGCGGATGCACTTGCCACCTTAGCTTCAATGTTACCTTACCCAGGCAGCGCCCACGTCGATCCCTTGGAAATCTAAATTAGGGAAAGACACGGTTACTGTAATGTAATCGAGGCAGGATCGTGTACCCAGCCATGGTACCATGATATCAAAAGGTTCTTGAAGACACAAGAATACCCCGAACATGCTACTGGAGATCAAAAGAGAACTATTAGGCGGCATGCAGGTGGTTTCTTTTTGAACGGCGAAATATTGTGTAAAAGAAACCCGGATCTCAACTTGTTAAGATGTGTTGATGCCAAGGAGGCAGGAAGAATCATGCATGAGGTACACGCAGGAGTATGCGGGCCCCACATGAATGGGTATGTTTTAGCAAAGAAAGTCCTTCGAGCGGGTTATTACTGGATGACCATGGAAAAGGACTGTTTTAGTTTCGTTCGAAAGTGTCATCAGTGTCAGGTGCACGGTGATCTGATTCATGCACCTCCCACAGAACTTCACCCCATGTCTGCACCTTGGCCATTTGTTGCTTGGGACATGGACGTCATTGGTCCGATTGAGCCAAAGGCCTCAAATGGACATAGATTCATATTGGTCGCTATTGACTACTTCACAAAATGGGTAGAAGCTGTCACTCTCAAATCGGTCACTAAGAAGGCTGTGGTGGATTTTGTACATTCAAATCTTATCTGTCGTTTCGGTATTCCTGCAACTATCATCACAGATAACGCGCAAACCTGAATAGGCACTTGATGGGGGGTGTATGCGAACAGTTCAAAATAACGCATAGGAACTCCACTCCTTATTGGCCCAAGGCCAATGGCGCTGTTGAAGCAGCAAACAAGAACATCAAAAAGATTTTGAGGAAGACGATTCAGAGTTCCCGACAATGGCATGAACAGTTACCCTTTGCCTTGCTAGGATATCGCACTACATTACGCACATCAGTAGGGGCAACCCCCTACTTGTTGGTTTATGGGACCGAGGCTGTGATACCAGCAGAGGTAGAAATTACTTTGCTCCGAACCATTGTCGAAGCAGAAATTGAAGATAGCGAGTGGGTTAAGACTCCATTAGAGCAGTTGACTTTGATTGACGAGAAACAAATGGCCGCGGTTTGTCACGGGCAGTTGTACCAACAAAGAATGGCTCGTGCTTACAACAAGAAAGTACGACCCAGGAATTTTGAAGTAGGTCAACTAGTATTAAGGCGCATTCTGCCACATCACCAGGAAGCGAAAGGAAAATTTGCCCCTAATTGGAAAGGCCCATACATCATCAGGAAGATACTGCTAAGGGGAGCATTGTATCTAGGTGATATTGAAGGAAATGATCCTGAAACGGCGGTGAATGCGGATACAGTCAAAAGGTAATATGTTTGAGTTTACTTCGGTGATGTCTTGGCACATTTGAGATGAAGGTTTTATTCCCACTACCCAAACACTATCAACTCTCTCTACAAGCCCTTTGAACCGATTACATTTCTTTGGTTCATACCTAATCATATAAAAAACACCAACATTGATTGAGCCTGAACTACATCTGACTTGATTCCGAAAGGATACGTAGGCAGCCTCTCTCTGGGGTTCAGTCACACCAAAAATAAAATCCAATTTACCCTGAAGTTGAAACTGGGGCACACCAAATGGTTCAGAAGTTGTAATTTCATCCATAATTCTTTTACCAAGTACAAGTCCTTCGGATTAATTGCCAAAGGTAGGGGAAACCAAGAGATGTCATGGTTGGAAGCCGATACATTCTAAAATTGAGAGAAATAAAATGAAAGAGTCTTGTCGGTGAAAACCTTCGGGCACCATAAGGCGACGGGAGTAGAGAAATCGAAAATGAGAGAGCTTGTTTAGTAAAAAAACTCGCAAAGAGTGCTATCAGGCGACAATGATAAGAGAAATGAGAGAGGTCGACTAGCAAAAACCCGCTAAGGGCACTGTCGGCCGAAAAGATGATTCCACCTCAGAAAGTTCTGGCAAGGTTCCCTGGTTTGGAAATATTGATCCGTTTTTGGTTCATTAGGAAATGCAAGTTCACGAAGATCGGGCATCCAGTCAAAAAAGCATGTCATGTCAATTTAAAGTCAGCATGTTGCCTCAGATAAGTCTTTCTTGTCCCGAAAGGGACACTTCTCTTTTAAATTTGTTTTCTCCGCTTGTTGTTTTACCTTTATTTGAATCCCTTTTGTTTTAACCCCAAATTCCAAAATGTACTGGAAAGAATAGGTGGCAGGACCGGTTTCATGGAGCTCCGTTTAGTAGGAAGTAAAATACCCCACTTCAGTGGTACATCAGTCCAATCCCGACTGATCATGATGTTGATTGCTTTTCGAAGTAAACAAAAACAAAAAAACCGGCAAATCCCCACAGAGTCTCCCCTTGTAAAAATTGCCACAAAGTCTCCCTTTGTAAAAATCCCCACAGAGTCTCCCCTTATAAAAATCCCCACAGAGTCTCCCTAGTAAAAAATCCCCAACGAGTCTACCCCAATAAAAATCCCCACTGAGTTGGCCTCGTTAAGAATCCCAAGCAGAATGGGATGAAAGAACCAAAGCCTTACACGGGCAAATCATCACAAAATCCGGAAATGCGAGTCTGATCAGTTTAAAAGGGATCGCTTGTGAATCCAATCATATGCAGAGTTTCTCAACAGGAATAAGGATGGGACAAAGCAATGGGAACAATCAAGGCCACCGAACCAACCACCGTTTTCAAACTGACAATTGTTCTTTGAAACAGGTGCGATCCAAAGCAACCATGCAAGAAGCAGGTGCCGCCCAAAAGGAAAAGAAATATGTGAATGCAAGAAACAGCTTTGCAATAAGGATTCAACCCAAAAGGGAAGTTTCCCCAAATTCTCTCCTGCATTTTACTAAACAAAAATGAAAAAATAATAAAATAAAAAAAAGCGTCGAACTTCAGCCCCTTCGAGTTGGCCACGGGGTAACAGCCTCTGACGCCCCACACCATTGCGACAGGAGGGGGCTTGCCTATCAACCTACTTTGCCAAGAGGTGGCAGGAGCGCAACGACCTTAGCCCAAACCTACTTAAACAACCTAAAGGCTTGGCCCGGTCTGAAAGTAGACCTTGTAGAAAAGCGGATAGGAAAGGTAGCCTATAGACTCAAGCGACCAGCTCGGTGAAAACGAACCCCGTATTCCATGTGAGTCAGTTGACTTCGATTAGACCAGACCGCCCCAGAGAGGAACGTGCCCACGAGGGCACCACCAGATGTTGTAGATAAACCTACTAAAGAAGAAGTTGAGTATATCATAGCTGAACGCACCATGGGCTAGCCCATACACCCACTACACGAGTGGAATACTACTTAGTCAAGACGAAAAAGGAAGTAAGAAGAAAATTCAAAAAAAAAAAAGAGGTTTAGTTAGAATCCCCAATATTTCCTTTTAGCCAGCATTAGGGCTCCAATCCCTGAGTTGAGCGTTTTTCCTTTAGCCAACATTAGGGCTCCAATTCCTGAGTTGAGCAGTTTTCTTTAGCCGACATTAGGGCTCCAATCTCTGAGTTGAGCAGTTTTCTTTAGCCGACATTAGGGCTCCAATCCCTGAGTTGAGCGTTTTTCCTGTTAGCCAGCATTAGGGCTCCAATCCCTGAGGTGAGCGTTTTTTCTTTAGCCAACATTAGGGCTCCAATCCCTGAGTTGAGCGTTTTTCCTTTAGCCAGCATTAGGGCTCCAATCCCTGAGTTGCGCGTTTTTCCTTTAGCCAGCATTAGGTCTCCAATCCCTGAGTTGAGCAGTTTGTTCTTAGCCGACATTAGGGCTCCAATCCCTGAGTTGAGCGTTTTTCCTTTAGCCAACATTAGGGCTCCAATCCCTGAGTTGAGCAGTTTTCTTTAGCCCACATTAGGGCTCCAATCCCTGAGTTGAGCGTTTTTCCTGTTAGCCAGCATTAGGGCTCCAATCCCTGAGTTGAGCGTTTTTCCTTTAGCCGACATTAGGGCTCCATTCCCTGAGTTGAGCATTTTCCCTTTAGCCGGCATTAGGGCTCCAATCCCTGAGTTGAGCATTTTTCCTTCAGCCAACATTAGGGCTCTAATCCCTGAGTTGAGCAGTTTTCTTTAGCCGACATTAGAGCTCCAATCCCTGAGTTGAGTGATTTGCTTTTAGCCAACATTAGGGCTTCAATCCCTGAGTTGAGCGTTTTTCCTTTAGCCAACATTAGGGCTCCAATCCCTGAGTTGAGCATTTTTCCTTCAGCCGACATTAGGGCTCCAATCCCTGAGTTGAGCGATTTTTCTTTTAGCCGACATTAGGGCTCCAATCCCTGAGTTGAGCATTTTTCCTTTAGCCAACATTAGGGCTCCAATCCCTGAGTTGAGCATTTTCCTTTAAGCCAGCATTAGGGCGCCAATCCCTGAGTTGAACAATTTTCTTTTAGCCGACATTAGGGCTCCAATCCCTGAGTTGAGCAATTTTCTTTAAGCCAGCATTAGGGCTCCAATCCCTGAGTTGAGAAATTTTTCTTTAAGCCAGTATTAGGGCTCCAATCTCTGAGTTGCACATTTTTATCTTTTGCGACATTAGGGCTCCAATCCCTGAGTTGCACTTTTTAGACTTGAGGTTTCCAATCCCCTCATCAATTTTGTTAAATTTTCATGGCAATTAACTCACGAAATTTTCCTAGTGAAACTGGGGCAGAAAATTTCATTCGTTTGTTTTGTTGTCTCAGCAGGTATGACCTCGAGGCGCATGGATCGAGATGACCTACGGTTTGAGTCTCAATCCAGAATAAAGAAAAGAACAAAAGAACAAAAGAAGATGTTCCCAAATATTGGAACAAACAAAGGGCAGGTCGCTCAAAATTTGATCAAATTCCCGAGCTCCGCCAATCCCGTTTCACTCAATACTGCAAAAATAAACAAGCGCCTACAACTTGCGAGCATCAAGATTCAGATTGAAGTCTACAAGCAGAATCAGCTAAGACCCAAGATCAAGTTGCAAAAGAGGTATAGATAGGGATCTTGTAACTAGCGGTTGATAGGCATAAGTAGTTAGTTCAGTTTCAATTTCCTTTGGTTGTAATAAGGAGGTCGGTAAAGCAGTAGCGGCAACAGCAACAGCAGTAACAACAACATTGCAATCCCATGGCAGTCCCAGCTACCAAAGTTTCCCGACAATTGAGCACGTGATTTTTGTTTACGCGACAATTGCTCCAAAAGAAATCGAAAAATAAAACAAATGGTTTTGTTGTACAAATTTTTGGAATTTACGTGGCATTTTTGGTAGTTATTTGTAGTTTTGTCTGTGATTGTTTAATTTTGTCAAATAAAAATACAAAAAATATATGTCGCGTGTAAGTTTAGGATATCGTTCTACTATTAGGAATTAATCAAACCATAATTTGGTTTTAAAAGGAAAAATCACAAAAAATATGCATCTTTTATTCTATTTGTTGTCATTGAGTGATTTTATTTTAATTAAATGTTTAATGTGTGTGATAATTGTTGTTTAAGTATTAATTAATATTTGTATAGTTTTATTTTGATTTTACAATTTAGTTAGGAATTTTGTTTAAATTAGAAATTAAAAGAAGGAAAAGAAAAGAGTTTAAATTGAAGAAATCCGGATTTGGGCTCAAATCTGAGACCAAAAATCAGGCCCAAATCATTTCATGACCCAGTCCGGTTCCCTGATCTTTATGGCCTCACCAAATGACGTCGCTTAAGGACTATCAGATCTGGATCGTTGATCAAACATATCTAACGGTCCAATTGAACTCCCATTTTAAACCAAACGACATCGTATAAGGATATTCAATCGGAGTCGTCCATCTTGTTCAATCCTACGGTCTCCAACACACCTCATTAGCCCGACCCATTCCCGTCAAAAACCGACACAGTTTCCTCTGAGACCAAACGACGTCGTTCCCTTAAGTGGAAAGATCAAGGCCGTTGATCATCAATGATCCAACGGCTAAGATCGAACCACCCATCCCGTATATAAGCCTTCCCCTCTCACCCCACGTCCTAAGCCAGACCCCTCCTTCCCTCTCTTCGTCTCCCTCACTGAACCCAAACCCCTTAGAACCCTAGCGCCCCCCCCCCTTCCCTCACCGTAAACCCGGTGGCAACAACGCCGGTGACCACCAGACTAACACCCCTATTACACCTCGACCCCCTGAACACGGATCTACCAACCATAGGTCTCGAACCTTCCCCCACCGTCTCGAATCTTCTTTTGAAGATTCGAGCCGGACCCCAACCTATGCCAACCCCCCCCCCAATCCATACCAAGTACCCCCTGACCTCCCTCGTGACCAAACCAAGCTTGGTTTGGTCCGAATCTAACCAGAAAACCCCAAGTCCCAAATCAGGCCCAAGAACCCTAGAAATCCGGAATCTGAGGGTTTTGTCCGATTAAACGAGAAGGTTGGGGTCTAATAGACCTTAATCTAAGTGTTCTCAGTTGATAACACTTCGATTAAAGTCCGTTCAACCCCAAAAGAGGTTCGATTCAAAATTCGAGACATGGTCATCTGATTTTCAATTCTTTAAGGTATTTCTTTTTCTTTTCTTTGTTAGTTCCATGTTGTTTGTTTTGTTAATGTTTGTTCGTATGTTGGAATGTCAGTTTGACTTGTTTCCAATTGTGTCTACTATTCTGTCCATCTCACCCAGATCTTTATTTGATCGAATTTGTTTCTGTGTGTTTATCACGTATAATTATAGTTTGTGTAATCGAGTCGAATAAGTCCTGTCGATCAGTTAACTTTCCACAAATCCCTATGCCTATCAACAGAAAATCATATCTGTGCCTGTTCAAGTTTGGTTATCTGCTATTGATTGTGCGTATTATAATTCACATAGTCGATTCGATATATGTCGTCAGTTAGTTTCAGCTTTGAATGTTAATAATTTGACGCACGTTTGTTTGATTTCTGCTGAAGCTTTGTTTGAATCCAATTACGAATTGAGTATAGCTGCTTGTAGTTTGTTCAGTTTGAATCAAGAACCACTTAGGGATTGGTTATAGCTGAAAGTTTAATAAAAATTTCAGAGCTTAAGTTAAGTGGACTGACAGTTTGAGTATGGGTTGAACCATTAGAGTAGTCTATAGTGCAAATGCACCCTGGATGGCATCTTTACAGATGAGAAGTCAGGTGTAAGGTGAGTTTAATAATAAAAGGCTGAAGATGCACATGAGAATGGTAGTGGAACCTGTTGTACAGCAGGGTATCCACTGCCTTTCTGAATTTCAGCAGTTTAAAGTAGAAGAAACCTCATGCCTAGGCAATCCTAAGTGGAGATGACAGCCTTTAAGGCTTATTTTAAGCCCTGGGCAGCCTGTCTTTAAAGGAGTTTGCTTCCTTTCTATAAAGATATAAAAAGAGGAGGGAATCAGAAAATAGAGGGAGGACACCCCTGAAAAACAGAGTTTCAGCCATCAAAAACCTCTCTAAAATCTATCTCCCTTTAATTTCAGCAACATAAAGAATCAGAAAAATAGAGGGGAGTTTTGGTCAGACATCAAGAGTTTTTAGAAGACATAAAAAGATCAGAAAAATAGGGTGGGGGATTGGAAAAGAAACCAGAAATACAGACAACCAAGAGTTTAAAAACCAGAAAAGAGGGAATGTTCCCAGGATCTTAGTTTTTTGAAAGCTAGGTTTCACAACAAGGAACTCCAGTTTGTTTTTTGCTCGAAGTTCAAAATCAGGAACTACTGTTTTACTGCTTTCTGCCTGCAATCTTCTTGTACTGCTGGGATTTACCTGGCAGCCTGTTTGTCTGTTGATTTTCAAGCACTACTCTTCAAGATATTGGTTACTTCTTTTGATTCCAATCTGTCCTTAATATTTCTGCTGCTGTCACTACTGGTTTTACTGGTTCTGCTGTGTTGTCGAACATTACTGTTGTTGTGTGTATGCTACTACTGCTCTACTGACTCTTCTTCTCCTTCAATTGTAAGCACTTTCCAGGTACACATTCGAATCTCACACTGATGTAACAGTAAAATCATGAAATGAAAGATGCGAAGGAGTTTAATCATTTGTTGCTGTACTTATAGCTTTATAAAATGTTGTTAGATTTGTATAATTCTTTAGTTTGTAGCTCAATAGAAATACATTAGGTAGCTTGTACTCAATCGAAACTTAGTTTGTTTAATACTGTGATCTTAATTATTTAGCTAGTTGTATGACATGGAATGCACAGATGTTTAGTATATCGATAGCTAAATCTCATCTCTATTCCTATTTTAAGTACGCAAGGCAGGTTGTTTCTAATCTGGCAAAAAAATGCAATATAGTTTTAAGTCATTTGAGCTAACTCTGTCAAAAATCGGATTCCATTAGGCAGTGTTCGAATCCCGTTAGTAGTATCCTCTAGTAGTTAATTCCATTAATCTAGTTTAAATAAGTTAGTTTAAATTCAACTTGAAGAATGTTTAGCGTGAGCTTAGTATTTTATTAATCTTGTATGCAATTTTCTTTATTAAATTAAAAGCATGTTCGCTCATGGAATAAGGCATGAAACAATTCCTCGCCTCATAAATAAGTAATCTGATAATCAATAAGAGGTCGAAGCTGGCCAAGCATGTTTAATTTAATTAGCGTGTATTTTCTTTCATTTTAGAGACAAACATAATAGAAAAATGTAGTCGCTGTAGGTTTATCCTTTCAAAAAATGAGACGAGCCTCGCCAAATAAAAAATGCAAATTGCGGGGCCCTCAATAATTGGTCGTAATAAAATACTTAGAATTCGGGATGGACTGTTTAGTGAATTTCACTGCCTTCCCCAAAGATAATAAGGCGTTAGACTCTTTAGGCGCGACTTAATTAAATTACATTCTTAAATTCGGGTGCGCATTTATGTGACCCAAATTCAAATCTCAACGGAGTCGGAATGTATTAACAACCACGGGTGCATTGATTGTGACGTGGTTCGAGATGCATTTTCACGACGTTGCAATTCTATAAAAAATAATAATAATAAAAGCGGTTTAAACTTAATAAAAGCACATAAGTTATAACATGTATTAAATCAGATATTTAGCCATTATAACAATTTAAGCGACCGTGCTAGAACCACGGGATTCGAGGGTGCCTAACACCTTCCCTCGGGTCAACAGAATTCCTTACTTAGAATTTCTGGTTCGCAGACTTCATTTGGAAAGTCGAATATTTTCCTCGATTTGGGATTCAAGATAAACCGGTGACTTGGGACACCAAAAGCCAAACCTTTCCCAAGTGGCGACTCTGAATTAAATAAATAATCTCATTTCGAATATTTTCACTTAAATTGGAAAAACTCCCTCGCGCATTTTACCCTTCAAGGCGGGCGCGCAAAAAGGAGGCGTGACACATATACATATCTATATGTATATGTCAATCTTTATTTTGGTGTATGAGAAAGAAGTAAAACTTTCTTTTAATTTTCTTTTATTGTGTTGAGTTTTCTTTTGATTAATCTTTGTTGTTTTTGCTCTTAGTGTTATATTAGAAGAGCTTGTTAAATCTTGGGGGGATACGCCTAATATTATATTCAGCACGTTGTGAGCAAATTATCCTTAAAAACAGTGTCCTTAACACCCCTGGAGCTAAATTTCATTCTCCATAATCCAATATTTTTACAATAATTATTGGCTAAAAATTGTATAAATTGTGTGACTAGTGACCATTAGGACTCAGATTTTATGGTTGGACATTGGAAGGTTGGAGAAGTATTCTTTATAAGGCAAATGCACATATTTCTCTTATATTAGAAGGGACAGTGAGGAGTCTGTGTCATCAACATGCTTTCTTGGCAAACACACGCACGAGTTATTTTTGTCTTTTCAATTTCATTTTAGCAGAACTGTGTACAAAATATGGGCCCATCAAACTTTGAATTGCACACATACTATATAGTAATGATAGAAATAGGTTCCACCCAAACTTTTTTCATATAATCATTTTTACATGTGCAACCCATTAACTGAGCTATAATTTTATTTTAGAATCCCAGTCAGTATTTACAGAAACCATCGGTATAATTGGAGATGGATTAGTACTAATATTGGTCCTATACTTGAGATTGTACTAGGAAGTCAAGAAAATAAGCCTCATTTTATTAACCACTCACTACATATGTCAAACAAGAAGACGGAGAGTTCATCCTTTGCACGAATCCTCAATTAAGGATCATATGGAAATGGAAGCTAACAAAACTCAAATACAATATAAGTCAACCCATGCACCATCATCCATTTACTATGTTTGGCTGTCAAATCAAAACCAAACTACACAAAAGTACCACAAACCGTGAAATTACCACATAGTTCAAATAAAACATAAAAGCAAATAAAAAAATATTATACTACAATTAACCAGTTTTATGTAATAATGTAAATAACAAAATATTAAAATAAGTTAATAAATCTAATGTAGAACCAAAAAGGTAATATACTACGAGTAAGCAGCTTTACAAGGTAATAACTTAGACAAAAAAAATTAAAATGATCTAATGTAGAACAAAAATGTAAAAATATTTTGTTTGACACAGAATAAATATACTAGTTCAACGATCTAAAAATACCAAGATTGATAAAGTACAAACAACATATAATATTGATCATTTTAAGAAGATGAATAAAAGGTAAACCAAAAAATCTTGAAGAACATATTTTTGTTCTCTAAATATCTCCTTCTTTAAGGTTTAAGCTTTATGATTTACGGTTGAAATTTATCAAGATCAAAACTTTAAAAAAAATAAAACAAAAGCTCCTTTTTAGAGTATGTTTTCCTTCATACTTTGAAAGTTTATCCTTTAAGTTTAAGTTGATCAAAACTTAAAAAATGAAAAATAAAAAAAGGTAGGATAAAAGTACTTCTATGAAAAGTGTCTCCCTTTTTGTTATAATTATTTTGTTTGAAATTTATAAGATGAAAAATTAATCAACATTAGGTGCTCTTTGTTAGATGGCTTGCAGATTTATTCATAAAAGATCAATAAATCTATTTGGTCTATATGTTGAAACTATCATATTTGCTGCACATCAATATATATAATGCTTAAAACTGAAAACAACTTAGAAAGATCAAAGCTTAAACCAAAATGCTTCAGAATGTGTATCCCTCTTAGTAGATGAGTTAATAATTTAAAAACCTCATAAACTGTCTATCACCTCTTTTGAGTATTATATTTAATCTATCCCGGTGTTTCTATTATTTTCATGTATTAAAATTTCTCAATATTATATATGCGTGAGGTGCACTCTCCTATAACGCTAAAAAGTTTGCCAAGAGACTACCCATATTAATAAAAATATTATGTGTCGTTAAATATAAGTAAAAAATAAATTTTAATTATAGTGTTAATGTTATTTTTTCACGAAGATGTAAATTTTAAAGAGTCTTAAACGAAGTCAAGAAAAATGGGTTCAAAAAGCTCTCTTGATAAATGAGGGCTTTTATGCAAGAAGAAGACGAGAGAATGAAAAGAAAAGAAAATCAGGTGAAATCCTAAAGTTACATGTAAGATATGTTCTAAAAAATGAGTAAAGAGAAATAAAGAGGATGAAGAAGAAACCAAAAATATGTGGTGTTGTTATGAAGCCAGGAACCCACTCTTAAATTTGTTTTGAGGCCAAAAAACGTTTCATGCCTTACGGTTTGCCTTACATGAATTATTTCATGGATTTGAACTTTCACATTATTATAAAACTATAAAGTGATATTTGAGAATAAGTCCTCATGCATTTCACTCTTTTTCATTTATGTTTATTTGCTTAATTCCATAGTCCATATTGAATCTCAAAAATAGTGTTACAAGTTGTTGGCCGGTATCTAAGTATGACTAGACAAGTTGGAGATCACTTGTGCGAATTTTTTTGTCAGCTTACAGATATGAACTTTCCATGCTGATACTTATCAGCTATGAGTTTAATTGAATGAATTCGGTATTTTTAAAACAGTACATGGATATATGCAGAAAACATTAATGTTAATAAATATTATATTTGAATTTGTAATTTAGAATATACAGTGAATTATTAAGTGCTAAGCTAAAGGTAAAATCCGTCAAGTTCAAATCGTTGATCCACCTTTAATCTTTCCTTCTCATTCCTCGTGTCGACTCACCGCCACAAAAATTATTCAACGTAAAATTATTGGATCCATCGTTCAAACGTTGAATGTCATCTAAATAGCATTTGGACCCCCACACCTTTCAAAGTCATGTACAGAATTTTCATCACACGAAATATTACCTCTATTTTAATTTATGTGATACTTTTTTTAACTTTAATTGTGGACATAATTTTTTTTTTAAACAAGAAACGGTACTCTAAGTTCTAACTATTCTATTTGATTACTACCTCCGTTCCAAAAAATTTATTAGTTTCTTTTTCAAATTTGAGTCTTTATATGAGTAAATACTATTTCTTACAATTTTACAATTTAAAAGAACACAAATTGTTTTATCTAACTTTGAAACTTAATTAAAGTTTTATTAATATATTTATAAGTCGGTTTGATTCAGTTTCTTATTTAAACTCATAATTACACCAAATTAAATACATGTTTTTTTTAAGTCGATTTATATTTAATTTTTATTTTGATTCAATTTTTCAATTTTTCTTGAACACCTTAGTTATGATTAGTCGCCTCTCTACCCCCTCCGGGTAGGGGTAAGGTCTGCGTACACTCTATCCTCCCCAAACCCCACTGATGGAATTTTACTGGGTCGGTTTTGTTGTACCTTAGTTATGATTTTCCAGTGTGAAAAGACCCAAAAAGAAAAGAAAAAAAAAAGAATAAAGAGAAGTTGCAGTATAAATTGTAATGTATCTCTTTGAGCATGACGCAATGCAATGTTATGCAAGATTTAAGAAAATCTTATAGAATCTTAGCAGAAGTAGTTAATTAACAAAACCTAGCAGCTAAATAGTGACACTCGTTAAGACCTTATATAAAAATCCACAATATTTCACAACATAGCATGTTTATGAAAAATTAACAAAAATGAGGGTTTATCATTTGCTCACATGCAGATCAAATTCACAGCATAACAATAACAGATCTTCAACTGTGAAAGTGTGAATAAGACGTAGGAAGAGAGTGATTTTAGCAAAGAGGAAATGGAAATAGAGACAGCATAGGTGATGTTGGTATCTGAACGTATAAGTCGTAATTAAATAATGCGATATATAATTCGCATTTCAATTGCGTTTTATAAGTCGAATTTAGTCAATGCTTTTTATAAGTCGCATTAAGAAAATGTGAATTATGCGTCACAGTCATTTTCAATTTTATAAATCGCATTTCTAAAATGAAATTAAATTACGTGATCTTCTAAACCGTCTGTTATCTTAGTTCAAATAAAACGCCCGTAAATCGCATTTCAAATATGCGTTTTGCATAGTTATAGGTTATCTAGGGCGATTTTAGGACTCGTATGTTCAAATTGAATGTCATGTTTGACCAACTGCATGATCAAGAAATAAATGAAATCTATTTAAATCTGAATGCCTAGGAACTAATTGACGTTTTATTTTGAGCAGAACCTAGAAAAAGAAAAAGATAGGAGTATATATTGTTAGAATTTATGGACTTGTACATATATTGTATTAAGAATAATTGTGTGTTGGTTACTATCACTATAAGGTTAGCCTAAATTAAAGTGATCTACTAAGGTTTAAAGTTAAATGGGCCTAAAGGATATCTTATAAATTAGGAATTTTTACCTCCTATAGTGTCACGACCCCAAATCGGACCCGGTCGTGATGGCGCCTCTCGCGAAGACAAGGCCAGCCGACACAATTCCCAAATTCATTTTTAACAGTTTTTAATAAATCAATTTAAGTCATTTATAAGAAATAAATCCCAAAATTTAGCGAAATAGAACAAGTGCGGAAATAGATACAGCTCGACATCGGGGTGTCACAAGTCACGAGCATCTACTAAGGTCTAAATACAACGGCAAGTCTGAAAATGTACTAAATACAGTCTAATGAAATCAAGAGGGAGAAAAGCAGTGCTGTGAATGCCGGGCAGCTACCTTGCTAAACTCCGATGACTCTGCCTCTGATCAACCAATACCCGCTACCGGGTTCAGAAATCCCTGAAACTGCACACAAGGTGCAGGGAGTAATGTGAGTACTCCGACTTAGTGACTAATAATAATAAATGAAGATTGAGCGATAAGAAATCACGTAAAGGCACGTCAACAGGCTATAAAAAAGCAGTAAAAGCCAGTAAAAATAATGAAGCAGTGGAAATATGTAAAGTCACTTTAGTTCTGTTTATGCTTCTTTAGAAATGCCTTTTTAACAGTTAAGCAATTAAACACATAAGAATCCACACCTCGGGCACAATATCCACAGAATCCGCCCCTCGGGCAATATCATGAAACTATCACTAGCCCCTCGGGCTATATCTCATATCACAATGGGTATCCGTGCTCACTCGGGTGTGCAGACTCCTGGAGGGACCCCTTACGGCTCAAGCGCAATTATCAAGCCATCTCGTGAAATCATTACTAGGCTCTCGGCCTCATATCAACAAGCTACCTCGTGGCGTACAATCTCAGGCCCTCGACCTCATAATCATACTCATTGTATCACTACCCCGGCGTGCAGCCCGACCCAAAAGTATCCTCACAACACAGGTCCTCGGCCTTGCTCAGTCAGAATCTCATAAGCCACTCGGGCAACAGTAAAACATGATGCTGAGCCCAAAATATTATTTAATATATCATTTTAAGTGTTAAAGCAGAGTAAGCATGACTGAGTTATGAAAACAATAGAATATAGCATGACTGAGTTCAAGTATAAAGTCAAAACAGTGAGGAAATATCAGTAAAAATCCCCTAAGGGTTCAAATAGTTGGCACGAGGCCCAAATATGGCATTTAGCCCAAAACTTGATGGTAGCAAATAGTTTTCAATCAAATACGCAGTAAAACAGCCATTCGGGATGGACTAAGTCACAATTCCCAACAGTGCACGACCACGCTCGTCATCTAGCGTGTGTGTCACCTCAATATAGCACAACGATGTGCAATCCGAGGTTTCATACCCTCAGGACAATATTTACAATTATTACTCACCTCAATCCGGTCCAACCTCTAACCCGCGATGCCTTTGCCCTCACGAATCGACCTCCGGATGCTCCAAATCTAGCCACAATCAGTACATAACCATTAAAATATGCTAAGGGAACAAAGCCCACTCGAAAATATCCAATTTACATCAAAAATCCCGAAATTGCTCCAACCCCCCCCCCCGGGCCCACGTCTCGGAATCTGATAAAAGTCACATCAATAGAATCCTCATCCTCTCACGAGTCTATAAATACCAAGAACATCAAAATCGGACCTCAATTGCCCCCTCAAATACACTCTCCAAATTCAAGCCCTAATTCCCCAATTTTAGGCTTTAATTTTCACATATTTCATAAATTAACAAGTAAGAATCAATATAGTATCGAGTATAGAGTTCAAAAATCTTACTTCCAAGTGTTTCCCTTAGATTCCCTCTTCAATCCTTCTCAAAAGCTCCAAAAATCGTTCAACAACGGAGAAAATAAGCCAAAAATTGCGAAACCCACTTTTAAACATTCTGCCCTAGGTAAAATTTCTTTCTTCGCGACCGCGACCGCCCTCTCGCGTTCATATAGACCAAATTCACTGCCTCTCCACTTTTCCCTTCACGAACGCGGACGATTCCACGCGAACATGATGCTTCGCCATACTAGCCTTTCTCGAACGCGATACAAATCTCGCAAACGCATAGCACAAGGGCCTGGGGTGCCCAACGACCTTACTCCTCTTCACGAACGCGACCCCAGTCATGCGTCCGCGATGCACATGAAGCCTTCACCTTCGCGTTTATTTCCTCTTCCTCGCGAACGCGTAGAAAAAAAATATCATCACACAAAAACGCCCTTCACAAATGTGAGTGTGTTTAACCGCGAACACGTAGAACAATTCGTCTGCAACAAAAGCCAGCAAAAACTGCCAAGTACAAAGCCCAAAATTGATCCATTTAGCCATCCAAAACTCACCCGAGGCCCTCGAAACCTCAACCAAACATGCCAACATATCCCATAAGTTCATTCAAACTTGTCCCAACCTTCGGAATGCTCAAAACAACATCAAAACACCAAAATCACATTGGCTTCAAGCCTAAGAATCCCAAGAACTTTTAAATTTTGCTTTCGATCAAAAAGCCTACCAAACCTTGTCCAAATGACCTGAAATTTTGCACACACGTCACAAATGACACAACGGACCTACTCCAACTTCCATAATTCCATTCCTACCCTTATATCAAAATCTCGCCTATCAACCAGAAAATGCCAAAATCTCAATTTTGCCAATTCAAACCTAAACCTTCCGCGGACCTCCAAAACACCTTCCGACCATGCTCTTAAGCCCCAAATCATCTAACTGAGCTAACCAAATCATAAAAATTCCATTTCGAGGTCATCTACTAACAAGTCAAATCTTGGTCAAACTTTTCAAACTTCAACTGAGAACTGTTCTTCCAAAACGGACGATTTACATAAGTCATAATACATCACACGGGGCTAGTCATGCCCGAGAAGTGGCGAGCAAAGTGCAAAAGCTCAAAACGACCGGTCAGGTCATTACATCCCCCCACTTGAACATACGTTCGTCCTCCAACGTGCCCAGAGTTGTTCCAAAAGCCAATCAATCACTGAATAACCTTACCATGCACATACCCGGGGATGATCCCACATCACCCTATCTCATATAGGTCCGATAACACAGTGTAACTGAAGTTTCGCAATCCAACTTAGCCCATAAACCTTAGAACCACATTTCCCGTTCTGAAATCCTTTACAAGATTAGAATCTCACATTTATACTCTAATTAAGCTCGAACAAGCTGTAGAAAACCATACCCGCAACCTCATATGCAATTACATGATGTACCACATAACTCAAACACTCATAGCGATAACTCCTAATCACAGCAGTTGCTCAAAACAACCGAATATCGATAATAAGTCTCTTATTCAACAAAGCCTCATTCCAACACTTCCGTATACTGCCAATGATAAATGAAACATGTAGAAAGTCATAACCATTCCTCAGATCAACCATTCGTGAGGCCACTTCTCCTTTGGCAAGGACTATAGCAATTTCTAAGCCGAACATCGATATTATCCTTCCAACACGCTAAAATCAAATATGTTTGTATTCATTATAGATCCCCACGATCTCATCTAATCCAACACAACTACTCTGGTAACATGACACATCAATCCAAAACTAAAGCAACAACTCGTGCAATCTGCGCACTAATAAGCAACAATCTGAACATACTCAAATGAGAGAGCTGTACCGCAAGCTCACCAGTACCACCTCACACAATGCTGAGAACCCATCACACATCGTAGAAATAGAACGCACGAATCCAACCCGAAGGGTCATACCTCCACATAACTCTGCTGCAATGCGCGACCCTGCCCAAGCACTGGTCTACATGAAACACCTCAAGTCACTATGCTCAAAATCGACATCCACGTGCAATTTGATGTATAGAACCAAAAGCAAATCATCATAACCACGGCTAAGCAATTGACATAACATTACACAATCCCGAAAGGACATAACTGATATGCCATCCGCCGAGCAATACCTAATACTCTTCCCGCTTGAATTCCACTGAGAGACCCCAAAAAAACCGCACCACATGTGCCTATAACCAACAAATCCCAACGCCTCGCAACACGAAAAGGTAACTCATAGATCTCCCCAGATCACTAATAAGCTCAATAACAATTGAATCAACACATCCCTCAACAATACAACTCAGAGTAAACCAAGCCGACTCAAGTTATAACACACATCCACATTGGCCTGCCAACGAACCCCTTATCAAGGAAACCCTAAAGCTGCTCCTTCAACTCCTTTAACTCTGTCGGTGCCATATGATACGGTGCCCGGCATCGAATCAATACCGAAATCAACAACCTTGTCCGGCGACATGCCTGGCCATAAGAAACACATCCGAAAAGTCCCACACCACCAGATATGAATCAATGGTAGGAGTCTCTGCACTAACATCCATCACAAAATCCCAAATAAGAAAGACAATCCTTCCCAGCCATCCGTTGGGTCTTCGAAATATAAAACTACCCTACTAGAACATAATCTGTCGAACCTCCCTACTCAATCTGTGGCATTCCCAGCATAACCAACATCGCTGCCTTAGTGCAATAGTCCAGAATAATACGACATGGAGACAACCGGTCTATACCCAATATCACATCCAAAACCTAGCATACCAAGCAACAAGGATCCACTCGGGTCTACAAACTCCCAATAGTTGCCATACCAGACCGATATACGTGGTCCACAACCATGACCTAACCTGTTTATGAGAACCCCCAGTCTCCAAATCCATACAACACACAAATCAACATATCCAATCCCAACTCCACCGTCTGAATATACAACACATCTCTAATACCCAATCATTTCATGAGAGATCCTTTAAAAATTCTTCTGTGCCATCAAGCAAACTCGAATATCAACAGTCGATCCAACAAGAGAGTGCCGTAATACTAATAAAGTATCATCAATCTCAATCTCATTGCCCTTTTCTGAAACGTATACCCCCGTCAAGTCATACCAATTAGTAATACAATTTCTTTAATCATCTGAAACTGCCCGTGTTGCCTAAGAATTTTATGACCTTCCTTTCAAAACTGAACCGTAACCTTACACCCACAAATCTCAATCCTCCACAACATACCGCATATACCATACCATTCTAGGATAACATGAGAACTTCATATCCCTTCCGAGCCACAAAGAAACTATGTACTCAACTAACCAAGAGCTTTCCATTGAGACCATTTAGAAGATCATTATACTTCCTATGCTCCTCATGCTCGTAGAAAATATTCATCTCTAACCATGGTAGAAACCATCAAGAACCCTCCGAATTCCATTTGCACAAAACTAAACTGTCAGGATTGAATCTTTCTAACTCAACCAAGCCACGCAGGCCACTAAAACCCAAGAGCATTGCCACAAAACACCTGTAGAAACTCATTACCTCGTAAGAATCCAAAGAACTAATCATATCCTTACCATACCGATTCGTCCTACTACCAAGCTATCCCATATATCCGAGTTTCCTTTTGATTTACCTTCAACTTGATACTCCTTCTTTCTATAATATCACAATCCTCAATTCAGACTCACCACACGAGACTCGAGCATAACACCACACCGTCTAAGGCTCATAAGCCGCTGAATACTCTCTTAAATATTCCCAAAAGCACCACGTTTAACATACCTACCTTGAAGAGACTTCCTGCGAATCCAAAGCAATTTCCTTCACCTTCCTGATACTGATATATAGAATCCCATAATTGATATAGTCTGGACACCCTCCAATGCAAACCTTAGTTTCTAGCCAAATATACAACCTGAAAATCTCCAATCATTACATGAAAAATTTTGGACCCACTAGAACCATTATCGAAAGTCATCCTCTCTACTCAAACTGCAAATAGTCTGATCAAATGAACCAAACAACCTGTACCTCATTAGCACTCCAACACCGTAGAATGTAACCTCACCTTAATGCAACCAAGCCACTTCCTGTTCTATGCACCGAGCATCCTTTGCCAATAACAACTCAAGTCATTCCGTAACTCTCATACACCCATAAAGCATAACATAACCTTTATTGAGATTTCCTTTACTCGAGCCATCCTCGGTCTCAACTTCTGTAAGCCATAACTAATTCACCAGTACGCCTCAAACTGGAACCAACATAGCACATAACCATGCAATCACCCAATCAATAGCAGACTCCCCCACTTGGCTCAAAACCATAGATCAAAACACACAATAACTCATAATGCATATACTCTATTACTAACATAATACCAGAGTGAGATTAAACTCCATACTTCATAGCTAATGAAACATAGACCATCTAGTACTTTAAACCTTCTGCAATTCTCGTATTCACCTACATAACAGTCAAGCCCACTTTCTTAGGCGACCCAAATTCAAATGGCAACACATATATTCCACTGGTAACAGAGATCTTCCAATAAAAGGATCACACAAACTTTAGAACAATCCGCAAGAGATAACCCACCTGCTTTGGCTCAAACTAACATCTCCTTATACCCTCCTACCGTCATAAACATTTCGAAGTCACTTAATCTTCCTAAGTTTGATCTCATAACGCAACATGAAATTTACTTCACTCCCCAACTAGAAAATATGAAAAGATTCTTCACACTCCCAAAACTCAACGCTATACATCAAATCAAAATAGAAATCAAGCACCAAATAGTTATTCTATCCTCAAGCAGACCCTTCTCGTCTCGTTCAAATCATATGAATACATCTCGTAGTCATATCATACTCATCAAATAGCCAACCAGCCATCACTTCTACTAATAGGGACACTACCGAACATATAAGTTCAAAAACACGTGCTCACACAATCAACGCCTCAGTGATCAAGCTATAGGAAAACCCCGGCCTCAAGTCCTCCAGACTGGCCCCAATATCAACACACAGAGATCACATCTCGCCCCTCGATCAGGGAATTACAAGCCATCAATGCATATCTGATACTGAGTGCTCATACGCGTACACGAACGTGTGGAATGAATTCAAATGGTTACATTTCAAGCTGAATCAAGGGCGCACGATAAGAATTCAAGAATGTGAAGTTTTTGCTAAAGGTTCTGCAGCCTCCCAAGGATCAGTACAGACGTCTCCGTACCAATCCGCAAGACTCTACTTAACCTGCTCATGACTCATGAGACCTATGTAACCTAGGCTCTGATACCAACTTGTCACGACCCCAAATCGGATCCGGTCGTGATGGCGCCTCTCGTGAAGACAAGGCCAGCCGACACAATTTCCAAATTCATCTTTAACAGTTTTTAATAAGTCAATTTAAGTTATTTATAAGAAATAAATCCCAAAATTTAGCAAAATAGAACAAGTGCAGAAATAGATACAGCCCGACATCGGGGTGTCAGAAGTCACGAGCATCTACTAAGGTCTAAATACAACAGAAAATCTGAAAATGTACTAAATACAGTCGAATGAAATCAAGAGGGAGAACAGCTGTGCTGCGTACGCCGGGCATCTACCTTGCTAAATTCCGATGACTCTGCCTCTAATCAACCAATACCTACTACCGGCTTCAGAAATT